>NC_080168.1:86072803-86405303 GCF_950295315.1 Erinaceus europaeus | reverse complement strand
GTTGAGAGGGCCAGGGCTTGTTCACAGGTAGATCTTCCTGGGCGGAAACCAGCTTGGGCGGGTGATAGGAATTTCTCTGTAAGATGAGAAATACGTGACAGGAGCAGCCTCTCAAGGAGTTTGTAACACACGGAGAGGAGAGAAATTGGTCTATAGCTGGCGGCCAGTGTTGGGTCTTTCTTTGGTTTCAAAACCGCTATAATCTTCGTATGACGCCAAACTTTGGGCATAGACTCAGATTCCAAGATGCGGGACAGGAATGAAGCGAGCCACTTCTTTGCCGCGGGGCCCAGGTCAAGAATGAGTTCTGGGGTGATGTTATCATAGCCAGCAGCTGTTCCTGGTTTAACCCTCTTCAAAGCGTCTTCCAGTTCAGACAGTGTAAAGGGAGAGAGTTGCAGAGGTAAAGCTACTTGCAGGGGTAAAGCTTCACAAGTGGTGAAACAGTGCTACAGGTATCTCTGTCTCTCTCCCTCTCTATCTCCCCCTTCCTTCTCAATTTCTGGCTGTTTCTAACCAATAAATAAATAAAGATAATAAACAAATTTTTAAAAAGAAAGAAAAAGGTGAAAGATAGCATGGGGGAAAATGTACCCTTTGCAATTCAATTAGAAGAATGTATCTAGACAGAACAGATGCCAGAAAAGTGAGCAGAAACATGGAAAGAGAAGTTTACTGGTGAGTTGACCAACATCACTGAAGTATGAACACGTGATATGGTGTTAGAGGAAGCAATCAGCAACACATGTTCTTGCCAACAATTAAATCTGAATGCACAGTGCACTGCTTTGTCATATACACAGTCTAGTTTTGAGCTTGGCCTCCACCACATTGGAGGAAGCTTGTGCTGAAGTCTCTCTCTCTCTCTCTGCCTTCTCTGTCTCTATCTTAAAAAGAAAGAAGAGAGAGGAGAAGAGAAAAAAAAATCTGATTGGAAGCAAACTTCCAGACCAACACAACCACAGGGCAGGAATGTGGAAAGCAGAAAAACATGTTAAACAACATCAAAAAAAATTCAGAAAGGAAATCCTAGAAGGCAAGTGGCTTAGTTTCTTCAACATGTAATAGGTGGCAGAGAAATAAAGGGGAAGTTTGAAAAATGTAGATTACATGAAATTTAAGAGGCCTCTGAAACAAAAGCCTTCTTTATGAGGACTTTTGATTCTTATTCACATAACCTAGAGGAAAAAAATTTTAAAAAAGAAAACAACTGGGGACATTTCACACCCATTGATATTAGACACTATTATATAACACATATTTCTTTTTTTTTAATTTTTTAATATTTATTTATTTCCTTTTTGTTGCTCTTTTTTTTTTTTATTGTTGCTGTAGTTATTATTGTTGATGTCGTCCTTGTTGGATAGGACAGAGAAATGGAGAGAGGAGGGGAAGACAGAGAGGGGGAGAGAAAGATAAACATCTGCAGACCTGCTTCACTACCTGTGAAGTGACTCCCCTGCAGTTGGGGAGGGGGGGGGGACTGGAATTGGGATCCTTATGCTGGTCCTTGCGTTTTGTGCCACGTGTGCTTAACCTGCTGCGCTACCGCCCAACTCCCAGCACATATTTCTTTTTGGTTAGAGTTGCCTACTGGCTTCAAAAATACGCCTGAAAATCTCTCATCAATACTTCAGGGGAAGAACGGAAGGAGCTTCTTGTAAATGGAATACAATAGGCAATGTTGAATCATCAGTACAGCAGGGTGATAGGTATATGTCAATTCAGCCTAATATCCTCTCTACCTAGCGGCATATTTAAATATATGACATAAGTTTCATGACTAGCAAGTGAATTTAGTGGTCAAATAGTGAATCTAGCAGCTACAACACAGAATTTCTATGTGTGAGGCCCCAAGTTTGATTTCAGACTCAAGTGTCAGGGTAAGGCTCTTGTTTCTTTATTTCTATCTTTTATAAAATAACAAAATCGCAGCCAGGAGGTAGCACAGCAGGTTAAGCACACATGGCACAAAACACAAGGACCCACATAATTACAGATCCCAGTTCAAGTCCCGACTCCCCACCTGCAGGTGGTGGGGGGGTCTCTTTGATGAAAAAAAAATGGCCTCAGGAGCAGTGGATTTTTAAAATGACAAAATATTTCTTTGATAGTACTTAAGAACTAAAAGCAATATACAAGCCAGTTTGGAAAAGAGGAAAATGAAGTGAGAGAAAAAATATATGTATCCGTGGATGGAAATAGATAATAAGAGGAGATGGAGGTCAGGTCAATATTACATTATGAATGAAAAACTAGAGTAAGGGAAATAGGAAGATAGCATAATGGTTATGCAAAAGATTTTCAAAGCCTAAGGTTACAGGTTCAATACCCAGCCCATAAAGCAAAGCTGAACAGTGCTCTTATCTGTGTGTGTGTGTGTGTGTGTGTGTGTGTGTGTGTGTGTGTGTGTGTGTTTCTCCTTTTCATTCTAAGAGCTTTCCCAGTCTACCATGTGAGCAAAATGTAAGTCAGTCTCTTACTCCTCTCTCTATTTCTCTCTCTCTCTCTCTCCTCTCTCTCTCATGCCCTAACATGTTTTGTTTTCAATAAAGTTTAATTTACCTGGATTAAAAAAAAACTAGAGAAAGGAAAGGATTATATCAAATCATGCTTAGATGACTGAGTAAATGAAGCCATTACTAAATATTGGTGTTGATCTGCCAGAGAAAATAGTTCAGCTGGTAAAGAACTCAGGACTGGCATGCCTGAGACTCTTGGTTCTATACCCAGTACTGCATGTGCTGAAGTAGTGGTTAGGCTTCTCTCTCTAATATGAATATGAATATATATATTCTTAAACTAAATAAAATTGTGTGTTTGTGTATTGAGCAGTCAGGGAGATGGTTCAGCAGGTAGAGCACATGCTGTGTGTGTGTGTGTGAGGTTCCAGTTTGACCCCTAGCACTATATATAATGGTATCTCATAAAATAAATCTTGATGCACGTGTGTTGAATTCATTATGGAAAGTGACACTGATGTTCTTTTTTTAATATTTATCAACATGAGAGAAAACAAAAGAACAAAGAGAACCAGAGAGTCATGTTGGCACATAATGATGCTGGAGGTCAAACTCAGGGCCTCAAGCTGAGGTCCAAAGCTTTAACCACTGAGTCACCCCACCCCCAGAAGCCATAATACATCTTTTTTCACCCTTACCAGGCTTTCTGAGAAGGATTCAAACTTAATGATCCCAGAAAGGGGAGGCTGAGAGATATACGCTGCATTAGGAAAGAAGACAAAATAATCTCCAACAAGATGATTGTTTAATGCATCCGACACTCTATGGCTTTTTAAAAATTTTTAACAGATTTGTTTTACTGGGTGGGGGGGAGTGGGGTTAGAGTGTACAAACAATTCTTGATTAGTGTGGCTCTCCAGACTAACAACAAAGTGAAAACACAAAGTCCGTGGGCTATTGTTGCTTGATGATTTCAACCAGGGAAACCCATTACAAGATTTCTCATTTGTAAGTCTGGTGCCACATGGGACAAAGGTGCTATGAGGCTGAGAACTGGTTACTCCTGGCTGGATGACAAGCAGCAGGACAGATATGGCCAGAGCTATGGGTAACCTGCCCTTGACTTTGTGATAAATTAAGCAGCTGGGAGCTTCACTGCTTCTTAGTCCTTAGTATCCAAATCAATGATAATTTTAAGCCTTGAGGAACTTTTGTTGTGATTATTGGAAATTGAGCACATAATTACTGTGAAATTGAATTGTAAAAGAAATACCTAGTATAGATGTGAGATCTATGTCCCTTGACAAATCCTCTAAAGTGCTTCTAAAAAAGAAAAAAGAAAAACTGTAATTCTAAAACCTTAATCTCATTCACCCAAAGATTCCCTCCCCCTCCTACAAGAAAGTTCTCATTGCCCATTTATGGTGATAAGAATAATGCAAAGTGGGTTATGGTCTTAAATATAAATGTAGCACACAGCTCTCTTTTATGTTTTTTTTTTTAACTTATTTATCCATGTCTGTGGCCTCTATAGTATTGCCCTGAGAAAGCTATTCCTGCTGTGGAGTTATACTGCTTGAATAATGTAAGATTCTCGAGCAGCAGGTCTACCTGCTGGCTTCCCCAGCGAAAATAACAGGACACCCCACCCACCCACCCCCAAGCAAGCGCTAACTAGAGCAGGACCTCAGGCTCTATTAGGAAGCTTCTTGTTGTTGTTATAGCTGATGCCACCTATGCCCTCCAGTATATTCATGGGCAGAGGAAACACAATGGTGGAGTTCTTCTCTGTGGCCACAGTGGTTAAGGTTTGCAGGTAGCGCAGCTGCAGGGCTATAGGGGATTCTGTTAGGACCATGGAGGCCGACTTCAGAGATTTGGAAGCATTCATTTCTCCTTCAGCTGCAAGGACCTGGAACAACAAAAACCAAAAAGTGTTAAGAAACACAAGTCGCATAGACGAGAAGGCTCCAGATTTAAGAACATTGGAGACCAGTGTGTGCTTACCTTTTCTAACTCACCACGAACTGTATTTAATCACCCCTCTTCTATTTTTAAAATTTGTTTTATTTGATAGGAAAGAGAAGACTAATAGGGGAGGGTGAGATAGAGAGGGTCTGTCTCTAGAGGCTGGGGAGACAGCATAATGGTTATGCAAAAAAAAAAAAAAAAAAGACTTTCATGCTTGGGACACCAAAGGCCCCGGAACCACCAAAAGCCAGAGCCAAGCAGTGCTCTGGTAAAAGCAAACAAAAAAACACAAAAACATCTGCAGCACTGCTTCTCCCCTGCAGGTGGGAACCAGGGACTTGAACCAGGATCTTTGCCCATGGTAACAGATATGCTCAACCAAGAGCTCCAACTCCTGACCCCAATAACCTTTCCCTTTAATTCTGAAGTAAGTACTTAATATAGAAGCATGGGCACGAAGACAGCCACATTAGAATAACTAGCTTTTCAACAGATGGAAACGGGAGCGAACAGAGATTCTGCTGCCCTGACTCTGGGGTGAGACTTGGGAATTGGAATTCAGTTTGTTCAGGTCTTTTTGGGAGACTTTGATGTGTTGCTGGAGTTGGGGCCCACTTTGCTAAATCACTGAGAGCACACTCCCCTTCCCCCAATTTGTCCCAAGACATATTAAATCTGTATTATGGTACATTAAACTAGTTACGATCTACTAGTTTAAGAGAAAGTCTGGAGGCCGGGCATTGGAACGTCCCTTGAAGGCACACACCCAACCAAGCCCCTGGTCCCCAACTGCAGTGGGGAGCTTCACAGGTGGTGAAGCCATACTGTAGTTGTCGCTCTTTCTCTATCTCCTCTTCCCCTCTCCATTTCCCTCTGTACTATCAAATAAAATATAATAAATAAACAAACAGATTTAAGAGGAAATCTGTTAAAACCTGAAAAAAAAAAGGGGGGGCTGGGCAGTAGTGCAGTGGGTTAAGTGCACATGGCACAAAGCACAAGGATCAATGTAAGGATCTCAGTTCGAGCCCGCCCTACCCCCCCACCCCAACTTGCAGGGGGAGTAGTGAAGCAGGTCTGCACGTATTTTATCTTTCTCTCCCCCTGTCTTCCAGTCCTCTCCCGATTTCTCTCTGTCCTATCCAACAACAACTACAATAATAACAACAATGATAAAACAAGGGCAACCAAAGAGAAAATATAGTCTCCAGGAACAGTGGATTCATAGTGCAGGCACCGAACCCAGCAATAACCCTGGAGGCAAAACAAACAAACAAACAAAAAAAAAACATGAAAAAAAGTTTTATTTTAATCAAACTAATCGTGAAATCCCAATCTGCTCCATCTCGCCAGGTAGCAAAACCCCCACCCCCCACCCCCACCCCCTAGTGCAGGGGTCCAACCCTTACCCGGGCCCTGGCTTCCCGGGTGGCCTCGGCCTCAGCAGCCATGGAGCGCTGCAGCTGCACGGGAATGCGCACGTCCTTGATCTCCACGCGGGCCACTTGGATGCCCCACAGCTCGGTGGCATCATCAAGTAAGGTCTGTAAGCAAATCAAAAGAAAGCGAAGTGATCACAAGGCAGAAGCAGCCCGGGTGTTTTCTGAGTTGTTTTTGTTTGTTTGCAAGACCAAATCCGCTTATTTCACTCCATTTGGATTGACAACCTTTGGAGTGAGCATGGGGAAGGAGGTTGTGCCTTCATTACTCACCCCCTGATGGATCTCTCTCTCTCTCTCTCTCTCTGTCTCCCCTATCTCATATGAAGTAATCAAAATAAATCTTAAAAAAAAATAGATCAGGTGGGAATTCCATTGAAATCTAGAAAAAAATACATGCTGCCTGAGAAATAGAAGCATTTCTTCTGGAATGATCGAAACAAAATATAGTCTCGCGGGCTAGGTCGGGAGCCAGCAGGTTACGCACACCGTGGCGCAAAGCTCTAGGACCGGCTCAAGGATCCCAGTTCCAGCCTCCAGCTCCCCACCTGCAGGAGGGTCGCTTCACAAGCAGTGAAGCAGGTCTGCAGGTGTCTTTCTCTCCCCCTCTATGTCTCCTCTCCTCTCTCGATTTCTCTCTGTCCTATCCAGCAACAAAAAAGGTATAACAACAATAACAACTACAACAAGGGCAACAGAATGGGAAAAATATCCTCTAGGAACAGTGGATTCGTAGTGCTGGCACCAAGCCCCTAGAGGCAAATAAATAAATAAATAAATAAAAATTATATATATATATATATATATACACATATATATATGGTCTCTAACTCTTTCTCTCTGTCTATCTATATATATATATATATAGTCTCTAACTTCCTCAAAAAACATATCATACTTTGGGTCTCAAATAACATGGCCAAGAAACACAAATTTCCCAACTCCCTCCTTCCTCTTCAGATTTAAATTGGTACATTGTGATTTTTAAAGATCTAAAATTACCAACTGAAACCTTTCAATCTAGAGCAGGTGTGTGTACAGCAGGCAGCAAGCAGTTCTGTGAACAGCTGGTATTTATAGTAATTGATAGTCAAAATGAAAGCCTTAAAGATGCAGGATATACTTTTTATTTATTTATTTTTAGTTTGATAGGACAGAGAGAAATTGAGAGGGCAGGGAGAGAGATGCTTATAGTACTGCTTCACTGTTCATAAAGTGTCTTCCCTACAGGTGGGGACAGGATATTACTAATTCTTTAAATATTTATTTATTTTTAATTTGATAAGACAGAGAGAAATTGAGAGGGAAGGAGAGATAGGGAAAGACAGAGAGACACCAGCAGCACTGCTTCACTGTGAAGTTTCACCCCTGCAGTTGGGGACCTGGGGCTTGAACCTGGCTCCTTGTGCATGGCAACATGTGTGCTCAACCAGGTGCACCACCACCATACCCCAGTTAAAAATTCTTTACCTGGATGCTGTGGGCAATCTCTTCTCGGCCGGCCAAGATTTGGGACAAGGTCTGTGTCCCTAGGACATTTCTGAGGGTGGTCTGAGCCAGTAGAAATGTGGCCTGGTGGACATCATTCACATTAGCTACTGCGGAGACAGCACTGTAGATTCTGTAATAGACGACTCCATCCACCTGGGTGGTCACAGAGTCTCTGGTGAGGATCTGGAGAGCAATAACAGGGAAAAAAATCATTTATGTCTATGACTTTTAGTTGGGGCCTCACTCAGCAGCATTAGGTAGTTCTTGCACTCCCTCTAGAGGGTGACAATGGTAATGACAACTCATATCTTCAGTCACCAAAATGTGGTTAGAGTTTATCATCCTAGTTAACAGAGAAAGTTCCTACACAAGTGCAATCTATACCTTCCCCTGTGAAGTTACCTTATATTCCATATTCTCTAGTTCTATTTTTCTCCCTCATTAAATAGTAAATATTTAACAAAAATAACCAACAAAAATAACCCTCCACCAAATTAAATTTAGCTTCTTTATACAACGGTTGATCTACTCTGTTATTTTCCCTCCCCTATTAGTCTAACAGCTGGATTATCTCTTTCTCTTCTTTCAGGCTTTCTCCTTCCTAGTCACTTGCTTCTTTGTAATTTTTTTTTTTTTTTATTTTGGATAGAGACAGAGAGAAAGAGAAAATAGAGAGAGAGAGACCTGTAACACTGTCTCACCACTCATGAATCATCTCCCTTCTTTCCCCCAGGGTCCTTGAACATAGTAACCTATGCACCAATGCCCATCCCTACCCCCACACACACACTTGTCATTCAAGTTTATGCAGTGTGAATTACCCTCGCCCTTGAATTCATTCTCTTTTAGCAAAACAAAGCCCAGTGGTTTCAGAAGTCATGTAGGGCTCATTCAACAGACCTTCGTGGAAATTTAGTTCATCCTCACTCTTACAGTTAAAAAATAAACTGTAAAAATTCAACTAGCCATTAATAGGAGAGATAGAAGTTTTCCTTCTAGTAGCATATTTATAACCAGTATTACCTCTTGTGGAGGAATATTGCAGGTAACAGTTCGGAGATCAACTTTGACGAACACATCTATGCAGGGTAGGACCAAGATCAAACCTGTGAAAAAATATGGCTCAATATTTCGCCTTATTGCAGCAACTACATGTTGGCTCCTAGATATTTGTTAAATTATTCTCATGAGACTAAAAATGTTTCTCAGATGATCTTCAATAAGTATACTAGATCTTCAAAAAACATGGTTTTTTTTTTAATGATTTATCACTGCTCTTGCATATGTGGTGTTGGCATTCAAACTCAGGGCCTTTACACATGCAAAAAATGCCATCTATCTACTGAGTTACCTCCCCTTGACTTAGGGGAAAAAAATATCTCCTTTAATAACTAAAAAAGTATCTTCCTGGCAATGAAACACTTTTCTTATTAAAACTACAGAAACTTACCATTTAATGTTTAGGTTTTAAGTGTAGAATACTTAGTTTAACAGTCCAGGAGTTTGTACAGTGGGCAGAGTGCCTACACATCAGGTTCTGAGTTCAATCCCTAGGGCCAAATATGCCTGAGGAATCTCTGGCCCTCTCTCCCCCTCTTCCTCTCCATCATGATCTCTCTTTCATTAAATAAAAATAAATAAACAAATAAACAATCTACTTGTATACAAGTGTACAATTTGACATTGGTTTTAAAAAATCGAAAGGTAGAGGAGTTGGGCAGTAGCACAGTGGGTTAAGTGTAGGTGGTGCAAAGCACAAGGACCAGCATAAGGAGTCTGGTTTGAGCCCCTGGCTCCCCACCAGAGGAGTCGCTTCACAAGTGGTGAAGCAGGTCTGCAAGAGTCTATCTTTCTCTCCCCCTCTCTGTCTTCCCTTCCTTTCTCCATTTCTCTCTGTCCTATCCAACAACGACGACAATAAAACAACAAGGGCAACAAAAGGGAATAAATAATTAAAAAATATATATATATATATATAAAGAATTTAATAAAAAAATTTGAAAGGTAGTTTTCCTTTACTATAGCTATCACATAAAGGTTTTAATTAGTAGACTTGATTTTGGAAATCAGTGTCAGCTTTCTCATTCATCTTCAATTATACTGAAGGAATGTTAGTTACAGTTAGTCTTCCATTAGTATCCCTAAAGCCATTGTACTGCAGATTTTTCAGTTTCTCCATCTCTGTGTTCTAGTTCATATATAACAGTCCCAAATGGTAAGCACTTTTTGGGGTTTTTTTATTTTTGCATCCAGAGTTATCGCTGGGGCTCTCTACCAGCACTATGAATCCACTGCTCCTGGAGGCCATCTTTTTCCCATTGTTGTTGGATAGGACAGAGAGAAACTGAGAGAGGAGGGGAAGACAGAGAGGGGGAGAGAAAAATAGACTCCTGCAGACCTGCTTCACTGCTTGTGAAAGCGACCCCCCTACAGGTGGGGAGTCCAACTAGGATACTTGTGCAGGTCCTTGCGCTTCATACTATGTGTGCTTAACCCGGTGCACTAACCCACACTTTTACTTCTCTTTAATTTGCTGTGTTTTTCTGTGGGGAAAGAATAGAGATAAGAAAACTCATCTGAAAAGATAAAATAAAATAAAAAGAAAACTCATCTAAACACCCTGTGGTTAATAACTTAACATTAATTAAGAATGCCCCCCCGCAGGGATTACAAAGAATTACAGGTCCTGTGAGAAAGAGTGACAGCCATCCAATCTTATTTACTTGAAAGATTTTGTGCTATTGCTTTCATTCTGGAAGAAGAGAAGAAATTTTAGGATGAATACTATGTAAAGTACTGGAGGCAGCAACAGAAAATGTTACTAATGTACTTCTCTTCCTTTGGTCCTCATCAAAGACCAGAGAGACATCACAATGGTGATACAAAAGACTCATGCCTGAGGCTGTGAGGTCCCAGGATCTATCTCCAGCACTATAATGAGCCAGAGCTGAGCAATACTCTGGTAAAGACAAAACAGGATTCAATGTGACAATGAAGTTAAAATATTTAACCCAGTGCCAGCTACACACGTAAGTGCTCAAGAAGTGGCAGCTCTTGTTAGTTATGTCTCTGTTATTAAAGTATAACTTAGGAAAGTGGAGAGGTTTTCCACTAGCAGTTTGGCTTGTTTCCCTCTGTCTCTTATGACATTCTGAGGTAACTCACTAGCCCCAGAGACATGTATGACGAGAGTAGCTATCCTGGGACATTTAGTGGTGAAATCTTCTGGGGAAAATTCATTTAAGAGAGATACACTTTCCTCTAGAGTCTTCCAAGTCATTCTACCTCACTGAAATTCAGTTTCACTCTAACTTGTAGATGCAATGAAACTAGGAATTCTGCTGTACCTCAATCAGATGAGTATGATTTTCAGTTTTGAAAAGGTTATAAGGACTCTCAGAATAAATCACCATTGTCTCTCTCTTAGATCTCTATGGAATTAGACAGGTAGGAGTTTTATTACAATGAAACAGTCAAGTTTCTTTAACAAATTTCTCCTTTTCTTAAGACTCATTTTTATATAACAGGTACATTTTATATATTTAACTATGTTAAATGTATTTTATGTAGCAGCTATAATATAGTAGAGTGTCTACTATGGTGTGTGATCTAGGGCAGGGCAAAATGCATGGAGTATAAGGTGAATAGCTGTGGCCAGGTTAAGAGCACACACTACAGAGTGCAAAGACCAGGGTTCAAGCCCCTGGTTCCCACCTGTAGGGGAGAAGATTTGCAAGTGGTGAAATAGAACTGCAAGTGTCTCTCTGTCTCTCTCCCTATTTCTCCCTAACTTCTCAATTTCTCTGTCTCTATCAAAACATAAATAAATAAAATTTAAGAAAGAAAAAAAGAAAGGAAGAAAGAAAGAAAGAAAGAAAGAAAGAAAGAAAGAAAGAAAGAAAGAAACCTGCTCTAGATAGCTCACAGTCCAATTGGAGGCAGAATGATTTTATTCAAAAACATAAAAAGGTAGTAGTGGGCAGGTGTTACTAGAATGCATTTTGTATAGTCATTATTTTTCATGTGTTTTCTAAGATGCTGTTTTGAGTGAGCTCTCCTTTTAAGAAGATTGCAATTCATGATATAAAACTGCCATTCTGTTTTTCTAACAAAAACAATTATTAGCAATTTATATGGTTCAACTAAATAATGTGTTCAAAGAAGTTAGGAAGGCTAAAACAACATCTTAGTTCTGGGGAATCTTGGTACTTCACACACACACACACACACACACACACACACACACACACTAAAGTCCCACCCCTCTATAACATAATCAGTTTGCAGCTTTTTAAAATTCTAAAATACTGGAAAGAATAGTAAAACACATATTGACTAAAGGAATTGTACAATGGCTTTTAGCTCTATGATTTGAATAATCTGCTTTCCACAAGCTCTTTTCAGAGAATATACTGTCCCTTAGTAAACTTTTTTTTTTTGCCTCCAGGGTTATTGCTGGGGCTCAGTTCCTGCACCAGGAATCCACTGCTCCTGGAGGCTTTTTTTCCCCTCTTTTTGTTGCTCTTGTTGTTTTATCGTTGTTGTGGTTATTATTATTGTTGTTATAGATGACATTATTGGATAGGACAGAGAGAGGAGGGGGAGACAGAAAAGGGGAGAAAAAGACACCTGCAGACCTGCTTCACTGCTTGTGAGGTGACCCCCCTGTAGGTGGGGAGGCTGGGGGCTTAAACTGGGATCCTTATGCCAGTCCTTGCTCTTTGTACCATGTGCGCTTAACCCTCTGCACTACCACCCAACTCCCTAAACTAATCTTCTAACAAGAGCCTTCCCCCTCATCCTCCTATCATTTATTTTCTTTGTGACCTGCAAAGATGTGTAGTCTGTCCAAGTATCCAGAACCACTCTTCTTCCCTGAAATTCTCAGGAGGAATGTTAGGCAACAGGGCCATATTTCCAAACTCACAGACAAGTGGTTGAGGGATCACCCCTGTTAATTGGAGGAATGAATCAACATCCTTCATACATTCAGAAATTAACGTGCTCTGGCTTCCCCTGAGTTTTCTTTGCCTCACAGTAGCTACTGCCAGGGAAAACACTGATGAGATTGGTGACAGTAACAGATATTATGGTCCTTGTCAGGGGAAGCACAGTGTCGTACCTGGGCCTTTGGCTTTGTCAGCTTGGATGCGTCCCAGACGGAATACAACTGCACGTTCGTACTCCTTAATGATCTAAGAGATTAATGGAAAACATTTAGCCCTAATGGTTCATCAGCTCATATAGAAAGCCCGATTTATTTCCCAGGGTATTACCTTCAAGCACATCCATATGGAGATAGGGAAGGTAATGATCATCAACAGCAAAGAAAGGGAAAACAGGATCCAGCCACATACACCAAGCCTTTTACTGCTGATGCCTGGGAAATGAGAATGAAACAGCCCTGTAACTCATGTGGCTCTTAGGAAAGAAGTTCTTAGAAAAACTGCGGGTAAGGAAATGCAGAGGACTGGGCAAGCCTGCTGGGACTAAGGAGCCAAACAAACTTTGGGTTCATTCATGAATGCAGTAAACACACACACACACACACACACACACACACACACACACACACTTTACATAGAAGCATCAGTGCATCTACAAATATATATCCATTAACAAGAATATTTATTCATGTTTTTAGATTAAAATTAACCTTCCAAAAAAAGCCTTGGGAATTGATAATGAAAACAACAATCATATTTATACAGGGCTATCACATTTACTACTCTCAAAACACATAAAGCAGAATGTTGTCCCTGTGCTACCCACATCAGAATCATCAGGGCACCTTTTTTTCTTTTTTAATAATGAGTTCTTTTTAAAAAATATTTATTTATTATTCCCTTTTGTTGCCCTTGTTGTTTTATTGTTGTAGTTGTTATTGTTGTCGTCATTGTTGGATAGGACAGGGAAAAATGGAGAGAGGAGGGGAAGACAGAGAGGGGGAGAAAAAGATAGACATCTGTACACCTGCTTCACCACTTGTGAAGTGACTCCCCTGCAGGTGGGGAGCTGGGGGCTTGAACTGGGATCCTTACACTGGTCCTTGTGCTTTGCGCCACCTTCGCTTAACCTGCTGCGCTACCACCAGACTCTCTGCACCATTTTTTAAAATTATCTTTATTTATTTATTGTATAGAGACAGGGAGAAATCGAGAAAGAAGGGGTGATAGAAAGGAGAGAGCCAGAGAGACACCTGCAGCCCTGCTTCACCACTCATAAGATTTCCCCCTGCAGGTAGGGACCAGGGGCTCGAACCCAGGTCCTTGCGCTCTGTAACTTGTGTGCTCAGCTAAGTGCTCCACCGCCCGGGCCCCCTAGGGCACCATTTAAAAAAATATTTGGGATCTTGGAGGTAGCATAGTAGGTAAAGTGTTATACTCTCAAGCATGAAGTCTACAGTTCATTCTCCTACATCTCATGTGCTCTACTTCTCCTTCTCCCTCTAGCTCTCTTTCATAAATAAATAAATAAATAAATAAATAAATAAATACATCTTAAAAAAAAAAAAGTAAAGTGAAGAGCTGGGGAGATTGAATAATGGTTATGTAAAAAGACTCCCATGCCTGAGGCTATGAGTTCCCAGGTTCAATCTCCAATACCACTTTAAGCCAGAGTTTAGCTGTACTCCACTCTTCTTTTTCTCTCTTTCTTTCTTTCCTTCTTTCTTTCTTTCTTTCTTTCTTTCTTTCTTTCTTTCTTTCTTTTATTTTCTTCCCTTCTTTCTTCCTTCCTTTCTTTTTCTTTCTCTCTCTCTTATTAAAATAAATATGAAATAAGACAAACATTTGTTTTTAAAAAGCAAACAAATAAAATGAAATAAAGATTCCCAAGTCCCCTCCAGAAATCCCCAGATGAACTTCAAGGTAACTTCTCAGTTAGATGAGTACATATTACTACTTCCAAAGTGAGGCAGTGCAATATAAAAAAAAAAAAAAAAAAAAAAAACACTTTGAAAAGTCCTTGCATATGAACTACTATACTAGACCCTCTTACTTAGCAACATTATGGCTTTCAGTGACCCATTCGGTCTTTCTGAGACTCTGTTTCCCCATCTGTAGTTGATGAAGAATCAGTGAGATTGAATTTACAAGTCTAACTGACCTTTTAGTTTAGATTCCTTTATAGTCACAACTTCACCTTCTCCTTAATCCTTGTTCTTTCTGGTTCACCTCTCCTTGACAGCCACCTCCATCCCCTACCTCCTGACTTCCTGCAGCTGAATTATGTTCTCCCCATAAACACTAGAACTAATCATGTGATTTGGGCATCTCCACCTGTCCTGTCCTGCGGGACCTTCAACGTGGGTAAACCTAGGAGAGGGAGTGAGGACAAGGGAGAGGGAATGGGGACAAGAGACACAAGAGAGAAATGAGACAAGACAGGATTCTAATCAAGTCTGTTTATTAGCACCAAGGGTGCTGTTTTTAAGGCCGGGGTTAGGGGCAGGTTAGCAGCTGGGGCAGTTGGTTGACGTGGCATGTTGTCATGGTGATCAGCCGTTAACTGGAAGGTCCTGGGTGATTCATAGGGAGGTGGGCAAGTTACCTGACTTACAAGAAACTGTACAGTGGTGACAAACAGAAACTTTTCTTTGTCAAGACTCTAGTTAGGAAACAGAAACTTATCTTGTAAACAAGGTCTTCTGTGAACAATGGCTATTGGCCATGCCAATAGCAACCTTGAGGGCACATGTGGCTCCCCACATGTCCCCCTTCCATATATATATATATATATATATATATATAGAGAGAGAGAGAGAGAGAGAGAGAGAGGAAGAGAGAGAGAGAAAGAGAGAGAGATAGAGATGTCTTGATGTTTGGCGGACTTTATTTTGTGGCAGGGTGGGCTGTGCCTGTCTTAGGTTGGGGATCAGCCTTTCCGTCTTACCCGTCACTGGAACACATGGTCGTTTTTTCTGCCCAGTAGTACCAGGTGCCCTGTCTTAGGTTGACTGGACAGTGCTAGTTTCCCCTTTACCCGTCATTGGCTAGCCAGCCCTCTACATGGTGGACGTCCTGACGGAGGGGGGCAAATCCTCCGCAGCAACTCCATTTTCTGCCATGTTCAGCCTATGATAGTGAACTTGTATAGGTTGCATTTTTATGGCATCAGTCTGTTGCCGCAAAAAGGCCATGAGCTTGTTAAGAATTATAGGACCGGGAGTCGGGCTGTAGCGCAGCGGGTTAAGCGCAGGTGGCGCAAAGCACAAGGACCAGCATAAGGATCCCGGTTCGAACCCCGGCTCCCCACCTGCAGGGGAGTCGCTTCACAGGTGGTGAAGCAGGTCTGCAGGTGTCTATCTTTCTCTCCTCTCTGTCATCCCCTCCTCTCTCCATTTCTCTCTGTCCTATCCAACAATGACAACAACAATAATAACTACAACAATAAAACAACAAGGGCAACAAAAGGGAATAAATAAATAAAATATTAAAAAAAAAAGAATTATAGGACCTACTGTGAGCAGAAGAAGTAAAACAAACAAGGGTCCCACAACTGAAGGCAGCCAGGTAAGGAAGGGGGAATTTATCCATCGGTGTGAAGAGGTGGGATCATATCTATTTCGTAGTTCTTGACTGAGTGTTTGTAGGTTTTTAACATTTTCTTCTATGATCCCTGATTCATTAATGTAAAAGCAACATTCTTCTTGTAGGGCTAAGCAGGTCTTCCTTTCTCCGCAGTAAGGAGGTCAAGGACTTGTCTGTTTTGTAAGGTAACTTTTGCTAGGGATGTAATCTGTCTCTGTAGTGACTCAAGACTGTTTGTGGTGAAGTCTATAACCTGTTGTAATTTGTCAGAAAATTCATGGGAGGAATATATAGAATGTCCTAGCACACCACCAGCTATGCCGGTAGAGGTGGCTAACCCTATGCCAACTATCAGTGGGAGGAAAACAGCTCTTTTATGAGTGGAGTGTAGGAGCCATGCGTACTCGTCGGGTTTGTACAGTGTAAGTTGGGGGACTATGGCCACCATGAGGCAGGGTCCGGTGGTGGTGATATTTATAGTAGTCAGGAGTGTCCCGCAGCACCAATAGTAAGTCAGCGGGGGCGCTGTATGGACAGAGCTTATTGAGACATTACGGGTGCAAGTGAAATTAACTGGGCTGGAGTTGTTGGTATAGAGGCATACCAGGATGAATGAGTTACTTATGTGTTCTAAAAACAGCGGAACTGAGGGGACAGGGGGATATGGCCCTGCAGGGGGGCTTTTTGTGGTAGCATTTGGGAAGATTGATGATGTGTTATTTAAAGGTGCTGCAGCGAGGATGGGTCAAGAAAGAGATGCGCACAGCAAGCAGTGGGAAGTGCTGGGAATGATCTGAGAGTGATTTAAAAGATTAATTGCATATTGAAGGTATAGGGGCCAGGTAGCCCACTTATTATTATTATTAGTTTCCATAGCTGAGTTAGTTTGAAAAGCCGATTGGAGATTATTTTCTATTTCTATAATGATCTGATTTATCTGCTCTCTGCGATCGGCCAATGTCAGTTTCCGGGAGATATATATTATATATAGTCCCTGCAGGGTATGAGGAGTACCCATTATTATATAATTTACCTGTAACTCTCTCTTGCCAACGAGTATCCCAGGGATCAGAGATTTGAATAGTGAATTGGGACCCCTGCAACCTGAGGATACTAGGTTTTCCAGCTTTAGTCTTTGGCGAGAGGGCGTCATGGAAAATGTAGGACTAGTAGCGGCAGCCTCCATAAGTGGGGACGTCAGTGAGGCATCTGCTTCTATCTTTATTATCAAAGGGAAAACAGGCATAAGGCCGATATGTGCTAGAGATAGTCTTGGGAGAGATATTAATAACGACAGTTTCCTGGCAACCTTTAGGAGGACAGCGTGCCGTGCCAATGTTTTGGACTGTAGTGTGTGTATCTTTGGTTTGTGTCTCTCTAACCTGGAATTCCCATTGATAAACAAGAGCACAGTTTCCCCAGAGACACACCCTACTAGGGAAAGAGAGAGGCAGACTGGGAGTATGGACCGACCAGTCAACGCCCATGTTCAGCGGGGAAGCAATTACAGAAGCCAGACCTTCCACCTTCTGCAACCCTCAATGACCCTGGGAACATGCTCCCAGAGAGATAGAGAATGGGAAAGCTATCAGGGGAGGGGGTGGGTTATGGAGATTGGGTGGTGGGAATTGTGTGGAGTTGTACCCCTCCTACCCTATGGTTTTGTTAATTAATCCTTTCCTAATTAAAAAAAAAAACAAGAGCAGTGCGGGCAGGGATGGCCAATAATAGGGGTGTGTAGAGAAGAAAGGGAAGCATCTTATGGCTGAACTTCTCTGGAGCCATCTTCAGAGTTAAGTGTTATTTTTTGAAAGAAAGAAAAAGAAAATGGCCTCAGGAACTTGTGTTCTTGGGCATGGAATACATTAGTGACTCTCAGGGGTTTAGGGAGGTTCATCAACTTGTTTGACCAATCTTTCGGGAAGCCAACGAGCAGAATTGACGGTTTGTGAATATATGCACACTGCTCCTCATCCCCAGATTAGTACTGGGTCTGGTCCATTCCATTTGTTGTCTAGGGATCTTTCAAGATAACAGAAGCGAAATTTTTATCTGTGTGGGGGTGCCAAAAACGATCAGCTGCTGAATGACCATCCCTGTCTAAAGTTAAAAAATTCAGGACAAAAAGTGAGTGTGCAAGAACGTTCCTTGGGGTACCTTTTGTAGGGTACCAGTCAACCCTCTTAGTTTTTTCAATCATATTCTTTAAGGAGAGGTGGGCCCTCTCTACGATACCTTGACCCTGAGGATTGTACACATCAAGATACTCAACATAACAGGAAAAGCTTGTCTGCATTCTCCAAAGTTTTATTCCTAACGTAGCACTTTCCAAAAACTTGGATTATGTAGTGATGGAAAATACTGCCTTTCTACAAGATAAAAAGTCAGTTTGTGCATTCTTATAGTCTTTGTTGCATTTAATTATTAGTGTTTTAAATTATCAATGGCACAGCCTACACTGTGTACATATACATGTGCACACACGTATCTACACACACACTCTCATGGAGTCACTACCCTAGATATATGTCTATGTGTGTGAATATATATATATATGTATATATATATACATATACATATATATATATATATATATATATATATATATATATATATATGACTTACTGTAAAATAAATTCTAGGGGCCACGCAGTAGAGCACTGGGTTAAGCGCACATGGTGTGAAACTCAAGACCAGCACGAGGATCCTGGTTTGAGCCCCCCACCCCCACACCCCACCCCCTACTTCCCACTTGCAGGGGTGTTGCTTCACAAGCAATGAAGTAAATCTGTAGGTGTCTCTGTTTCTCTCCTCCTCTCTGTCTTCTCCTCTCTCAATCCTCTCTGTCCTGTCCAACAATAACAACAACAATACAATAACAATAATAACAAAATGGGGAAAAAATGGCCACCAGGAGCAGTGGAGTTGATTCAGAGTGCAGGCACTGAGCCTTAGCAATAACCCTGGAGGGAGGGAAAAAAAGAAAGAAAGAAAGAAAGAAAGAAAGAAAGAAAGAAAGAAAGAAAGAAAGAAAGAAAGGAAGGAAAGAAGGAAGGAAGGAAGGAAGGAAGGAAGGAAAGAAAAGTAAAGAAAGAAGGAAATTGATTCTAAGTACTATAGATAAAACTAGAGTTCCCATGGTCCAGGAGGTGGTGCAGCGGATATAGCATTGTATTCTCAGCCATGAGGTCCTGAGTTCAATCCCTGGCAGCACATGTAACAGAGTGGTGTCGGGTTCTTCCTCTTTCTCTCTGCCTTTCTCATGAATAAACAATAAATTCTTTTTAAAAAATAAAAAATAAAATTAGAATACCCCTGATAATCCTCTTCACAGTTCATTTTATTGAGAGAAATTCCGTAATAGTGATCTGGTGTATTCCTATGTACTCACACACGATTTAAAATATATATATTTGGGCCCAGGAAGAAAAAACATATATTGTTTAGATTTTATTTTATGATAGCATCACACTATGTATAATTTATTCTTTTCTTTCTTTCTTTTTTTTAAAATTTATTTTATTTTATTTATTTATTCCCTTTTGTTGCCATTGTTGTTTTATTGTTGTAGTTATTATTGATGTCGTTGTTGTTGGATAGGACAGAGAGAAATGGAGAGAGGAGGGGAAGACAGAGAGGGGGAGAGAAAGACAGACACCTGCAGACCTGCTTCACCGCCTGTGAAGGGACCTGCCTGCAGGTGGGGAGCCGGGGGCTCGAACCAGGATCCTGACACCGGTCCTTGAGCTTAGCGCCACCTGCGCTTAACCCGCTGTGCTACAGCCCGACTCCCTCTTTTTTTTTTTTTTTAAGGGGAGTGCTTCTTGGACCTATTTCCATGTCAGATAATTCTACCTCTTCTTCTTCATTATATTCCACCTGAAACCATGTTTCAGTTGAATTAGCTACTTTTCCTGTTGTTCTTCAACAGGTTTATTCCCCATTTTCCGTATGAGCAAGGTGCTTGTATGACCTGATCAGTCCAATTTGTACTTTCCTAGAATTTTAATGAAAATGTTGAGAAGACAGCACAGTTTTTGCTGCCTTTGCTTGATCCCTCCTACTAACATTGCGATTATTGATGTTTTGCAATATTTGGGTTGGAGGTGGAGGGCACAGTTCCAGTGCTGTGATTTTAGCAGCAGGACACCTACAGATAGAGGGGGACCACAAGGACGCCAGTGCCCTGAATAAGCTCAGAATATGTTCAGAGTGGCCACAGTCTTAGCACCAAGCTGCAGGAGCAAGTGTTTGACAGAGGAAATGGCTCTGACCTACATACAGGTGCTCCTCAGGGTTCTATCAAGCCTTTGTGCATCATTACTTTTGTGGGCAGTACCAAAAGGGCTGAGAGACAAAAGATGAGGGTGTGATTAATCTGCCAAGATTTACACCTGAGCATTACAATTACCCAGGCCACCACTGCTGAGAGAGTTATGGAGCCTACAGGTGTCATTAGCTCTAGTTAAAGTGAGGCTGTGAGCACTGGGGTGGCTTTCCTGCAGCCCCAGCAGCTCAACAGTGAGTTTTCCAGCTTTGGAGAGAGGACAGCACAGCTGGTGAGGCCTCCAACAGAACAAATCTTTCAGTTAGCTTTCCCCTCCCCAGCTCTCCCACAGTGACAACCAGGATGCAGTGCAGAGTAGAGGATTTGAGGATTACAATTCTGACTTCAAGGCTGTGCTGATTTTGTATTACAAAGGCTCTTCAGAAATCTCCCACAGCACCTTTAACCTGCTTTAGATAAACCCCCTTCCACGCTCCCACTTCTGCCAGAGTCTTGTGACAGGATGTTTGCTAAGACAGCGAAAAGAAAAGGTTCCCTAAACAGTCAGTGTTAGCCTGGAATCCATAAATTCAGCAAATCACCTCCTGCTTTCCCCAAGTCTGTGGATGTGTATGTTCTGTGGGTGATTGCCACAATACCGTAATTACCATGTGCTTACCTCCTGGTGGAGAAGTGGATTTTGCCCCCCTGATTTCTCATTTACCCATTTGCCAAATATTTTGCAAGTAATATACCAGACACTGTGCTGGAGCTGGGGATATGGCAGAGAATAATAAGGAAAGGAAATGTGAGGAGTTCAAGAGTAGCAGGGAACCAGGGCCCAAGAACAGAAACAATAAAGGATCCATGCTCTGCTTCCTTCTAGAAAGTCTCTAGCTAGTGCAATTGGCGGAGCATGCCTTCTGTGTACAGCTCTGCCAAAGAACAGCAGAGTATGGGGCAGGCAGTGTTGCACCCATTACCATATGCACATTACCATGTTCAAGGACCAGGGTTCAAGCCCCTTGTACTCACCTGAAGTGAGGAAGCTTCATGAGTGGTAAATCAGTATTGCAGCTTTCTCTCTGTCTGTCTGTCTGTCTCTCTCTCTCTCTCTCTCTCTTCATCTCTCTCTCATCCCCTCTCTTCCCTTTTTCTCAATTTCTCTCTGTCCTATCACATTAAGAATAAATAAATAGGGAGTCGGGCTGTAGCGCAGCGGGTTAAGCGCAGGTGGTGCAAAGCACAAGGACCGGCATAAGGATCCCGGTTCGAACCCCAGCTCCCCACCTGCAGGGGAGTCGCTTCACAAGCGGTGAAGCAGGTCTGCAGGTGTCTATCTTTCTCTCCTCCTCTCTGTCTTCCCTTCCTCTCTCCATTTCTCTCTGTCCTATCCAACAACGAGAACAACAATAATAACTACAACAATAAAACAACAAGGGCAACAAAAGGGAATAAATAAAAAAAAAAAGAAGAAATAAATAGGTTCCAGATGTCATCAGGATGCCGGCCAGGCTTCCCTGGACTGAAGACCCCACCAATATGTCCTGGAGCTCCGCTTCCCCAGAGACCCACCCTGCTAGGGAAACAGAGAGGCAGACTGGGAGTATGGACCGACCAGTCAACGTCCATGTTCAGCGGGGAAGCAATTACTTCCACTTCTAAGTAATATCCATGAGAAATGAGTACTGATTACAGTGACAAATATACTCAAAGAAATTCACTGAAATTGTATTCTCAAAGGCCATGAAATGAAGAGCTTACAATAGTAGAATAACTGAATAAAGCTACGTCTATTCACACAAAACAATTTTACAGTAGTTGCCCACCTATGCCTTATGCAGGAGGATACATTCCAAGACTTCCAGTAGATTCCTGGAAAGTTGTTAACAAGTACCAAACCCACAGTGTTCAATTTATAGATATGACATACTAAGAGATTACAAATAATAAGAAATAATGAAACAAAACTATTGTAACAGCATGCTATCATTTATGTGAAAGTGATCTTTCTGATCTTTGGCCCATACTCTCAAGGGATAAAGAATAGGGAACCTTCCAATGGAGGGGATGGGACATGGAACTCTGGTGGTGGGAATTGTACCAGTGATCTTTTTGGTGTCAGCAACATGGACCTGAAGGTTTTGCACAGCATAGAACCTTCTCTTGGCAGATTGAAGAGAAGGTGTTGAACCAAAATTCTGCTGCCTCCCCCCTTTTTTTTTTTATAATAAAAAGTATTTAAAATAAATTTTAAATATTTCTTTATTATTTTTTTCCATCTCCTGGGTTATTGCTGGGACTCAGTGCCTGCACCACAAATCCACTGCTCCTGGAGGCTATTTTATTTTCCTTTTTGTTGCCCTTGTTCAGTTTTATTGTTGTTGTGGTTGTTATTATTATTTTTGTTATTGTTGTCGATGTTGTTGGATAGGACAGCGAGAAATGGAAAGAGGAGGGGAGACAAAGAGGGAGAGAGAAAGATAGACACCTGCAGACCTGCTTCACCTGCTAATGACATGTAAACTGTGAATTGAGGCCATAGATAAAATATTGAGCTACAAAATAGCAGCTCCCAGTAACTACTTCAAGTTTTTGCTTTTACACAGCTCATTCTTGTCAGCTAATTAAGCTGAAGAAGCCGGGGAATCAAGTTTGAAACAAAGACTGATTAAAGTTCTTTACTTACTATATAGTTTTATGTGTTATTTCATTGACATTGATTTATACCCAGAGAGCAAAGTTGTTTGTAGAAAGCTAATCCTGTAATAATCTTTGATGGCATTTGATTCCAGGTGTAAAATGACAATATATGGAGCTAAATAAGCCAGACACTAGAACACACACTTTTTATTCCATGTATGAACACACAGTGAATGTACATCACTGCGTTAGGGAGCAAGTAAAACTAGTCTATTGTTTGTGTGGTCAGAGTAGCAGGTGTCTCTAGGTAGGGGGTTTATTTGTAACTAGGATGTTAACTAGAAAGGAATGAAGGAGTCCTTGGGGTGCTGAAAATGTGCTGACATGCATGGCAATTGCTTAGACTTACACAATTGAGCTTGTGGAATAAATGAAGCCCAAAACATATCAGAGAAACTAAGGCTATTTATTCTCAATTTACAGTATCAAGAGGGTCAGCCTCCTTCTGGGGCATGTGGCAGAGAGACTCAGAGCCTGGCAACTGAGAAACTTTGTGGTAAGGAGCAGGGAGTCCTATGTGATTGGTTAAGGGTACACATCTGGCATTTCTAATTTGGTCCTAATATGGAAGCAGGGTCAAACAGTTAAGAAATTCACTGACTCCTCAGGTCCTAACCAGTGTGAGCTGATAGTTCCAGAAGTTATTATAGCTTTCTGAACTGCAATTCTGATGTAGAAGGCTCACTTCCTAGGCCAGTTAATATAAGTCATGGTTGATTCTCAGAGCAGGTTGCTGCATGCTATGAGTCAGAGATCTCTCTATGGCCATTAGAATACTCACTCTTTTAATTAAACAATTTTTTATTATCTTCATTTATTTATTGGACAGAGACAGCCAGAAATTGAGAGGAAAGTGGGAAATAGAGAAGGAGAGAGAGAGACCTACACCACTGATTCACCACTTGCAAAGCTTTCCCCCTGCAGGGGGCAACTGGAGGCTTGAACCCAGGTTCCCGTGCATTGTAACATAGGCACTCAGCCAGGTGCACCACCACCCAGCCCCAGAATATCCATTCTCCAAGTCAAACACTTGGGACATGTGCACGTCATTGTGTGGATTCATACCTCAATAAATAATTCAAGTAGCGGGAGTTGGGCGGTAGCCCAGTGGGTTAAGTGCACGTGGCACAAAGCACAAGGACTGGCATAAGGATCTCTGTTCGAGCCCCGGCTCCCCACCTGCAGGGGAGTCGCTTCCCAAGTGATGAAGCAGGTCTGCAGGTGTCTATCTTTCTCTCCCCCTCTCTATCTTCCCCTCCTCTCTCCATTTCTCAATGTGATATCCAACAATGACATCAATAACAACAATAATAACTACAACAGTAAAAAAAAAAAGGGCAACAAAAGGGAATAAATAAATATTAAAAATATAGAAAATAATTCAAGTAGCAAAGCATTAGGGTTGGGCTAGTACTGACGATGGAATTGCTCTGATTGCTCTGCATTCTCAGAATGAGGAGAACAGGTAGAATGGAAAACTTCCAGTAAAGTAAATATGTGCACAGATGAATTAGGAAGAACATCTGGGGCTAGGGTTGATTAGCCCTGTGTTCTGAGACATGTCTATTTGAAAGCCAAATGACATCTTACAAGTCACTTAGCCTTCTGAAGTCTTGGGCTCCTTCTCTGGTAACCTCATGATAACTTGTGCAAAAGGATTATCATATCATGAAGTCCTCTAAACAGCCAGACTACCGCATAGAATTTTCTAGAGGTGAACTTTGGTCAAACAATCAAGCTGATTTTTCCCTCAGCTTGAGTGAATAGTAAATGAATTTTTTTTTTTTGAGAAAAAGAATTTCCTTTTTTTTTTTTTTTTTAACTTTTTCCCCCTTTATTATGGTATTGATATTTTACAGTCACCAGTAAATATAGTAGTTTGTACATGCATAACATTTCTCAGTTTTCCACATAACAATACAACCCCCACTAGGTCCTCTGTTAGCCTTTTCTAGGACCTGTACTCTCCACCCACACACACCCTACCCCAGAGACTTTTACTTTGGTACAATACAAATGCACCAACTCCAGGCCAGGTTCTGCTTAGTGTTTTCTCTTCTGATCTTGTTTTTCAACTTCTGCCTGTAAGTGAGATCATCCCATATTCATCCTTCTGTTTCTGACTTAGTTCACATAACATGATTTTTTCAAGCTCCTCTTCCCAACTCAAAGCTCCTGGATTCACCATTGTAAGAATATTTTCTTTTTTTTTTTTTTTTTTTCCCCCAGGTTTATTGCTGGGACTTGGTGCCTGCACTATGAATCCACTGCTCCTGGAGACTATTTTATTTTATTTTATTGTTTGTTTGTTTATTTTGCCTTCAGGGTTATTGCTGGGGCTCAGTGCCTACACCACAAATCCACTGCTCCTGGAGGCTATTTTTTCCCCTTTTGTTGCCCTTGTTGTTTTATCATTGTTATTATTGTTGTTGCTGTTGTTATTGCTGGATAGGACTAAGAGAAATGGAGAGAAGAGGGGAAGACAGAGAGGGGGAGAGAAAGATAGACACCTGCAGACCTGCTTCATCACTTGCAAAGCAACCTCTCTTCCCCCTGCATGTGGGGAGCCAGGGGATCGAACCATGATCTTGCTCTGGTCCTTGCACTTGTGCCCCCACCCCCAAGAACCCTAAATTGTCTGATTTATATCTCAGCGATAGAAGCTAAAGTTCATTTCAAAACATTTCTCACTAGATTCCTTTTAACCATAGGATTGTGCTTTTAAAGTGTTTTTTTTTATTTTAAAACTTTATTCTACTTGATTGAACACAGAGCATTTGTGAGGTAGAGGAAAACAGATAGGGTGAGACAGAGACAGAGAAACTCCTGCACCTCTGCTTCACCACTTGTGAATCTTTCTCCCTGCTGGTGGGCTCAAACCCTGGTCCTTGTGCATAGTAATACATGTACACTTAACCAAGTGTGCAAACACCAGCCCCCCAAATAATATTAGTGTGTTTTTAGTAATGTTTAAGTTATACTTTGAGACAGAATGTTCAGAAAGACATAAAAAAACAGAGCTTCTGCTACCTGATACCTGCCCCTGCCCTTAAGATAGGAAGCAGAGCCACAGAATGAAAGTCCTCATTTTTTTTTTTTAATCACAGAAATATGTTTATGAGAGACAGCAAATGCCAAGGAATCTATGGAGCAGAAAAAACAAAACAAAACAAACAAACAAAAAAACCAAGCAGCCAGAGAGAAATCAGCTGATCTGGGGAGCAGGGTTTTTAAATTTACTTATTTTTATTCCCTTAGAATGAAAGACCTCTTGTGAGTTCCTCCCTTAGAGTCAACATTCCCTATTCTTTTTATCTCTCCCTTTCTTTCTCCCACTCTTTCATCATTCCTCTTTCTACCTTTATTCCATTCTTCTTTCTTTTTTTTCTTTTTCTTTATTCTTTTGTCATTCCTAGGGCTTCACTATTCTGGGCTGACTTTTTTCAGATAGGAAGACAGATAATCATAGAGGGAAAGAAGCCACAGCTTCCTACAATGCAGTGAGAACCAGACTCCAACCTGGGTCATGCACATGGTAAAGCAGTGCACTATATTCTCTCCTGAGTTTCTGATACACAAATACACAGTTACCACCACTTCCCAAAGTACCTTGTCATTTTTAATCAATTTGTTTGTATGTGTTCCCTATAGGCATTGAGAGCAGTTTTTTGTTTGTTTGTTTGTTTTGTCACTGTGTCTTCACTTCTATGGGATCATTTTTTTTTCAGTAGAAAGTGACACAGAGATAGGGAGACACCATAGCACTGAAACTTCCCCCAGTAGATCATGTACATGGCAAAGCAGGAGTCTTCCCAAGTGAGCTAACCCTTGAGTCCTAGACATTTGATCGCTATGTCTTCATTTTATGATACACAATAGATTCTGAATTCATTCACTGAATGAAGTGAATGGCACCCCTAGATGTGTTAAGTCATCAGGATCATGCTCCATCCAGCTAGTCAGCTTATTGATCTGTTTGAAGTTTCTTGTCTGGAAATAATGACCCATCAGAGGAGAGTCCACTTTCTCTCAAGAGAATCGATTAACCTGAGAACCATATACCCTCACATTTTCTCCCTTATACATCTCTCTCCATCTTATCCTACACTTTCCTTCCACAACATGATGAGAACAAGAAGAAGAAGGAGGAGGAGGAGGAGGAGGAGGAGAAGAAGAATAGGAAGAAGAAGAAGAAAGAAAAACTTTCTTTGCAGCATTCTTTCCTCTCCCACTCTTCCCTTTTTGTCTGAAGCAACAGTACTCTAAAAGCAAAAGAGTATAGATACTTTATCCTTAAGTTTTAAGCTTTAATACACTCATGATAGTGCTACTTGTAACAGTGGTAAGCTAAAAAGAAAGAAAGAAAACAAATCCTAACATTAAAACTATGAAAGGAGGATTAACTAAAGTAGGATACATATCATAATATGAATTCTTTTTAATTTCAAAGTGCCATGGATAATTACTATGGTATAGCACTAATAGGAATAGCTGGGGGGAAACAGTTCACCCAGCAGAGCATCAGACTTTCATGTCTAAGGTTCCTGGTTCCTGACTGAATCTCTGGTATCACATGCACCAGAGTGGTACTGTGGGTTCTCTCTCTCTCTTTCACTCTTCTTTATCCTATATGAATCTCTCTCTTGTAATAAATAAAGTAAACCATAAAAATTCTAATAGATAAAAGTATTCAAATTAAATGGAAAATATGTACAGTGTGCTTCTAATTAGTAGAAAATATGCATAAACAGAACATCAGGCAACGGGAAGATAGCTCAGTCATGCACAGGATTTGGATTGGAGTTCCAGCATCACCTGGTCATTTTATTGTCAACTGTAAACCATTAATCCCCCAATAAAGAAACTAAAAACTGTGGGAGTTGGGCCGTAATGCAGCCGGTTAAGCACACATGGCACAAAGCGCAAGGACCAACTAAAGGACCATGGTTCGAGCCCCCGGTTCCCCACCTGCAGGAGAGTCACTTCACAAGTGGTGAAGCATGTCTGCAGGTGTCTATCTTTCTCTCCCCCTCTCTATCTTCCCCTCCTCTCTCCATTTCTCTCTGTCCTATGCAACAATGATGACATCAATAACAATAATAATAACAACAAGAACAACAAGGGCAACAAAAAATGGGGGGAAATGGCCTCCAGGAGCAGTGGATTTGCAGTGCCGGCACTGAGCCCCAGCAATAACCCTGGAGGCAAAAAAATAATAAAAAATAATAATAAAGAAAGAAATATAGTCAGTAGAATAGTCTGTAAACTTCTGGTTATTTCTCTAGAGAATTAAGAACTTGAAGCACCAAGCATAAAAACTAAAATGTTTACCTAGGGGTAAACATCATCTTTTCACCACCTATAAGTCATTTTCTTGATTGGCTTTTTCTCTAAATATCACACTGCATCAAGGAACATTTTCAGGAGAAACACAGAACAAGGAGAAACTGCAGTACTCATACTGTGGTTCCAGTCTGGCAGTCTCTCAGTTTGGGAACTTATTGGAAGGCAGAATATCAAGTCCACCTTAAACCTAGCTAATTCAGAATTTCTAGAAATTTTCTTGTAATAAGCTTCCCAATAACATCTTTTTTGCATATTAATATTAAGAAGAACTAATGGGTTTAGGTGGTCCAGATTCAGAAAGAGAAGGATGAGGAAGAGGAAGAGGAGGAGGAGAAGGAAGAAGAGGAGGAAAGAACAAGGAAAAGAAGGTATGTGAGAGAACTTCAAAGTAGAGTGGTAAATGCCTAACGGCAGAGACTGGGGGTGGGAAAAGATCTAATTTACAACATTCTGTAGATCTACCCTCATGATGTCACTTTACTTGAAATTGAGACGCCATGCACAATGTGACTTTTGAAAACTGCTGTAAATCAGACATGTGTTACTGCACAAAGTCCTTGCTCGAGGTGATAACAGGGACTCAGTTATTCATTTAATTCTCTTAGCATTTGTGATTTCTGGACAGTGTGAAGGACTATTGATTATGAATTATGTCTTGCTACTGTGCCTAACATGGATCAGGCAAGGGAAAGCTTCTCCACACATCTCAGAGAATGATTGATATTGTATCTTTCGTAAGTTGCCCAAAGCGTGTAAAACAGTATCTTTAAAATGTTAAGTCCCTCTTCTATTTGCTTTACGATAGCATATGTTTTCCATTAAGTCAATCACCCCAAACTAAGAAACCCCATGAACACTCTCTCATTAGTGTCAGAGCTTCAAACATGTTATAACAGAGCTGGACACAGATGTCTTAACTTGATAAAGTTGAGCTAAAATGTTTCATGAAACTTTTTGCTTGAGAAGAGAATGAAGAATAGAGACCTTCCATTATTAGCACTTTAAACAACGGTTTTATGGCTTCTAACACATTGCTGTTGCCTTGTCTACTTCAAAAGAAAAGCTTATTTTCCAATTCCAGTGAATATATCAAGCATATATTTACTTCTTTTGTAAAATGATCACACCAAATGCATTCCTTAGTTTTAATGTGTACTGTGACTTATTTGGCAATACATCATATATACCACATATTAAATCACCTACACACAAACAGGTCATTTTCATCACTGCTTTCTAGAACTTTAACAAAGTTTTTTTTTTTAACGATTCAATTTTCAATTACACCTCAAATTTTTACAGATTAAGAAAAGGGGGGGTTGGGCGGTAGCGCAGCGGGATAAGAGCATATGGTGCAATGCTCAAGGACCGGTTGGAGCCTCCTCCGCCCCCCCCCCCCACCACTTGCAGGGAGGTCGCTTCACTCTCCCCCTCTCTGTCTTCCCCTCCTCTCTGAATATTTCTCTGTCCTATGCAAAACAATAACAATAATAACAACAACGGTAAGCAACAATGGCAACAACAGGGGGGAAAAAAGCCTCCAGGAGCAGTGGATTCGTAGTGCAGGCACTGAGCCACAACAATAACCCTGGAGGTAAAAAAATAAAAAATAAAAAAGGATCAAAATACTTGGTAAAACATAATAATGACTAATATTAAAAAATAACTGTAAAAATACCTGTTATCATTTATTTATTTACATCAGAGCACTGTTCAATGCTACCTTTTGGTGGTGCCAAGGAATTGAACCTAGGACTTCAAAATTTCAGGTTTGGAAACATTTTTGCATAACCATTATGCTATCTCCTTGCCTGGTACTTTATTATTATTATTTTTAACTTCTTTTCATTTATCAGACATGATGCAGTTCAAGTCAGCTTTGCTTTTAATCATAATACCATCACCTGTTGCTTGAAAGTAACTAAATTTCAGTCTGTTCAAACATGTTTTTTATTATTGAATATAAAATAAAGTATGCAAAGATAAATATAAATTCTATCTAAAACTCAAGAAAAAGAATGAGCCATAGACTAATAAACAAGGAGAAAATAAAACCAGAATAAGACATAAGAACTACAGGCTCTAGTCTCTTGACCAGGAAAATTGCTCTGCTGGTAGAGAATTGGACTTGTATAGCTGAAGTTCCTGGTTTAATCCCCAGTGCCATATGTACCAAACTGGTGCTCTGACTTTGTCTATCTCATGTGAAATTGTCTCCCTGAGGGCCAGGTAGTATGTACCCAGTTAAGTGCATAAATTACAGTGTGTAAGGACCCTGGGTTTAAACCCCTCATCTCCATCTGCAGGATGGAAACTTCAGGAGTGATGAAATAGGGCTATAGGCGTCTCTCTGCCTCTTTCCCTCTCTGTCTCCCCCTTCCCTCTCAATTTCTCTCTGCCACTATCCAATAAATAAGTAATAAAAAATATAAAAGAGTTTGTGGTTACGGTTATTTAGAAAAAAAAAATCTCTCCCCCATGTGTAACAAAATTAATCTTTAAAAGGGTGAAATAATAATTAAAATAAAAAAATTAAACCCAATCTCAATATTGGCCAACCCACCCCGTGCTTGCTCTAGATCTCTCTAAAATCACTACAAGTCTCCCATTGCACAATCTAAATAAACAAGGTTAAACCAAGAAACAGGAACTCACCCACTAGATTCTCTTTATCCAGCTTCTCAGGGGAGGACAGTCCAGGATCCATTGCATTCTTGAGAAGCTTTTATACTTTGCCAATTTTCATGGGGTTGTAGTCCTTCTGGGCTCCTGGCTGCAACACAGAAGTATTTGGGAACAGGAAAGAGGAGAGAGTCAGAGTGAGAGAGTGAGAGAAGTTCCTCTTCTTTAGTGAACACCCCAAGGAGCAGTTACCCTGGTGAGGGAAGCCTATTAGCATAAACAAAACATCCCTTTCAAGAGTTCACACCGCCTTAGTTCATAGAGAAAAGTCAAAAGAAAATAACCTGCCAATATTGGTGCTGCCTATAAAATGTCTCTAATTTTCTACATTTATGTTTTAGGCATTCTGTGAACTACCCCACACCCCGGGCAAATCTGTCTGCCCATATGTCAAATGAGGAAATCTTGTTCTTTTTTTTGTGTGTGTGCACATTGCTGAGAATCACCTTTTGAAACTCAAATCTGATTATGCTTCTGTTTTGCTTAAAATAACACAATGGCTGTCAATATTGACCATTGAAAAAAAACATTAAAATCCGGAGTGTGCTATCAGAGCCTCCTGGTGGGCTGGGGAGACAGCATAGCGGTCCTGCAAAAGACGTTTATGCCTGACTCTCCGTGGTCCCACTGCCACCATAAGCCAGAGTTGAACGGTGCTCTGGTCTTCCTTTCAGTCTTTCTCACTCTCTCATTAAAATAAAATAAATAAGTAAAATAATAATAATTTTAAAAGTCCTGTTATCTTACCCCTGCTTCTCATTCCAGCCTCATTCACCTCACTTGCTCAGCAATCGCATCCTCAGCAGCCGTCTGATAGTCTCTCAAAAGCTTTGTTTTTTTAAAAAATATTTATTTATTTATTCCCTTTTGATGCCCTTGTTTTTTTGTTGTTATTGTTGTAGTTATTATTGTTGTTGTTATTGATGTCGTTGTTGGATAGGACAGAGAGAAATGGAGAGAGGAGGGGAAGACAAAGGGGGAGAGAAAGACAGACACCTGCACACCTGCTTCACTGCCTGTGAAGCAACTCCCCTAAAGGTGGGGAGCCGGGAGCTCGAACCGGGATTCTTAGCCCATCCTTGCACTTTGCGCCACGTGCATTTAACCTGCTGTGCTACCGCCTGGCTCCCAGCTTTGAGTTTTTTTGTGTGTGTCACAGGACCTTTGCACTTGCTACTACAAATACAGTTATTTGAATAATATTTGTCCCACCTCTCCAGAGCCTGGCCCCACTAGGGAAAGTCAGAAACAGGCTGGGAGTATGGATTGACCAGCCAACACCCATGTCCAGTGGAGAAGCAATTACAGAAGTCAGACCTTCCACCTTTTGCATGCCATAAAGATCCTCGGTCCAGAGGGATAAAGAATAGGAAAGCTTCCAATGGAGGGGATGGGATGTAGTACTCTGGTGGTGGTAATTGTGTGGAATTGTACCCCTTTTATCCAACAGACTTGTCATTCATAATTAAATCAGTAAAAAAAGAAAAAATATTTCTTTTTTAAAAGGGGTTTCTTTTTATAAATTTTTAAAAATATTTTAATTCTTTCTTTCTTTCTTTCTTTTCTTTCTTTCCCTCCAGAGTTATCACTTGGGCTAGGTGCCTGCACCACGAATCCACTGCTCCTGGAGGCCATTTTTTTTTCCATTTTGTTATCGTTGTTGTTGTTATTGTTGCCACTGATGTTGTTGTTGTTGGATAGGACAGAGAGAAATGGAGAGAGGAGGGGAGACAGAGGGGGAGAGAATGATAGACATTTGCAGACCTGCTTCTCTGCTCAAGAAGCGACCGCCCCCCCCCCCCACAGGTGGGGAGCTGGGACTTGAACCATACCCTTACACGGGTCCTTGCATTTCGAGACATGTGTGCTTAACCCTCTGCGCTACCGCCCGACACCCTTTATTTCTTAATGGATAGATAGAGAGAAATTGAGAGGGGAGGGGGGAGAATAGAGAGGGAGAGAGACAAACACTTGCAGCACTGCTTCACCAATCTCTCCTCCCCCCACAGATGGGAACCAGGGGACTGAACCTGGGTCCTTCTGCATTGTAATGTGTGCGTTTAACCAGGTGTGCCACCTTCTGGCCCCTATAGTATGTTTCTTCCTCTCGCCTAGGTTTAGCCTGCTAGCCATATTTGATCTAACAAATAATATATATTTTAAAGATTGATTTGTGAGAGGAGTGGGGGAGAGAGGCAGAGAGAACCAAACCATTACTTTGGCATATGCAATGCTCGGAATCAAACTAGGGAACCCCATGTTTGAAAGTCAAGTCCTTTATTCACTGTGCCACCTCCTGAGCCACTTCCAAGATATTTTTAAAAAATTAATATTTATTCGTTTTTGTTGTCCTTGTTGTTTTATTGTTGTAGTTATTATTGCTGTTGTTATTGATGTTGTCGTTGTTGGATAGGACAGAGAGAAATGGAGAGAGGAGGGGAAGACAGAGAGGGGGAGAGAAAGACAACTGCAGACCTGCTTCACTGCTTGTGAAGCGACGCTCCTGCAGGTGGGGAGCCGGAGGTTCGAACCAGAATCCTGATGCCTGTCCTTGCGCTTTGTGCCACCTGTGCTTAACCTGCTGCCCTACTGCCCGACTCCCCTTCCAACATACTTTCTTAAAAAATCTTTCTTTTTAAAATATTTATTTATTTATTCTCTTTTGTTGCCCTTGTTTTATTGTTGTAGTTATTGATGTCGTCATTGTTGGATAGGACAGAGAGAAATGGAGAGAGGAGGGGAAGACAGAGAGGGGGAGAGAAAGACACCAGCAGACCTGCTTCATCGCCTGTGATGCGACTCCCCTTCAGGTGGGAAGCCGGGGGCTTGAACCGCGATGCTTACACCGGTCCTTGCGCTTTGCAGCACGTGCGCTTAATCCGCTGAACTACCGTTGGACTTCCCCAACATACTTTTATAAACAGAATACTGTTGTAACAAAGCCATGCCCATTTATTTTTGTATTTTTTTTCTTGTGGAATTAAGACTTTGCATTTGCATGATTTCATCTTTCTGTGTCACTTTTCTTTCTCCTCCCCCCACTTTATTCAAACACAGAGGCAGAAAACATCACTGACCTGACTCTTCCTCCTTCATTGCCATACCACCTACTGTTAAGTAAACCTGAGCCAAAGACCATATATATGTAACCATTACAACCTAAGTGTTTTTTTTTTTTTTTGCCTCCAGGGTTATCCCTGGAGCTCAGTGCCTACACTAGGAATCCACTGCTCCTGGTGGCCATCTTTTTTCCATTGTTGTTGCTGCTGCTGCTCTTGTTACATAGGACTGAGAGAAATTGAGAGAGGAAGGGCAGACAGAGAAGGGGAGAGAAAGATAGACACCTGCGGAACTGCTTCTTTGTTTGTGAATCAATCCCTCTGCAGGTGGGAAGCCAGGGGCTGGAACTGGGATTATTGCATGCTCCTTGCGTTTCTGATCCCTGCCACACATTAACATACCCATGAGGAAAGTGACCACGTCTGTTATTTACCATGGCACCTTCCCTCTTGCCTTCTTCTGCATTTAGGACACAAGCAGGCACATAGTGTTCCTTAAAAGATACTTGCTGAATAAATGTATAAATAATTGGTCAAGGAAAATAGCTCACAAATAGCAGTTTGTTTTTTTTGTTGTTGTTTTTAAATCCAGATTCCCTGATTCCTGTCCCAGCTGTACTTTCAATAGGTCATATGAAGTCAAGGACAATTTTGAACTATTCAAATACAGACAGAAAGAACAAATTTTCTAAATTTATAATCATTATCTTTTTCGTAACTGTAGCCTACATCATAATTAGCTTACCTTTTTGTGAAACAAACAATACAAAACCAACTGGTCTTGCCTAGCTTATCTTGGTTTTTCTCGTTTCTCTTTTCCCTATCATCTATATAGTCTTCATAGCAACTTCATCTAAAAAGCCCTCCCAGGTTGTAGGGTTCTTTTGCCAGCTACTCAGTAACCCTAATCATCTTTTCCCAAACTCAAATTACAGCAAAAAGCAGGGTTGTCATTCATACTTTGCAATTATATGAATACAGATATTAGAGCTTTGGAGAAAGGGGTTTGGAACCAGCAACAGACTAAAACGGATGCGAAAACATTCAGCACCTTTCTTCTCTCCCTTCCCTTGTAAAGTGAGTGCTACTCTAGATTGCTACAAATTTGAAAAATTAAGACCATTCCAAAGGGCATTTACACTTTACCACGGGCCAGGTGGTAGTGCACCTGGTTGAGTGCACATATCACAGTGCACAAGGATCCGTGTTTGAGACCCTGGTCCCCACCTGTGGGGGAAAGCTCTGCGAGTGGTGAAGCAGGTCTGCAGGTGTCTCTCCCTGTCTCTCTCTCTCCCCCTCCTCCCCTCTCAATTTCTGGCTGTCTCTATCCAATAAATAAAGATAATAAAAAAAAATTTGTGGTACGGGAGGTGGCACAGTGATAAAGCTTTGGACTCTCAAGCATGAGGTCCCGAGTTTGATCCCTGGCAGCCCATGTGCCAGAGTGGCCAGAGTGATGGTTCTTTCTCTTCCTATCTTTCTCATAAATAAATAAAATCTTTAAAATATATATATACATATATATATATATATATATATATATATATATCCACAAACAAAATTCTGCCTTTTGAAGGTTCTATATTGTCAATTCATAGATTCCCTCTGCTTCTTCCTGACTTTTTTTTAATTGTTGTTGCTATTGATGTCATTGTTGTTAGACAGGACAGGACAGGAAGAAATGGAGAGAGGAGGGGAAGTCAGAGAGGGGGAGAGAAAGACAGACACCTGCTGACAGGTTTCACTGCTTGTGAAGCGACTTCCATGCAGGTGGGGAGCTGGGGGCTCGAACTGGGATCCTTATGCCGGTCCTTGCGCTTTGTACCACGTGTGCTTAACCCACTGTGCTACCACCTGACTCCCTTCTTCCCGACTTCTATTTGACCACCATATCATTATTTTAGAAATAAACAATCTTGAGAAGAATAACATGAAAATTTCTCTTTCCAGAGACAATCCTTTCTTATTGGGAAGCCCCTTTACTTCCTAATTAGGTGACCCTTTCTTGTACAGCAAGGTACTTTTATAATAGTTTCCATTATTATGGACTAAATACCTCTTCTGCCAGGACTGCCACTCACTGAGGTGTAAGAAACAAAACAACAGTAGCAGTAATTATTCCCCTGACAGCAGTGGAGAAGTGTCTCCAGGGCACCTGCACCAAATGCATCCCCTAGGAAGATGACTAAGCAACTGTTTTTCTTTTTCTTGCAAAGTGTTCTAAATATCTTAGTCTAGAAAGCAAGGATACTTTGAATAAGAAGCACCAAGGACAAACTGAATTGCCAAAAGGGGTGCCTTAGGGGAATAAATAAAAATGTGCCCACTTACAATGGTTTCTCCTCTAAAGAAAAAAAACAATTAAGCTCAGATTATAACGTCTTTTAGAGTTGAATTAATGGAACTTTCTCCAACATGAGGGGGTGAAAATGTGGGAAGTATGCTTATCTGGAGTTGTTGGAATAAACTCCAGATGAAGTTATTTGTGTTTTATTTAAATGAGGGCGAGATAAGGACACCTACAACCCTGTTTCACTGCTCATGAAGTTTCCCTCCTACAGGTAGGGACTGGGACTTGAACCTGGGTCCTTACACACTAACTTGTACACTTAAGCAGGTGCACCACCACCTAGCCCTAGTGTTCTGTGTTTATATTCTATCAAATCCTGAGTCAGGGAAACTTCTAAAATGAGAACAGCTTTAGAAGCCTTAATTACCACTCTTCATATACAGAATATTGTCCTTAAACACATGTATTTGATCCCCCCTCCCCCCGAATGCTCATCTTAAAGATTAAAACCCATCTTTAGACAATTCAGGCCAATCTTGGGTTTTTGTCTTTTCCCAAGTACTGGTTTCAGGAAGATTCTTCCACCAAATGCCATCCACCATTAGCACCTGTTCCAGGGGATTTGCTACTCCCTTGGGAAAATATCTTTTCTCTCATTTAAAAATTATTTTATTGGATGGTTTACAGTTGTTGGTACATATATACATTTTCTCAGTTTTTTGAATAACACTCTAGCCCTCACCTAGGTCCTCCTCAACCATCATGATACAGGAACTGCAACCCTTCTTGCCCAGTCTTTACTTTGGTGCAAACACCACACCCAGTCCAAATTCTACTTTGTGTTTCACCTTTCTGTTCTTATTTCTGTCTATAAGCAAGATCATCCCATATTCATGTTTCTCAATCTGGCTTAAGTCACTTAACATGATACCTTCAGGCTCCATCCCAGATGAAGTAAAGGCGAATTCATCATTCTTAGTTGAGCAGTATTCCATTGTGTTTATACACTATAAATTTTCCAGCCACTCATCTGTTGTTGGACACCTGGGTTGCTTTCAGGTTTTAGCTATTACAAATTGTGCTGCTATGAAAACAAGTAAAAAACAAGTAAACAGCTATTTTTGTATGGGTGTGTTTGGTTCCTTAGGACATATCCTCAGGAGAATTGCAGGGTCAGTGGATAGGTTTATTTCTAGCATTCTGAGAGTTCTTCAGACCGCTCTCCACAAAGGTTGGACCAATTTACATTCCCACCAGCAGCACAAGAGGATTTCCTTTGCCCCCACAACCTCTCCAGCATCCAGCATTTGTGGTTGCTATAATTTCTGGTGTATGACATTCTCATAGGGGTGAGGTGGTATCTCACTGTTGTTGTAATTTGCATTCCTCTGACAATCAATGAGTTGGAGCACTTTTTCCTATGTCTATTGACCTTTTGGATCTCTTCTTTGGTGAATATTCTGTTCATATCCTCTCCCCATTTTTGGATGGGGTCATCTGTTTTTTTGTGGTTGTGTTTGGTGAGCTCTTTATATATTGTGGTTATTAGCTTTTGTCTGATGTATGGCATGTAAAGATCTTCTCCCACAAAATTTAAAAACAAAGTATTCTACAATCTAGCTCTAGAACATAAAAGTATAAAGAGTATATCAAAGCAATTAAAAAAATCACAAAGTATCTGTCATATCCATAAAGTTTATTTTAAAAAACTGTTAAAAACTAATCATCCAGGAATATTTAATATACTTAAAAAGTTTGTTCCCCGTATTGAAGGAAAATACATTAGCAACATCTTCCAGACACCATCTTTATAAAAGTAAACCTTCTAGATCCCAAAATGTACTACAGCAGATTCTATTGTTTGCAATTTTAATCACAGGATTAGAAATTATTCTCCCTACTCCCCACCTTCCCAAATGTGGCAGTTATTATACTTAAATTAAAGACATTCAATTATTATAATCTACCACATATCCTTAAATAGAGTACACACTGTATAATTACTAACAGAGCAAATCTTCCCTATTTGTTGTCACATCATTATTTTAGATAAGCTTTAAGTACAAATAAAATACTACATCCCATGATTGTAAACATTCACCAAGAGCTTCCAGAGCACATTGAGTAATAGAGGTGGCCCAAGAGTCAGTCACGTGTCCCTCACTTATCTGGATACTGCTGAGATTAAGAAATAAGTCTTAAAGGCAAATTATCAGAAACCTTACATGTATTTCTGTAAGGAAATAGTTCTGGATACATACTTTTAATAATAATAATAATAAAAAAAAACCTGAATGTCACTCTGAAGACTATATTAAGCACCATTTTCACTTACCAGAAATATAATGAGTTAAATTCAGCAGTACATATATATGACCATTAATACCAGGAATTAAACGTAACTGTGAGTCTTAAGTTCCCTTTTTCAAATACACAGAATACTGAGTTCCGATGATGCTTATAGGAACCATTAGTGCATACCAAGGGTGGTAAGTTCCCTCATGGCCAAATGCAATCCAAATGTCTGAGGCACAACTACTACTTCTGTCAGTGGATGCTATACAAGCAGATTTAAGGCTGTATTCGGCTCTAAAGAGTTCAACCTCCTTTTTCCTATGCAGATCACACACAACTCAAAAGTTCATAGGATGAGAGGTGAAAAGCCCCCGAACACTTTTTTTTTTTTATTACTATGCGCCATACAATTTGTCAGCTTATATACATAGGGAAGTATTCATATTTAAAACCATTAAAAAATGCAACCATTAAAAAAAAATTACCCTAAGATGCAATTCATTCTCATTTTCTGACTTTTGGCCAACCTCACAGTTGTCAAATTGTTCACTGTACTTCTTAGACAACTCTGAAGCTGCTCTGAAGAATACAAAGTTGAAATATATTCACTGCCACCCACTTTGAGACAAGCCTGGTTGTAAAGAAAATGCTGTTCCTGGAGTTGTAGGATAATTAGGAAACCCATCTGGCTGAGCTGGATAGTTTTCTAGAGCTGAAGCTGAGTGGACCTATATGAAAGGACAACATACATACAATTTAACAGGATGCACATTTCAATTAGGTCAGTGCTACTTTTGCATATACTTGAGATATTTAGACCAGGTAAGAAATAACAGTAGAGGCAATGTACATCTTTATTTCCTTGAATTTTTTTTTTTTTTTGGTGTGTGGAACTGGGATTTCACTACTCCTGGGCTCATTTTTTAAATTCATTCATTCATTCATTAAGACACACACACAGAGAGACAGACAGAAGAGACAAGGACACCGCATCAGTGGAGCTCTTCCAAGACCTGTGTGGTTCTCCCATGTCGCACCAAGACCTGAACCTGGGCTAAGCACATGTCAGGGCATACATGCGCATTGCCCTCTAAGTACTTTTTCAGGCCCAGTCTCCTGAAATATTAAAGAAACACTGTAAGCTCTTCAAAAGGTGGAAGTGTTTAAAAATGTCAGTGAAGAGTTTGTCTATGTATTTTTAATTTTAAAAAAGGTTGGGAGCCAGGCGGTAGCGCAATGGGTTAAGCGCAAGTGGCGCAAAGCGCAAGGACTGGCATAGGGATCCTGGTTTGAGCCCCCAGCTCCTCACTTGCAGGGGAGTCCCTTCACAGGCGGTGAAGCAGGTCTGCAGGTGTCTATCTTTCTCTTCCCCCTCTCTATCTTCCCCTACTCTCTTGATTTCTCTCTGCCCTATCCAACAACAATGATATCAATAACAACAATAATAACTACAACAATAAAACAAGGGCAACAAAAGGGAATAAATAAATTAAAAAAAGGTTTTCCACAGATAATTTTTTTTTTTGGGTGGGAAAGTAAAGACATAATTTGCTTTAATGGTATATTACATTAACTCCAGTTATAAAAGACAAACTAAAAATTACCTGTCATGTGTAAAAAGCCCATTTGAAGAATCCCAGAGATTTTTTAAATCCATAGAGTGGAATAATAATTCAAACATATAAAAACATTTTACTCCCTTTTTCTCTTTCCCATTATTTGCTTAACTTGGGAGAACTCATCACTTTTGCCATTGTTAGTATCTGACCGAGATCACACTATCATCACTACAGAAGCTATGCTACTTTAATTGCTTTCTGATTTATGTCAGATGCTGTCTGCTCACCTGCTGTAAGAGTGCTGATTGCGCAGCTGCATTATGCTGTAATTCTTGCAAGGATGTCTGTGAAGGATTCTGGGAAAATCCAGGGATTCCTGGGAGGGACAAAAGGCCTGGAAAAACAGAACTGCCAGGAGCCTGAAGTCCAGATGATAAGCTAGAATAACAGAGGATCAAATCAAAACACAGATAAGAAAGACATTGATGTTATAGCTTTTGTTGTCAAATACTATCTTAGGACATGTAGGCATATTTATTAAAAAAAAAAACAAAAACTTAGGACTTCGCTATAGGAAGGAGATATACAGTCACTTACAGACACAAACATTCCATTATAAAGTATATTATTCTGAATTCCTAGGTCTATATTTTGCATATAGCACCTTGTAGATTTATAACTAAATTACTACAGGCTGGGGAAACAACATTATGCAAACTGACTTTCATGTCCGAGGCTTTGAGCTCCCAGGTTTAATCCCCAACACCACAAGTCAGAGCTGATCAGTACTCTGGTAACATAATAATAAAATAAATAAACTACCAAACATAAATCCTAAAGTTATCTGAGTAGGCATTAGTGCTCTAGTATATTTACCATAGTGCAGTCAAAGAGCTGTAAGCCATTCTGAGTTAAATTGCAATCTAGAGTAATATAATTTACCATCATCACTTAAATGCCGACTTCGATTTGAATAATTTTATTTATTTGTTTTTTGTTGCCCTTGTTTTATTGTTGTAGTTATTACTGTTGTCGTTGTATAGGACAGAGAGAAATGGAGAGGGGGGGAAGACAAGAGAGAGGGAGAGAAAGATAGACGCCTGCAGACCTGCTTCACCACTTGTGAAGCGACTCCCCTGCAGGTGGGGAGCCATGGCTTGAACCAGGATCCATATGCCGGTCCTTGTGCTTTGCGCCACCTGCGCTTAACCCGCTGCACTACAGCCGACTCCCGATTTGAATGACTTTTTTTTTTTTTAAAAAAAAAAAAAACAAGGCTATGAACTACCAGTTAGGCAAAGGCTGGTTTCATGTAATTTCCAAATAATCAACATACCCGGCTTGTGCAACAAGAGCAGAGTTGAAATTAGAACTAAATGCTGAGGCGAATCCCGGGAGGACAGGGGCTGGCGAGGGCGCTGTAGCAGCAACAGGTAGTGGTGTGACCGCTGCAACTGTAGTCGGCGCCTGCAACCCCGGGAATGAAGGGAGAGCAGGGGTAACGCTGGCAGTGTTAGAGACAGAGAAGCCAGGGTAGGAGGGGTTTGAAGATGGCAGAGGTCCTTGAGTAACTGAAAACAGCGAGGGTACAGCAGTGGACAAATTGAGGGGGAAAGGTGCTGCTGAGACTGGAGCTGAGGCAGAGAGCCCTGAGAGAGCGGCTGCAGTGGAACTTGGGTGAGGGAGTGATGTGGATGTGACGGCTGCAGATGAGGTGGCTATTAATGACCCTGGAAGAGATACTGATGGATTAAGAGATGGGTTGCCAGTTAAGGGGAAATTATTGGTCAAAGAAGTAAAAGGTGGAAGAGCCGTGAATACAGGAGTGATGGGAGTGGAGGAGCCATGCGGAGGAAGGGAAAGAGGGTTTGAAACATTTAGGGGAGTACTCAAATTAGAGAGACCTGACAGTGCAGGATTAAGGCAAGTGGATAAACTGATGGGCACTGATGTGGAAGTATATGCACGGCCCAATGTCCCTGACAGACCTAAAGTACTATGGGAGGGGTTCACGGAATGAGACGGGCCCTTGAAGGCTGAGGGAGTAGGACTCGTTGGCTCAGTTTTGATCATTACAGGAAGAGTTGTTACAGCGGGCGTAGATGAAATATGGAGGTCTGAATTAGCTGGGTGGGAGCCGTGCGAAAGGGCAGCCGAGGAGCCACAGCTAACTGGTACTGAAGTGGAAGATGATGTAGCAGTCACTAGAGGAGACTGCACAGGCAAAGTAGGGGTGGTGGAAGTTGTATTGGCTAGAGGTGATGGGAACACTAGCCCTGGAGCGGAAGACTGCTGTGGGGCAGAGATGGCTGAGAGTGCGTAGCACTTGTTAGGGGCTGAAGCAGGAGAATCAGAGTTCTGATTAGTAAGAGATGAGAGTGAAGCCAGGCCACTTGTAACAGCAGAGGATAAAGCAGAATTATTGATTAAACTGGTATCATTTGATGTCAGAAAGCCTTTTAAAGCTGACAAAAGAGGACTATTTACACCAAGAGAACCGGCAACACTGGGAGCAGAACCACAGGCAATTACAGAAGGAGTTGGGTTGGCTAAACCTTGGGATGTTGGCGTTAAGGGCAAGGAGAGACCTGCAAAAACCGATGACAATGAAGCGGAATTGGGGTTGTTGGTAGAAGCAGCAGTAGAAGTGGCAGGGAAGGGGAGGCTAGTGAAAGGGGTAGAAGTAGAAGCAAATGTTTCATTAGAAGCAGGAGTGGCTCGAGGTGTTGATGTAGCCTGAGGGGCTGGGGTAGGAGTAGAAGGACCTGGCATTGGCACTAGGCCAGAAAAAACAGAAGGAATGGTAGATGTTGTGCTGTGGACAGAAGTAACAGGTGTAGCAGGCAATGAAGGGGTTCTGATAACTGTTGGATTTGGTGTTGATGGCTGAGGTGTATGAACAGCTGAGGAGACCTGCCCCGGGAACACTGGAAGGACGGTGTTCGGGATGTTCATTCCAGAAATGCTGGCGGCTGCTGAAGCGTGATTTACTGCCTTGATTGGGGATGCAGTAGGGACAGAAGTTGCAGCAGGTGTTGAAGGATTAGAACCATGTGGAGAAAAGAGTTGATTTGTTGGGGTGGCAAAAGCTGTGGGGGAAAAAAAAGAGGCAAGGATTTATCATCATGCTGAAATGAGATCTCAAAAGGAATCTCTACCCATTTTTGTGATACTTGAAAACTCAGGGAGAGGTGTAACGGACTATAGAAACTGCTGGATTCATTATGCTGACTAGCCTCAGATTCAGTTGTCTTCTAGCTCCTGGCTTAGCAAAGCACTCCAATTCAATTGGGAAGTTAGCAAATGAACGTTCACATTTTTCTGATTTATTTTTGAGAGAGATTTATTTATTTATTTTAGAGAGAGAAAGACACAGAGAGAAACACCAGAGCACTGCTCAGCTCTGGCTTATGGTGGTACAGGGGATTGAACCTGGGACTTTGGAGGCTCAGGCATGAGAGTCTCTTTGCCTAACCATTATGCTGTCTACCCCTGCTCACATTTTCCTAATTTTTAAAATTCAAAGAACTTATTTTAATTGTGGAATTTATGTACTGACTGAATATTGAATTCTTTCAAATCATTTAACTAACATAATAATCCATACAGATCTCCCTAAAAGATTTCATGCCATCTCTTCCCTCCTAAGGGTGTACAAGGCCTTTTTTTTTTTTTTTTTTTTTTTAATCAGAGCACTGCTCAGCTCTGGCTTATGGTGGTGTGGGGATTGAACCTGGGACTTGAGAGCCTCAGGCATGAAAGTCTCTTTGCAGGAGTCCAGCAGTAGTGCAGCAGTTTAAGCGCACGTGGCGTAAAGCGCAAGGACCAGCATAAAGATCCTGGTTCGAGCCCTTGGCTCCCCACCTGCAGGGAAGTCGCTTCACAAGTGGTGAAGCAGATCTGCAGGTGTCTCTCTTTCTCTCCCCCTCTCTCTCCATTTCTCTCTGTCCTATCTAACAACGACAACATCAATAATAACTACAACAACAATAAAAAGACAACAAGGGCAACAAAAGGGAAAATAAATAAAATTATAAAAAAAAGAAAGTCTCTTTGCATAACCATTATGCTATACCCCCACCCTGTACAAGGCCTTCTGGGTATATCAATTTCTCCCATATTCTTTCTTTCTTTTTAATATTTATTTATTCCCTTTTGTTGCCCTTGTTGTTTTATTGTTGTAGTTATTATTGTTGTTGTCGTTGTTGGATAGGACAGAGAGAAATGGAGAGAGAAGGGTGCTGGTACTCACGTAGGGGGCCTCACAGGAGGGGAAGATAGAGGGGGAGAGAAAGATAGACACCTACAGACCTGCTTCACCGCTTGTGGAGTGACTACCTTGCAGGTAGGGAACCAGGGGATCGAACTGAGGTCCTATGCCAGTCCTTGCGCTTTGTGCCACCTGAGCTTAAGCCACTGTGCTACCGCCTGACTCCCCCATATTCTTTCTTAATCACCACTCAGGAGATGATGACCTTAATATACTGTATTATTCATCTAAGCAGCCCCTCCATGCTTTTTCTCAGACTTTCTTCTAAACTATATTATCTTCCCACCTTTACTTGGCTTGTCCTAGGAGCTTACAAGCTATAGCCAGAGTAAGAACCTGGATATCCTAACATCTCACTTAGTGTTCTTTCTTTCTTTCTTTTTAATATTTATTTATTTATTTATTTATTTACTTTTGTTGCCCTAGTTGTTTTATTATTGTCGTCATTGTTGGATAGGACAGAGAGAAATGGAGAGAGGAGGGGAAAACAGAGAGCGGGAGAGAAAGATAAGACACCTACAGGCCTGCTTCACCGCCTGTGAAGCAATGCCCCTGTAGGTGGGGAGCTGGGGAGCTCGAGCCGGGATCCTTAGCCAGTCCTTGCGCTTTGCGCCACGTGCACTTAACCTGCTGCGCTACTGCCCGACTCCCTCTTAGTGTTCTTCTAGCTCACTCCTTCAGGGGTAACGGTGACTGATTCATTGTTGGAACATTAACACCTAGTACACAGTACCTGTGCATTTAATAAGGGTTTGCTAAACATCATACATAGGAATAACCTTAAATGACATTCCCTAAACCCATTCAAGGATGTGAAAACTACTTAAATCTCAAGACTTGTACAGTTTGCTATAATATTTTTATTCTAATAAACTACAAATAATATAAGCACTTGCAGGGTGGTGGTGGTGATGTGGGGTTTCCCTCCCTGGATGAATTTAGTGACAATGTGTGTACTTTTCTGATATTTTTGATGCCAGATAGAAAATATAACTCAGCTAAATAATGATCACTATTACCTGCTGCTATACTTACATGGAAGTCTGTTTCAGTTGTAAATAGAAACTGTTCCTTTTGTAGTGGTAATCAACTGAAAGATATTTTCATGAACTAAGACTTAACTTTTTAAATCTATGCTTACTAAAAACTATTTCGACATAAGGAAACTGATATGGTAAATGTTAACCATAAGTAGGGAAAGAACCAATAGAAATATTAACAAGTAATAATTTTTTTTTTTACATATTACTGTCAAAGGGTGCCTGAGTGGGCTGAATAAACTTTACAGTAATTTTAAAAAAGAAATTAATAAACAGTAATAGGCAAATGCATAAAATTCAAATTTGAAAAGTTTGATGTCTGTGATATCATGGCATAAGTGGTAATTTTGTTTCAATAAAATTTGTTTCAATAAAATTCATTGTAAATTTAGGGTATACATGTAAATGGATTAAAACTTTTGTTTATGCTTAGATAAGAACTAGACATACAATATATACCTAGTTTTTGTATTTGTAAACAGTATACCAAATATTAAATTTAAGTTAGAATTGGATAGGAAATATCTGAACATGTGAAGGACCATGTAGTTAGTGACAAGTAGCAAGGTAAACCAAGCTGTCCTATAGAATTCTTTGCAGTCCCTGCTGGAGATAATTTTATATACCAAAGCAAATCCATGTTTGCACTATTAAAGTGTTTGCGATGAAACCAAGACAAAAGCTCCTAAATATATATCGTAAACATCACTTTTCTGTTATCTAATTTAGTTAATCATGAAATACTGTCAGATTCTGTGCTAATCACTTGACACTCATGATTTTCTTTGTTCTTATATAACCCTCAGATAGGTACTAATATCCATGTTTTAGAGAGGCAACTTGAGGCTTGCTTAGTGTATTGAAGCAACTTGTTAAAAGATCATGAAGTTATTCTACAGTGTCTGGAGGATATAAAATTCCAGTTATGAAAGATGAGTAAGTTCTAGAGACCAGGTGAATAATTATGACTACAATTATCACTATTAGTATCATTATTTGAGTAGAGCAATGCTCAGCTCTGGCTTATGGTGGTGCAGGAGATTAAAGCTAGAACTCTGAAGCCTCTGGCAAGAAAGTCTCTTTGTCTAATCATTATACTATCTGCCCTGCCCATGAGTATAATTAATTATACTGTATTAAGAATTTAAACTCATGGGGCCAGCTGTTGGCACACTTGGTTGAGTGCACATGTTACAGTGCACAGGGACCCGGGTTCAAGCCCCTGGTCCCCATCTGCAAGGGGAAAGCTTTACTTTGAGAGTTGTGAAGCAGTGTTGCAGGTGTCTGTCTTTCTCTCTATCATCCCCTTCCCTCTCAATTTCTGGCTGTCTCTATGTAATAAATAAATAAAGATAATTTAATAAAAGGAAAAATGTATTTAAAAATTTTAAACTTGTATTAATAGTCTAGATCTCATTAAGTGAGATATTAAGTAAAATAAAAATTCATACAGATATGAAATGGTGGAACCAAAATTTGAACCTGGGTTAGGCCCACATCCTTAGCCACTATAATATTTTGTCCTTTGTTTCTTAATATGACAACAAAACAAAGCAGGAAAAATAGCCATCTGGAAAGTTCATCTGCTTTGTCATGCACATGACTCAGGTTCAAGTCTGGCTCCCACTGCAATGGAAGAAACTCTGGGATCGTAGTAGCCTCCCCTATTCTATCTTTGTCTATCTGAAAAAGTAAAGCCTTAGCTACAACAAAAAATATAATTTTTTTACAAAACAAAAGAAAATCTTTGTCATTACTAACACAATGTAGAAATGTATACTAGTCTTCCCTTTTTTTTTTTTTTTTACATTTAGTCTAATATTTTCAAAAACAAAGATGCTAGTGAAGCTTAGCATAAAAGTAGAAGTTCACCAAATAGTCTTTCCAGAGAAGTTAAATGACGACTGTAAAGTCACAAGCCACAGCCAGAGTTAAGAACCTGGATATCCTAACATCTCATTTAGCATTCTTCTAGCTCATTCTTTTAAAAACTACTTCTTTGGAACTCAAAAATCTCACCTAGAGAAAAATTCTTACCGTGCACCATAATTAGATTCTTGTACTACTTTGGTTTAAAAAACAAATCCCAGTTTTGTCTCATGTCAGAAAATGTCTCCTTTGTGACCATACATCTCTCCTCAAGTAGGGAAAGAATGAAATGTTACTGCCATCTATATATATTCTATATAATGAAGTGCTGCTGCCATCTATAGGCATTATGCAGACCATAATTAACCTTTATTTTCAATTCCATTTTCTGCTTTGGTATACTCCTTTTCTATATTGTTATCTTAAGTACAAAATTTGTCAAAAGGGTTTTTTTTTTAAAATTAGAAACTTAAAGAAAGAAAATTTTATTATTATCTTTATTTATTAGATAGAGACAGCCAGAACTTGAGAGAGAAGGAGATGATAGGGAGAGACAGAGAGACACCTACAGCCCTGCTTCACCACTCATGAAGCTTCCCCCTGCAGGTGGGTACAAGGGGCTTGAAACTGGGTCCTTGTGCACTGTGATGTGTGTACTTAACCAGGTGTTCCACCACAGGACTCCTAAATCAGAAATATTTTATAGGGTTGGGTAGACAGCATAATGGATGTACAAAATATTTTCATGCCTAAGGCTCCAAGGTCCTGCGTTCAATCCCTAGCACTACCATAAGCAAGAGCTGAGCAGCGCTCTGGCCTTTTTCTTTCTGTATTTTCCTCTGTATCTCTCTCTCTGATTAAAAATATTTAAAAAAATTCTATATAAATACTATGAAGAATCAAAATACATAGAATTTAGATCGTTCTTTGGATGAAATGTGTACTTACTTTGGTTCTGTGTAGGTTTTGATTGGTTGGAAAGGTCTTCATTATCTATAAGAGAATAAATTTTTTAAAAATTGTTTTAATTTCTCATCAAATTATTCATCACTTTAATAATCAGAGGGTGGGCTCAAAAAAAAGTAGTTTACAGAAAAAGGAAATGGGGGCCAGGTGGTGGTACACCTGGTTGAGTGCACACATTACAGTGCACAAGGACTCGGGTTCAAGCCCCTGGTCCCCACCAGCAGAGGGAAAGCTTCCTGAGTAGTGAAGCAGGGCTGCAGGTGTCTGTCTCACTCCCTCTCTATTTTTCCCTCCCCTCTCAATTTCTCTGTCTCTTTCAAATAAATAAAAAAGATTAAACAAAAAAAAGGAAACAAAAATCATAACTAAATGAAGGTTGACAGGATTATGAACACTCAACTCCCCCCACAATACCTTCTTCTAATCATGTTTTAAATAAACACTTTTTATCTTTTAGATAATTTTTCTTTCTTTTTTTTGTTTTTTCCTCCAGGGTTATCACTGGGGCTCAATTCCAGCACCATGAATCCACTGCTCCTGGAGGCCATTTTTCCCATTTTGTTGCCCTACTTCTTGTTATTATTGGATAGGACAGAGAGAAATCGAGAGAGGAAGGGAGGATAGAGAAGAGAGAAAGACACCTGCAGATCTGCTTCCCTGCCTGCAGAGCTACACCCCCTGCGGGGGGGGGGGTTGTCGAACTGGGATCATTATGCGGGTCCTTGTGCTTTGCACTATGTGCGCTTAACTCACTGCGCCATAAACACTACTGTTTTACAGACACATTCAGGAAAACTTTATATAAAGAGGACAGTATATGTATGCCATCTAGGAAAAAACCAAAGACTATAGCTGTAGTGTAGAGAGGAAACAGTTACTTCTTGACAGTCATTTCTGTAACAGAAAAATACAGAAAAAACTGTAAACCGAGTGTCCCATCTCACTGTCCATGTGCATCCAAAATGAAAATCAAAAGCATTCGTACAACATAAATAAGGCTAGGTGGAAAGTAGAAATAGTTTATCATAAGGGAAAAATTATTTTACTATAAAAGAATAACCCATCTGACTTTTTTTTAAAAAAAGATTTCTTCATTTATTTATGGGGGAGTAGGGTGGGAAGAGAACCACAGCAACGCTGTGACACATGCAATGCTGGGGCTCAAATCTGAGACCTCATGCTTGAGATCCCAGTGCTTTATCCACTGAGCCACTTCCCAGGTCACATCCAGAAAACACAAGAAAAAAAAATTTTTTTTTAAAAATTTAATCTGTTTCACTTTATTATTGGGCAGAGATAAAAATTGAGAGGGAAGGGGGTTATCACCCCAGTAAGGGAGAGAGACAGAGAGACATCTATAAACCTGCTTCACCACTAAGGAAGCCTTCCCTTGCAGGTGGGGACCAGGAGCTTAAACATGGGTCCCTACACACTGTAATGTGTGTGCTTAAGAAGGTGTGCCACGACTTGGCCCCCACAAGAAAAATTTAAGAAAATAAAATAGTAGGTAATTAGCAATAAACATTGAAGAATGAAACATATTATTTGTAATTATAACAATAAAAACCAAAATTAAAAAAGAGAAAAGAAAAACAGGGAGCTGGTAGTAGCGCAGCGGGTTAAGCGCATATGGCACAAAGCACAAGGACCGAATTAAGGATCCCAGTTTGAGCCCCCAGCTCCCTACCTGCAAGGCATTGCTTCACAATCGGTGAAGCAGGTATGCAGGTATTTTTCTCTTCTCCTCTCTCGATTTCTCTGTGTCCTACCCAACAACAACAGCTATGACAACAATAACCACCACAACAAGCACAACAAAATGGGAAAAATAGCCTCCAGGAGCAGTGGATTCGTAGTGCTGGCACCGAGCCCCAGTGATAAACCCTGGAGGAAAAATAAAACAAACAACAAAAAACAACAAAAAACCTAAATCCCTAGAAACAAACCCAAGGCACTGAAGCTGTATGAAGAAAACTATAAAATCTCCTTGAAAGAAACAAAGTAAGTCCTGTGAGGAGACTACAGTATTATTTCATAGGATGCAGACATACATGAGTGAGTGTTAAGACTAATATCATAAAAATGCTGATTCTCTAGCAAATTATAATATAACGGTCTGCACATAAATCCAGCCATTTTTAATTGCATAGTCCTAAAGTTGAGATAAAAGTTTTTTTTTTCTAAACACAATATAAAAATATACTGAGGAGGTGCTTGTGCTATCAGATATCAGAAGACACAGTAAATAAGCTAATCAAATCAACACTGAGAATATAATGATTATAGAGTGGAACAGAGCAGAGAATCCAGAAGTTGAGTCCTGTGTATATGAAAACTAGATATATATATATATATATTTCAAATTAGTGAAGCAACTATTTAATTGGTGCTAGCACTACTGGCTGTCATTTGAAAAGCCATAATTAAGAAGAATTTCTATTTTACCATATATTTGAAAACAAATTCTAGATGGAATTAAGTTTTACAAGACCAAACTGCCACAACTAACTAAGAGTAAGAAGGTTTTAATCAAGATTCCATAGTTCTAGGGTTTTTTTTTTTTGCTTATTTTTTTAATAGCTTCTATTTGTCTAGGCAAAAGTGCAAGGCTCTAAGGGCAAATAGGTACCATAAACAAGGGCAAGGGCAAAAAGTATATGTTCTGGAAAGAATGGCAACTCTCATCAGTTGAGACAATACAGTGGCATACAACTGAACCATCCTAGCCTGTAAAAACAAAAGAATTCATTAAATACTGACAGGTAACTCTGATCTTTCAGGACAAAAATAAGCTCCATACCTTCTCCACACATACACACAAATAAAGGGCAAGTTGACTAAAAACTACATATTTAAAAAAAAAAAATCACTATACAATTAGAGTATAGTATATTTTCATACTTTTGAGATGGGAAAGGGTTTCTCAAGCAAAATACAAAACTAGAAAGTCAAACAAAATAAAAGAAAGTTTAAATTTGTAAGATATACCAATAAAAATGTCAGATATGTTAGCCAAATAGTTTGACAACTGCTTAAACTGGTATAGTATTTATAGAATATATAGAAATTTCTAGCGATATATAGAAAATATTTAGACTTTATATCTCATGCTCCCAATGGGGCCAGGGGAAAAAAAGCTGAATTGGAAATTGCTGAGGAATGAAATCAGCTCCTTATAAGCTTTTCACTTCCACAGCAATAGTAATTTTTACAACTGGTGACACTTATTAGGTAAACTATATTTTCCCAGATCTGGTCAATGTTCCTTGCTTATGAGAAATGGTTCTAATTTCTACAACCTGCTCATGTTCACACATGTGGGTCACAGTCAAGTCTAGTGGAAACCGTGGATCACAGAGATTGTCAAGAGGTTCTGAGGTGCTCCCTCCATTGACAGTTGTCAAATGATTGTGCCCTCCAGGTGTGCATTTGTATGCGAATGACCTATTTTCAGCACCTGTAATGCCATAACTGTACCTGTTCCAACTGGATTAGGAGTATATGGAGGTGGTGGGGGTACACCTGGAGCTATGACATTGGCTAATGGCACCAGACCTGCATTGTTGTAAGCACCTAGGAAAAAGCAGGGAAAATTAATTTGTTATTCTGAATTTTAAATTGTATTAATACAGGTACCTAATTTATTTATTTATTTATATTTATTTTACTTATTTATTCCCTTTTGTTGCCCTTGTTGTTTTATTGTTGTAGTTATTATTGTTGTTGTCGTTGTTGGATAGGACAGAGAGAAATGGAGAGAGGGAGGGGAAGACAGAAAGGAGGAGAGAAAGATAGACACCTGCAGACCTGCTTCACTGCCTGTGAAGCGACTCCCCTGCAGGTGGGGAGCCGGGGTTTGAACCTAATTTATTTTTAAAAACTGTTCTATAATAGAGTTACATTTGGCATGGAGGGTTAGGACTAGGATTAGTTGAAAACTAAGACATAAGGCAACTAATGAATTATTTTTTATTGTAAGCATATGTTTAATGAATGGCAGGGCAAATAGAAGCTTCCATACTTATTTTTTGTTTTAAATAGTTTTTTTTTTTTTTTTTTTTTTGCCTCCAGGGTTATCACTGGGGCTCAGTGCACTATGAATCCACTGCTCCTGGAGGTCATTCTCCTCCATTTTTGTTGCCCTTGTTGTTATTGCCGTTGTAGTATAGGACAGAGAGAAACTGAGAGACTAGGGGAAGACAGAGAGGAGGAGAGAAAGACAGTCACCTGCAGACCCGCCTCACTGATTGTGAAGCGACCCCCCCCCCCCCGAAGATGGGGAACTGGGGGCTCAAACCGGGATCCCCATTGCCAGTCCTTGTGCCTCACATCATGTGTGCCCAACCCCTACAACTACCACTCAGCCCCCTATTTATCTTATTTTTAACAAGCACATATATTTCACAACTATAAGTTGAATAAATTTGTTACCATTGAAATAACTACCAAAAAGATTCAATCTGAGTTACCAAAGTGAAATACAATAATAGTAATTATTAAAATTACCTTATAATTAATCAAAAGGACAGTACTCTAAGTAAACTCTGCTTATTGCTTTCAGTCTTGTAGACCAAGACACTAGCAGTTGACTGTGGAGAAGTGTAAACACCTGGTAGCATATTTCTAAAGTGCTTGAGACTTCTCAAGTGCATATACCAGGCACCTACTTTCAACTAAATAAAGACTAAAGAGGAAAAAAATGGAAAGAAATCCTTACTTGGTGCAATAGTTGCATGTGGGCGGCATGGAGGTATTGGATATGGAACAGGTTTATGTGGATTATACGTTGAAGGAGGCTAGATGAGAGGGACAAAGTATAGCAGTCAGGAGATCAAGTAAATAACCACTGGCAAACAAAACACATGGCTTTCAGAGTATTTGTCTTGAGGAGGTTAAAAATGTCCCCGTGTAACAGATGCTAACTAGATTAATACTACTATCACAAGTGAGGGAAATTTATTTGCTCTTTAATTGTAACTCCTGTTAAATTTCAAAGGTATATCCTGCAAAAGACTGCTTGCTGGGAAGGTATTTATTTATATTTCAATATTAAATCATCTCCAATGAAATGTCAAGTCATTATCCTCAACAGCTCACATTAAGATCTCTGCCCTAGCCCACACTAATCCAAGAACTTCTACCTCTTCTTACATAGCACAAGAAATTCACTAGGTTTTGGATTCTCAACTACCTAGCAGTTTTTCACATATTCTAAACACATTAGGAATTCATCTTGTCCTCAGACTGTTTCCCTCAGCATTTGACAATGCACAAACTATTGTAGAAAATAAACTGGAATTAGAAATCTAGTCTTTCCCCCCCTTTTCAAATATTTTACCTTATAGTTGATTTTTTACATGCAAGTGATCCAGAACAATCCAAAAATTATAGGATATTAGAGGTATAAGATATGGAGAGGGAAATTCCCTGATGGAATAGTGACCTTGTACATCACAGGTCATATGTCAGGACTATTATCTACAAAAAATTTGCTATACACAACTGGCTTCATTTTAAAACTATTAAAAAGTCCTTGACACCATTAACTTATAATTTCCTTTAGAACCGAGGGCCTGTAAGTAAGCCCTCACACCTATAGTCATCTAACTTTTGACAAGGGGCACAAACTATTAAATGGAGACAGTATCTTCTACAAATGGTGTTGGGAAAACATACTGGTTTGGATGGTCCAAGAATACGTGCAGCTATTCCTTTGCCTTCATTGGTATAATCTTCACCGTCTTTTTTCAAAGGGGTACCCTATTTTCAATAAAATGATAACAATAAAGGATTGTGCCTTTAAATAAAACAAAACCAAAACTCCTCATTGTATTACATAAAAGAAAATAATTTGACATGCTAACAGACTAAGGACTTGGACTCTAGGACCAGTCCTGACCTGGAAATAAATGATCCTGATAAGACTCAAAACTTTATTAGGATTTACTCAGCAACTAAACGTTTAATATGAGGGGAATGATAAAGGGCAGGAGAAAGAATGTTCTAATTTGCTTATTCTCTATAAGGGGAGCAACCAGAAGCAAATCCCCAATGCCAGCTTCCCCCAAGTTTAAGGATCAAGGAATTAAAATGAGTACCTATACTGAAGTAAAAAAAAAAAAAAAAGACAAAAAACAGTGCTCTCTATAAACATTAAGTGTGATAGCTTATATTGTTTAAGGACAAATGTTACCCTATTCAAGATTTAGGATTAACATCAGATTTTGTTGATAAGACTATCAGAATCTGCATCCTCTCATGGCACACACTGACATAGAAACCAGTGTCTGAGACATTTCCCAATGATCATTCTAGAATGAACAGGGGAGACTTGACAGCATAGTATACAACAGAAATGATGGCAAGTGACTTTCAAGGCTAAGTCATGCAAGATTCTACAGCTTTTATTTGCCTTCTCTGAATTGTTTGTTCTGATAGAAGGAAGTCAATTGCCTCATCAGGAGATACTCAAGCAGAACTATGGAAAAGCCATTACAGTGAGAAACAGAGAGCCATCCCTGCCAACAACTAATGCTGATATGTCAGATAACAAGTGAGCCACCTTGGGAAAATAGTCTTGAGCTCTAATCAAACCCTGAGATGACAGCAGCCTCATGAGAAACCCTGAGATGGAGCAGGTAAGTCACTACTATTCCTCATCTTTAAAAACTGTTGTTAATAGCAAATATGTTGTGTTTTGCTCCACAAAATATCAGAGTTAATTGCTATGCCACAATAAAAATATGCTATTCTTCAAAAAAAGTTATTTTACAAGGAAGGTTTGAAATTGATATATGACTTAAAAATAAGATCCTTGGGCTAGAGATAGAGTGATTATGCAAAAGACTTTTTGCCTAAGGCTCTGAGGTTCCAGGTTCAATCCCCAGCACCACCATAAACCAGAGCTGAATGAATAGTGATCTAGGGGGAAAAGAAAAACCTTTCTTAGAGGATTTCTCAAAGCCTCCATCATGCAATGTGATTCTCTAGGAAGGGGACATTATATATAGTTTCCCAAAGATACTTAATGATGCAGCTGTTAGAGGAACACTGAAACTTTGGAAAACACGCCTTTAGTAAATGTAAGTAAATTCTTCTAAAATTCATAGAAAAATAAAATAATATCCTTTTTCTTCTGTATAATTAACAGATAATTTGATGAAGTATATGTATGAACTTTCAATTAAGAGGAAAATGTACAAATTAAATTACAGACAGAATAAACTCCTTTCCTTCATAGAAGTAGTAAGTGATATTTTCTTTACATATTCTAACTGCTAAACTTCATAAGAAGTTTCCATATAGTCATGAAAGTATGCTTACTGGGAAAACCCCATTTATGCGACTAGGTTTTCCTTTGGGATATGGATTTCCTGGGATAGTTCCACAAGAAGATATCATTGCATGAGGAGCTTTGCAACCTCCCTTGAAAGCCTGTAACATAAAAGAAAAAAGAATGTGGTAAAAATGTAAAGTAAACTTATAAATTTATTCTGGGTACTAGGAAGCCTTACTAAAACATGAATTACATACACTCTATCTGTTCATACATCAATCAGCACATACTCCAGTGAACTTGATGATAATTAAATAGGACCACTAAAATACTAACAATGTTTTTAATGTAGGATTCCCATTCAAAGATATCTTCACAATGGATTTTATATATTGTGTACCAAAAATCCATTTATCACTTATAGAGACATTTTCCTAAATACCAAGAAATAATGTGACCCAATTCTACAATTTTTTTATTTTTTAATGATTTATTTTTATTTATTGCTACCAGGGTTATTGCTGAAGCTTGGTGCCTGCACGATGAATACACCATACATAGCAGCCACCCCCCACCCCCCACCACACACACACACACACACACACCCTTTCTGTTTTATTTTATAGGACAGAAAGAAATTGAGAATGGAGGAGAAATAGAGAGGGAGAAAGAAAGACACTTGCAGCTAGCCAGGTGAGGGTGGATGTTTGGCTTCAGGAGGCAGGGATGGGATGGTACACAGTTTTTTCGTGGTGGGAATGGTGTTTATGTACACTCCAAAAAATTAGAAATAAAAAAAAAAAAGACACCAGCAACCCTGCTCGACTGTGCATGGTGTCTCCCCTTCAGGTAAGGAATGGGGACTTGATCCTGGGTCCTTGTACATAGTAATGTATATGCTCAACTGGGCATGCCATCACCTGAGTCCCAATTTGCTGATTTTATAGACAAGAGGAAAATGTAGACAAAAGAGATGGTCTCTGCTTTGAAGAAGTTTAGTGAAGAAAATACCAATGAGTCATATGTGTGTCCAAAAAGCTGTACTGCTGAAAAAGCAAGTTATTTGGGTATGTCGTGTTCAACATAGAAACTGTGAGACATATTGAGGGATGGGGTTTTGGTTTAGTTTATTATAGTATTCACAGTTTCTAGAATTGTCTCTAATATACTAAATTGGCACTAAATAGTCTCATAGATCTATTTTGCATAATAGGACTATCAAGTTACATATAAAACTATTTTCAGGTATTTATGATGCTATATATTCTGTTGTAAAATTCTTACTGGTTCTATGAATAAATTTTATAACACATATGATCGTATAAGGTATACATTCATTCCAGTTCCTACTAAATAACCCAACCTAAAAATCATTTTGACTTTTGGCAATTATAACTATTGCACACTAATTGTGACAGAGAGACACCTGCAGCCCTGCTTACCACTTGGGAAGCTTTTCCCCTGTAGGTGGGACCAGGGGCTCGAATCAGGGTCCTTGAGCACTAATATATGAGCTCAACCAGGGGCACCACCATCTGGCCCCTAATGTATGAGTGTTTTAAAGACTCTTCTATAACATTTGTACTAATTTACATTGATCAGGGAGCCTAACCCACATCAAGTTCAGATCATTCAGTGATAAGATCAGAATGATTAAAAAAAAATTATTATTATTTATTTTCCCTTTCATTGCCCTTATTGTTTTTGTTATTGTAGTCATTACTGTTGTTGTTGATGATGTTGTTAGATAGAACAGAAAGAAATGGAGAGAGGAGGGGAAGACAGAGAGGGGGAGAGAGAGAGAGACATCTGCAGACCTGCTTCACTGCCTGTGAAGTGACTCCCCTGCAGGTGGGGAGCCAGAGGCTCGAATTAGGATCCTGATGACAGTCCTTGCACTTTTCGCCATGTGTGCTTAACCCGCTGCGCTACTGCCCAACCCCCAGAATGTTTTTTAAGAAACCAAACTATAGCAGTAATATGCATGACTCCTTAAAAATAAAGTCAAGAAAAATGAATGAAGTTATTAACATAAAGAAACATAAACTGAGACCTTGCCTCTGCTATGATAATTTACGTCTAAGGCCAAAGTTCTCTATCTACCCTCCCTGAGTGTGAGGATTATGTATGACTGGTCTGCGTCTTCTTCAAGGAGATGTTTCCCCAGATTGCTAGGAAATAACTACCTGAGATGACAAATCAATTTTCCTAGGATTGAAAAAGACTACCTCTCCCATTTTCTGAAATTTTAGATTAATAAACTGGAATTTTTACCTACTTCATGAATGATTGGCAAAATCCTAATGACAAGGTAAGAATTCAAAGTCATAAATATGTAAAACTAAATAGGAAAACTTAAGAGTTACAGTAAAACTACCAAGAAGCCAAGGTATAATACAATACCTTTTCAGGTTCAAGCTGGATAGCCAACTTGCTTCTCTTAAGTTATATCTTCATCTTCCAGTAGCCCTTTTCATCCCACTCTAGTCCTACCCCACAGACTATAGGGATGTTCATCCTTAACCCATCGAATAAGTGTAGTCAGACAATCAAGGTTAACAAGGAACTTTTTTCATCGACATTAAAACAAATACAATTGAACCACTCATTCAGCAATTTTGAGAAACTTACCTGTTCAAGTACTCTCTTGCACCGTTTCTTCTCAGACATGTTTATCCTGAATAAATCTTCAATGGGACGAGAATTCTGTGCATCAACAATGTTTCTGCCAAGGAAATACAATTTAGCTTTTCATTCAAGAATCTGGGCAAATAAAAAGACCAGCAATTGTTGCCTGCACAAAAATATGGGAGCAAGTTATGTCCTAAGACATAGGGAGGAAAGTATGATTAATTATTTTAATTTACCTGATAAGTGTAAGTAATATACTTAATATAAAGCTAACATGTAACTGAACTAAAGATTATCTAATAAACAGAAAGTAACACTATAAATAAAAATCACTATTTTGAGATTCTTGAAAATAAATCTCAGTATTAGGAATACATCTCAATGAGAGTTAAAAAGTTATGGCAAGACCAGACTTTCCTGGACAGACAACCCCACCAATGTTTTCTGGAGCTCCGCTTCCCCAGAGCCCTTCCCCACTAGGGAAAGAGAGACACAGGCTGGGAGTATGGATTGACCTGTCAATGCCCATGTTCACCGAGGAAGCAATTACAGAAGCCAGACCTTCCACCTTCTGCATCCCACAATGACCTTGGGTCCATACTCCCAGAGGGTCAAAGAATAGGAAAACTATCAGGGGAGGGGATGGGATACAGAGTTCTGGTGGTGGGAATTGTGCGAAGTTGTACCCCTCTTATCCTATGGTTTTGTCAATGTTTCCTTTTCATAAATCAAAAAAAATTTTTTTTAAAGTTATGGCAAAAAAAAAGTTATGGCAATATAACAAACCCGTATCTTAAATAAAACAGCAACGTCTAGACTTTCCCATTATGCAAAAGAATAGGTTTCTTTTCTCTTTGAGCTCACTTTAATTATAATCACTTACAAAATGTGCTAGGTGCTTTCATATATTTTTACTGTATTTAAAATCCATATACTGTACTAATAAGCAAAAGTCTTCACTTTTACAATTAAAGAAAAGAAGGTATAGATAGAATAAGTACACAATAAGTCAAATAAACCAACCAAAAACATGTCCTCAGAAAGTGGCAGAACAGGGGCCGGGTGGTAGTGCACCTGGTTGAGTACACGTTGCAATGTGCAAGGACCTGGATTCAAATCCCCAGTCTCCAACTGCGAGAGGAGAGCTTCAAGAGAGGTGCAAGCAATGCGGCAAGTGTCTCTCTTAATCTTCCCCCTCCTCTCTCAATATCTGGCTGTCTCTATCAAATAAAGATTCCAGAAAGAAAAAAAAAATGGGTCACAAAACATTGCTGGTGGTGGGAATACAAACTGGTACAGCCCTTTTGGAAGACTGTACAGGCAGTCTTCAAACAAATAAAAGTAAAATGACCTTATGATCCAATAATGCCACTCTTAAAACACTCAACACTAGTTAGAAGGGACATATGCTCCCCCATGTTCATAGCTGCAATATTCATAATAGCCGAAGAGTGGAAGCAGCCTAGATATCCATCATCAGATGACTGACTAAATAAGTTATGGGATATACATTCCATTGAATACTACTATGCAATCAAAAAGATGATATTGTGGTTTTTGGATAGAGCTGGAGGTGATCATACTTAGCAAAGTAAGTAAAGAGATGAAAGACAACTACCAGATGGTTTCACTCATATGCAGAATCTAGAGATCTGATTTACATGAACTGATATCTACATATCATCAAACAAAACAGAAGCAAGCAAACTGTAAGACTTATGAGAACTACAGTGGTTATCTTTGGGAAGATGAGGATACAGAACTTTGGTATTGGGTGTGGTGTGGAACTATACATTGCAATCTTACAATCTGGTAACATACTATTAATAATAAAAATAAATAATAATACAAAAAGAAAGTAGCAGAAACTGAAAGTCTTAAGGCTTTAGCAACAAGTTTTCAAGTTAGAGAAGAAAAGCAGAGCAAGTCACTGTAATGTAAGGCAAATCAAAAGAAATACTTGTGACAAGCAGCTTAATTTTTTTATGCCAAAACCATGTGTAATCATACCATTCAAACTTTTTTTTTTTCACCTTCAGGGTTCTCACTGGGCTTGGTGCCTGTACTATGAATCCACTGCTCCTATGGCCATTTTTCGATATTTTTGATAGAACAGATAGGGGGAAGCTAGAGAGAGAGAAAGATAGAAACCTGCAGACCTACTTCACCACATGTGAAGTGAACCCACTGCAGGTGGGAGCCGGGGGCTCGAACTGGGATCCTTGTGCTAGGTCCTTAGGATTTGGACTATGTGTCCTTGACCTGTGCACCATCACCTAGCCCCCCTTTTCAAAAACTTCTGAGGTTCATTTAAGTTAAAAGATATTTCAAGTCATAAAATTTCTCCAAGAAGTAAAAAAAAAAAAGAAAGAAATACTTACGAAGCTAACAGTTCAAGAGCAACTAGTTTGTCTTTACTGAAGGTGAAGCAGTTGAGTATATTGACCACTTCTGCAGGGTGAACAGCCACCATTTTCTAGTGATATAAAAATAATTTTAGTTTCAATCTGAAAGGTTTTCATGCCAGAAATTGCTTTTCTAGGAGAAGGAAAGTTCAATATTTGAAAAATAAATACTTGAAGTACAATGCTTACTCAAAAAGTAAGACTTCACTCTGTGAATTAACTTAATTAACTTAGGCTTTTCATATAGCTATTTCAACTGAATAGCTAATTTTTCTTTTTTTAAAAAATATTTATTCCTTTTTGTTGCCCTTGTTTTTTTTCTTTGATGTTGTAATTATTGTTGTTATTGATGTCATTGTTGTTGAATTGAACAGAGAGAAATGGAGAAAGGAGGGGGAGACAGAGAGAGGGGGGAGAGAAAGACAGACATCTGCACACCTGCTTCACTGCTTGTGAAGCGACTCCCCTGCAGGTGGGGAGACTGGGGCTCGAACTGGGATCTTTATGCTGGTCCTAACGCTTCGTGCCACGTGCACTTAACCTGCTGCGCCCGACTCCCAATAGCTAATTTTTCTATGTGCTCTTTTTTTTCACCTATTTCACAACACTTATTTATAGAATCAAAAAGCATTTACATGTACTACTCCCTTTAGAAAGATTAAAAGTTGTACGTTAATATATATGATGATGGCTAAAATATTTAAAAAACAATGCGGTTTCACTGATCAGGATCCCTGTAACACTAAAAAGCAAGTAAATAATTGGGCCAGTTGGTTTGGGGAAATGGCACCAGAGGCACCAAAAGTCCCTGCTTCAATCCCCCACACCACCATAAGCCAGAGCTGATCAGTCCTTGCGTCTAGCTCTCTCTGTATCTTTATCCCTGCATTTTCCTCTCTCAATAAATAAATTTAAAAAAAAATCATTAAAAAATTGGGCCAATTTAAAGATTAATTAAATCTAATTAATTATTTCACAATGACAAGAGAACCAGAATATCACTTTGGCACATGTGATGATGGGGACTGAAGCTGGAACTTGATGATTTAGAGTCTCAATGTTTTAATCATGGTGTCAAATCCCAGGATACGCTATAGGTTTGTTTTAACAGCAAAAGGAATTCAAAGGTAAAGTAGATGTAAGGAAGATCTGTTCGATTAACATCCCATAGCAAGGCCAGAAAATAGCATGGAGGTAGCAGGCCACTTTTTTTAGGTCTGTGGGCCTAGAGATCACAGGTGAATTCCTAGCATTGTAAGTCAGAGTTGCAGTGCTTTGACCTCTCACTCACTGTCTCTCTCATAAAAGCAGGCTTCAGAGTTTTCCCTGGGATGTGTTGTCTGGACAAAATAAGGCAAGGTCTCCATGAGAATTTCTTACAGAAGCTCTCAGCTGAGTTCCTGGAGAACGATTTTCATTTCCAGGTAGAGTGGAGGGGTGGGATAATCCTTTCTTTTATAAATTAGAGGAATAAAACAGTTATTAAAAAAAACTAAACAAAAGCAGAAGTACTAACTAACCTGCACTTTCTTAAGCAGATTAGTTTAAGAAATTAGGGATCTGCAGATTTCAAGTTTTGCATGTCTGATACTTCCTGAAAAATACTCCTATATAGCCAGATACCATTTAACACTGTTCCTGTTTGTAATTCTTGGCTCTGACAGGAAATCTTCTTTTCTTTTCTTTTTAAGAATTTATCTATTTATTCATGAGAAAGATAGGAGGAGAGAAAGAACCAGACATAACTCTTGTATATGTGTTTCCGGGGATCGAACTCGGGACCTCATGGTTGAGAATCCAATGCTTTATCCACTGTGCCACCTCCAGGACCACCAGACAGGGAATTTTCTAATACAGTTACTCCTAAAAATATGTGCCAGTTAAAAACAGAAGCAACAGAGGAGGCCTTTGAGGTGGCACACCTGATTGAATGTACACGTTACCATGCACAAGGACCTGGGTTCAAGCCCCTGGTCTCTTATCTGCAGCGGGGAAGCTTCATAATCAATGAAGCACTGTTGCAGATAGCTCTCGGTCTTTCCTGGCTATCCTCCTCCCTGTCTCAATTTCTCTCTGTCCCATCAAATAAAATAAAGATAAAATTTGAAACAATAAGCAAAAGAAAATACAGTTCTTCTGGCAGACTAGACATAGTTTAAGTGATCAACAGATACATGTAGCCAGTAGTTACCATACTCAATAGCAAAAATAAAAACAACCCCATCACTACTGAGAGTTCATTTGGATAATCTTTTTCTAGAGAATATAAAGACCTGTTCTGACTATTCTAAGACTTAATACAAGAGGATAAAGATGTAAAAAACAAAAGTGCATAAAAAGCACTTAAAAAATTTCAATCCTATGTTTTTTATCTCCCATTCAACCTGATAATTAGAGCACTATGATGTACAATTTAACAGTAAAGTAAGTGTAATTTAAATTTACAGTATGGAAGGTTTTAACTGTAACAACTGTTTTGTATAATCGTAATTTAATAAAACTGTGGAATCAGTTTTTCTTCCTTTTTAAAAAAATATTTATTTATTTATTTATTCCCTTTTGTTGCCCTTGTTTTATTGTTGTAGTTATTATTGTTGTTGTTATTGATGTTGATAGGACAGACAGAAATGGAGAGAGGAGGGGAAGACAGAGAGGGGGAGAAAGATAGATACCTGCAGACTTGCTTCACCACTTGTGAAGTGACTCCCCTGTAGGTGGGGAGCTGGGGGGCTCGAACTGGGATCCTTATGCCAGTCCTTGCACTTTGTGCCATGTGCACTTAACCCACTGCACTACCGCCCAACTCCGGGGATCAGTTTTTCTAATACAGATAGATTACAAGATGAGTTCAACTATCGGGAACTTAGAATACAAAATACATATTGTAAGGAAGAAGAAATTACTTACATGCTGTAATGCTTTCATTGCTTTCAGCTGAGGCTCAGCCCAAGAGAAATATCTCAGTAAATCAACCACCTGAAAGCAAAGAACTAATTTAGCTCTAATGACAATGAGTTTGCAAACATTTTTACATGATTTATCTTAGTACATTGAGTGACTATGCAAACCCTGCTGTTGGGGCATAGATGATGAATGATGAGGAGAGCACCACTTAGACTGTGCTAATAGAATAGCCATGTGTAGCTACTCACACTTATCTCGACTGAAAGCAAAGCAAATCAAAAATTTAGTTTTTTATGGGCACAAACCACATTTTAAGTGTTAGTCTTATGAAGCTGGTAGTAGCTACCATAATGGGTAGCACAGAGAAAAAAATTCCATCACAGAGCATCTATCTGCTAACAGTGGTCTAGAAAGAAAAGAAAGCCTAACTACAGGAAGAAGGAAGTACTTAAAGAAATGCTAGGAAAGCACTAGATGGATACAGAGTGTCAGTTTCGGACTGCATAAAGATATAAAACAGTAGTGAGAAGTGAAAGAGCTCATCAGTCACAACAGGGTGTTCAGTAGTAAGGCTCAGGGTAGGTCCCCCAATGTCTACTATTCCTGGAATATAAATTAAAATACTCCAGTGTGCCTGGGGGAGATAGCATAGTGGTTATGCAAACAGACTTTAATGCCTGAGGCCCCAAGGTCTGAGGTTCAGTCCCCACACCACCACAAGCAGTGCTCAGATTTAAAAAAAAAAAAAGGGGGGGTGGGTGGGGAGACAGCATAATGGTTATGCGAAAGACTTTCATCCCTGAGGCTCTGAATTCCCAGGTTTAGTTCATAAACCAGAGTTGAGCAGTGCTTTCTGATCTTTCTGTGTTTTGCTCTACCTCTCATTAAAATAAAATTTAAAAAACTTAAAAAAAAAATCTCAAATTTACACCATAAATCTATTTCCTGAAAATGCTAAGACACACCATAAATTACTATAGCAACTTCTATATATTTCATTTGTTTTATTTTGATGAGAGATATGCAGAGAGAAAGATACAGAGAGACAGAGACCAGAGCACTGCTCAGCTTTGGCTCATGGTGGTGCAAAGGACTGAACCTGTGACCTCTGAGCCACAGGCATGAAAGTCTTTTTGCGCAACCATTGTGCTGTTCCCGCACCCTCCACCAGCAGTTTTTTCCCCTCTTTGTTTTTATTTTATTTGATAGGGCAGAAACTGAGAGGGAAGGGGGAGATAGTGAAGGGCCAGGTGGTGGCACACCTGGTTGAGCGCACATGTTACAATAGGCAAGGCCAAGTTCAAGGCCCCAGTTCCCATCTGCAGAGGGAAAGCTTTCTGAGTGGAGAAGCAGGTGTGCAGGAGTCTCTCTCCCTCTCTAACTCTTCCCTTCCCCTTGATTTCTGGCTGTATCAGTACAATAAATAAGTAAAGATATTAAGAAAAAAAGAAAAAGGGAGACGAAGAGAGAAAGATAGATACCTCCAAACCTGTTTCACTGCTTGATATACGACTCCCTACAGGTGGGGAGCAGGGGCTCGAACCCGAATCCTAAGGTATGGTAATGTGTGCTTCAGCATGTGCACCACCACCCAGTCCCTTCTTTGCCAGTTCTAAACAGTAGGCCATTTAATTTTTATTTAACTTTTGCCACCAGAGCTTCTTCACTCTTCCAATTATTCCACTACTCCCTACAGACGCTTCCCCCTTTAATCCCTCAGGTACAAGGCAAGAGAACATGAGGCAGTGAGAGATGAGAGACAAGAGACACTTCTTTGTATGTATGTGGTATCTGGGGGGTGGGTAGGGTGTGTCTCAAAAATGTTAAAGTGTGTGCTTTACCAGGGAAGCCACCTTTGCCAAAGGAATGACTAAGGAAGCAGAGCTGGATGGAAGCAGCAAGGAGAGTTTCAAAGCTGGTGAAGATGTGCTTAACTTCCCCTTTTTATTTCCCACCACCATTATCAGTGCTTGGACAGCTCCACCATTACTAGCAAACTCCTCTTCCCCCTTCCTTTCTCTTTATTAGCTTTTTTCCTTTCCCTTTCTCTTTTCCTTCCCTTCCTTCCTTGCTTGGTGAGAGACAGAAATAGGGAGGGAGACAGAGAGGAGAGGAAGAATACAGTGTGAGGCACTGCCTGGCTCTATCCCCTTTCTATAAAACACACACACACACACACACACACACACACACACACACACACACACACACACACACACTTACTTGGGCCAGGGTGGCATCTCAGTGGAAATGTGCATAGCATGAGACTTGGCACCACATAAAAAAATTCTTGGTTGTTTGTTTGTTTGCCTCCCAGGTCATTGCTGGGGTTCAGTGCCTGCACTACAAATCCACTGCTCCCGTCAGCCTTTTTTACTTTTCTTCCCTATTTTATTCAATTGGACAGACAGCAATTGAGAGGGGAGGAGAAGACAGAGAAGAGAGAAAGATATATACCGGGAAGACCTGCTTTACCACTAGCTAAGCATCCCTGCTGCAGGTGGGGAGAAGGTGCTGGAACCTAGATCCTTGTGGTTAACCAGGTGAACTGCTGTCCAGCCCCATAGAAAATGTCTTCTTTATGACATTACCATATGGCAGTAACAACTAAGTTTTCAACATATATACACATAAGAAAGGCAAGAAAAGTTAGTAGCTAGGGGCAGGGAGGTGCTATACCCAGTTGAGTGCATATGTTACATTGTGCAAGGATTGAGTTCAAGCCCCTAGTCCCCATCTGCATGGATGAAATTTCCAGACTGGTGAAATTGGACTACAGAAGTCTTTCTCTTTCCCCTTCTATCTTCCCCTTGCCTCTGGATTTCTGTATCTATCTAATAAATAAATAAAACATTAAAAAAGAGTATATTTTTAAAAAGTTACTAGCTATGAGAAAATTATAAAGCATCTCAAAACATTTGTATTTGAAAAAAACAAAGGTATTTTTAAGCTTTTTTTTAATACTTATTTTATTTATTTATTCCCTTTTGTTGCCCTTGTTGTTTTATTGTTGTAGTTATTATTGTTGTTGTTGTTGGATAGGACAGAGAGAAATGGAGAGAGAAGGGGAAGACAGAGAGGAGGAGAGAAAGATAGACACCTGCAGACCTGCTTCACTGCCTGTGAAGCGACTCCCCTGCAGGTGGGGAGCCGGGGTTCGAACCGGGATCCTTATGCTGGTCCTTGTGCTTTGCGCCACCTGCGCTTAACCCGCTGTGCTACAGCCCGACTCCCCCAAAACAAAGGTATTTTTAAAAAGCAATGGAACAGCTGAAAACAAAGCAGCAGCAATATATGTAAGTTATAATGTAACTTATAATAAATAATAATAGGCTATAAAAAACTAGCTTCCCAGGATTTAGTAGGCATGATTTCTCTAGGTTATTCAAATTTCAAAGTCTTAGGAGATAAATGAAAAGTTGGGAGATAATACATAGATTCCCTCACTGACTAACCTTTCCCCTGTTTCCATGCTTTCCAAAAGCTGTTCTGATAGACATTTCTATTTTTAATTTCCCTATCCAGTATTTTTAATGAGTCCCTCAGAAATCTGGAGTGTATGGGTGTGTGTGTTTAAGTCAGCAAAAAATGGCCTTGGAGGTGGCACAGTGGCTAGAATGTTAAACTTAAAATCATGAGGTATTGAGTTTGAATCTCACCATCGTATGTATATACCAGAGTGATGTTCTGGTTCTCTATCTTCCTTGTTCTATCTCCTGTTAAGTTAGCAAACTTCCTCTTAAGTCATTACTAAGTTATAATGCTTAAAATATTAGTTTGCCAGCAGCTATATAAACTATACACTGACATTGTTAGTTCTTTTCTCTTTTTTTTTTTTATAAAAAATTCTTTTTGGGGTGGGGGTAGATAGCATAATGGTTATGGAAAGAGTCTCTCATGCCTGAGGCACCGATGTCCCAGGTTCAATTCCCCGTACTACCATATGCCAGAGCTGAGCATTGCTCTGGTAAAAAAAAAAAAAAAAATATTTAGGATAGAAACAGACAAATTGAGAGGGAAGGAAGAAATACAGAAGGAGAGACACCTGCAGCACTGTTTCACCATTTATAAAGCCCCCCTCTTGCCCCCACACATACAAGTTGTCCATACACTAGTCCATAGTGGCTTGAACCCTGGTCCTTACGCAGAGTAATATGTATACTCTACAAGGTTGCCACCACCTGCTCCATGCATTTCTTTTCTTACTTTTAGTAGCTCCCTAAAAGAAGACATTTCATCATTTACCCCCTTTTTTTTTTCTTTTTACAATATGTAATACATTTTAGCAATTATTCCACAAATCCTGTACAAATCTGGGTTCACTTAAAATCATATATTTACAAGCTTATGATATTGTTTCAGAATGGCAAACACTTTGAAATGTCTTTTCAAAAAGACACATCACTTTGAAATTGTGTTACAACTTGAAATTGTGGCAATGTGCTTGTCTCTAAATGGCCCTAAACTACAATTCAGTAAAAGCCATTCTGAATTTGATTGGCAGGATAACATACCAGGCTAGAATATCTATCGGTGTTCAAAAAAGACTTATAATTAAACAAAGAGAGGAATACCTGTTCACTAGAGAAATATCCATGTACATATTCAATTGCTTTTAATTTGTATTCTGTCAAGACAGCCTAAAAACAGAAAAAGAGGGTAAGTATATGTACATAAAACAGTAATATGCATATATCAAAACTGTCTAAACAATCCAAACAGTGGCAGACCTTCTTTTGCCTTGGCAGCTGAAATCAATGTGGTGACATGATAGTCTACCATTCTAGGCTCCATCCATACTGTTAAGGAATACAGAGATAGCAGGAAAACTTTCTGAGCCCTTATTCCCACAAAGAAAAGATCTTGAAACTGTGATAGGCAAGATTTAACAGTAATAGAAATTACATATAGAATTCTTGCAAGTGTAACTTCAATTTGAGAAGATTCCAAGTAGAAGAGATTACTGAACACGGACTCTAGGTGTTTCTGCAGGGGCCCAAGAACGAGGAGCCAAAGAGTAACCTCAATCTTGTATTTGCCATCAACTGGCATTTTTAGTCACTTTGAGAGCTTCCTCACCCATACAAGAGAACACTCCTATTATCAAATACTGAAATTCAACTTGGCATGCAAATTTGAAAAAAAAAAAAAAAGAGAAACAAGCTTTTATAAATGAAGAATAAAAAACGTTGCATTATAAACAATGAAGTTCATGAGCAATTTTAGTAATAACTTCATAAACCCAAAAAAGTAGTAAGCACTTGAGCACAAATAACAATTATTCCCCGTCAGTCAGCAAGGGTCTCTGAGGGAAGGAAATGGCATAATAATTGCCCGGAAATTCTCCGCTAAGGACCCTGCATTAGAATCACAAGAACAGTATGCTAAGTCTTTTTAGTTCTAAGTAGGTCCTCTGCTTTTGCTATCTGGTTCATCCTGGTAGATACGTTATGCAAAATACCCTTAAGAGGATTTTTTATTTTGGGAGGGGGAAGAAGCTTTGAAATCAAGCTTATTAAATGACTTTAAATTGCAACACTCCCTTTCCCCCCTAATTTATTTTATCTTGCCACTCAACAAATACTCTTATACTTAGATTTGAAAGATTTGTAGTAGTAATGCCTACTACTAAAGAAACCTTCTAGATAGTCCCCCCGCTGTTTTCAGGCAAATTAAAAAAGATGAAGAAACAGACTCAGAAATTTCAAGTCACTTTTTCCAAAAGTAACCCTACAAAAAGCAAATGTAGAGCAAGTTTCGGAACCTTGGGCTCTGTGAATATCATTTCCACAATATCAATCACACTGATTTTCATGAACCTAGCGTTGACACAATTTCTCTGTGTGCGGTGAAATGAATCAAGATACAAAACTCCTACCGTACAAGTTAAAATTCGGACACATTTTCGAGTCCTCATTTTGCGCAGTCCCTCAAAAGGACATAAACCATGAGAAATGTGTAGCTCACACGAGTGATCTGAGGAATCACGCGCAGTTAGTTACCTTTCTAATTTCATCCAGCACCATTTCAAAGGATTTTTTATCCATCTTGACAGTCTCCGCTATGGTTTCAACAGTCACACGTAAAATTACACAACATTCATCCCTGGTCTGCTCCGATAGTAAAAATGTTTAGATCCGAGGAGGAAAAACGATTTCAGGAACGGGGGGGGGAGGGAGGGAGGAAGTGCTTTAGAGGTAGAGTACTTGCAAACTGCAGGGAAAAAAAAGTCTAAAATCGGAGGCTCAGCAAAACTTTTATTATCAAAAACAAAACAAAACGGATCCTCCAGTTTTTTGACAAAGCTTCCAGACAACATCGGAGAAGAGCCGGGTCCTCTTGAGTCCCTTGGCTGTGGCTCAGAGCTGGTCCCCAGCGCTGAGGGCCAGGCGCCGCTGGAGGAGGACGAGGAAGCAGCTTGCCGCGGTGCGCCGCCGGGAGAGCAGAGAGAGGCACCTGCTCCGGGAGCACCGCGAGCAGACACGCCGGACCCCCGGCCCGCGCCGGCGCCTCGATCGCCGCCCCTCACCTCCGTGATCCTGGACTCATTTCCGGGCTGGCGCTCACCACCCGCCCCGCAGCAGCAGCAACGCTGTGCTCCGGGTCCCCGCAGCAACCCACAGCGGTGGCCTGGCAGGCTCTTTGTTAACAGCTGCCACGGCTTCCGGGAGCGGGCCAGCCGCCGGAGAGCACCCGAAACCGGGCGAAGGGGGGAACGGATTCGGGTAGGGGGGGATCCTGCACAACGCCGAGCCCCAGCCCGGGAGGCTTTTCCCGCTTATCCCTACTGTCCCCACCAGTGTACAGGGACCTTCAGTGAAGGCCGTCGCGCCCGAATAAACTCAACTCTGCGCCGCCAACTTAGGCCATTTTTTTTTTTTTCCCCTGGAAGCAAGTGGAGGGGTCCTGATGTGGGAATGACAGTGTCTTCAGCAGGTGCCTGGATGTCTCGGATATGGATGCGATTTAAACCCTTCCCCAAGCCCAGGGTTCGTTTTCTTGAGTATGACACCCATACGCTTTCGGTTTATGCGTGTGAAATCGTAAACGTTCAAGATAAATAAAAAAACAATAGACACAGAGTTATTAAGGCACATTTACAGGCACCTCTATTTTGGAGGGTTGGCTGTTGCAGCAATGTGGACCGCCCCAAGGGGGCAGGAACGGGTGGTCACTGGTCCAGTCCAAAAGCACATGACGAGAGGAAACACTAGGGATCCGGAACAGAATTCTGATTTTTCATTTCTTTCCTCTTTGGTTGTTCCTCTTTTTTTCTTTTTTTTTTGTTCCCAAAGCTCCGGCTTCTAGGAATGAGGACGAAGGGGCTGGGGTTCTTGCCTTGAGGACGAGCTCGCGTTCTGTGCAGCCCGGGGCCATGTGAACCTGACGCTTGGAACCCTCCACCCGGTTGAGCTGCGTGTTTGGTCATGGCGAGATTCTGGGTCTGCGTGACCTGTGCCGTTTTCTTTCTTGCATTTTTGGTTTTGCATTGGCGTCTTTGTGACTCTACTGTGAGTTGAGTAGTGAGGAAACGACTGTCGGGTGTGCGCACAGCGCTTGCGGGGTGGAGATGAGGGCGCGGGCTTCCGCTCCTGCCGGTCACTGTCCGCTCAGCGGGCCAAGCTGCCTGCAGGTGCACGGCCTTTCTTAGTGTGTATATGGCATATCTCCCCCCCCCTTTTTTTTTTCTACCGAATTGCAACTCTTCTTCAGCTCCCACTATATTCGGCTAATTTGCAGATTTTTTTTTCTTACGTGGCCAACTTGGTCTTTAGACACTCCCCTTTTTTTCTGATGATTTCAGTCCAGCAGATCGAACATCTCTGTCAAGTGTTACGGCAGGCTTTTAAATACCCCCCGCCCCCTCTCTCTTTCTTTCTTTTTGAGGCTAAATGAATCTTCGTCTTGTGATTTTATTGTAGGTTTTAAGGAACTTTGCTTTCCAAGTTATCGGGCGAGCTGAGCAAAGTCTTTACCAGCTGGATGTGGATTGGCCTAAGCATTCAGAATACTTTACTGGAACAACATTTTGTATTGCGGTTGACTCCCTGTCGGGACTGGTTTATGTAGGCCAAGTAAGTAAAATTGGGATTAAACAATTTAAAAAAAACAGTAGAGTAAATTTAAACATCTAATTGACTTGCTTAGATGACTCTTGAATATTGGAGCATTTCTTTGTCAGCTACATAGAATATGTTTAATCCATGAGTGCTTAATAAAACCAATTAACTTTTTACTCGATTCCTTTTTGCGAGTTTTTTTTAATATAACAGGAAAATATTTTTTTCTATTGTGCTATGCAAATATACGTGATTTATAATAAATAACAAAAACTTTATAAAAGCCTCCTCCACTTTACCTTGCCAAATTTGAGACTTTGGGGAAGGGAGGGAGATAGCATGATGGCTATGCAAAAAAGTCTCCTGCCTGAAGCTCTGAAGTCACAGATTCTATATACCCCCCAACTCCTAACCAAAAGCCTGAGCTATGCAGTACTTTCCTGAAATAAACAAGCACCCTATCAAACCAAAGAAAAGAAAAGAAAAAAAAAAAGAAAGTAAAAGAGAGAGAATGAGAGAACTCCTAGAACTAAGGAAGTAAAAAATACTCAGTGAGATTCAGTTTGGATCTTTGTGACTATGTGACTACCTCTTTTTTGGAGTGGCCATTGTTAATATTCTTTTGTAAAATTGCCTGACGAATACTTATGTGTGTGTGTATGTTTTAAAACTTAATTTGCATATTAAAATGTGCATTCCAATAATTAAAATCATTAATTAGGATTCCAGTCCCCACACTGGACAAAACTGGTCATTGGAGGCTGTGCTAGGAAACCCTCCTGGACCTGTAGTCTTCTCATTCCTCCTTATCATACTAAAAGTACTCTCTGGGTGAGATTTCTTTCTTCTTTTCTGCAGCGGTGACTTAGGATCATTAACAGGAAATGCCCACTTTCTTCCTTCATAAATATGCATTATTTCCCCCCAGGCAAATTAAATATGGATAGACTCTTGGCAGAAAACCAGACCCTACTTCCTCTTTTTGAATTTTTTCTCTGCAGCCTATGATAATCTAGACATATTTACCAGTTTAAATTGTTTTCAAGACAATAGATCGCACTTTTTCTGTTTAGTTTTTTGTTCTTCTGACTTGACAACATTTTATATGCTGTGAATTGTATTTATTTTTGAGTTAACTATTTTGACTTTGAATGTGATATATGTATTAATATTGTTACACTATGACATTGTTTATTTTAAAACATTACTCACCTTTATTATTGTTTCTCTCTGCCAAAATAAAGATTACTTCATTAAAACTGATCCTATGTAAGTAATAATTTTTGTCTGCTTTCAGAGAGGGAATGACGTCCCCAAGGTGTTAGTGTTCACAGAGAATGGGTATTTTCTACGAGCCTGGAATTACACAGTTGACATGCCTCATGGTATATTTGCAGCCAGCACACTACATGAGCAGTCTATCTGGATCACGGATGTAGGAAGTGGTATGTGTAGCCATATCTATTAAGTTACTTTACTTAAAATCACAACTTTGCCCGTGCTTTTGTACATTTTCAAATCAAGAGTTTCTGGGACTGGCAAAATAGCTTACCTGGATAGTGGCACTTGCTTTGCCATGCACAACACCCAGATTTCAGCCCAATCCCCACTGCAGTGGAGGAAACTTGACTGCTGTGGTGCTTTTCTCTGTTTCTCTCTTTCTGAAGAAGAAAAAAAAAAAAGTAAGTCCAGATTAGTGAAGCACCGGCAATGGAAAAAGGAAAGAATAAGTAAATAAATAAATAAAAAATCAGTGTCTGAACCTAATCACTTCTTTAACGATTTATGAAGTTACTTATTTCTATAAATTTATTGTACTTCCGTAAAATCAGGAACGTTAACATGAAGACTGAAATGATAATGGTCTTTCCTTTAACTCATCAAGGAATTTTTCTTATTTTTTGCCACCAAGGTTATTTCTGAGGCTCAGTTCCTGCAAGACTCCCATCTTTGCCCATGACATTTTTGTTGTTGTTTGTTTTTCCTTCCTTACTCCTGTCCATCCTTCCTTTTAAAAATATAATATATATATATTATATATTTTTATGAAGGTGAGGGATAGAGAAAGATAGTAGTGAAGCTTCCCTTCTGCAGGTTGTGACTGGACACTTGAACCTGGGTGCTGGTATAACATGTACTCTACAGGCTGAGCCACTACCTGGCCTTGGGACTTTTCATCTTTATTTTATTTATTTATTTATTTATTTATTTATTTATGTTTTATTATCTTTATTGATAGGCTAGATAGTCAGAGATTGAGAGGGAAGGGGGAGATAGAGAAGGAAAGAAACAAAGAGATACCTGCAGCCCTGAAGGTGGGGACCAGGGGCTTGATCCTGGGTCCTTGCACACTGCAATGTGTACCCTTAACCAGGTGTGCCACTGCCTGGCCCTGGACTTTCATCTTTAAACATGAATTATTCTCAGATTAAACTCTGTAAACATCTGTGTGAAGCCAAGTTGTCATCTAAAACCAATCAGTGGAATTCTTCCATCTCATCAATTCTTTTTAAAAGATATTATGCTTCCTGAGAAAGCATAAGTGAAAGATTTGCAGAAATGGCTGGTGTTGACATTTCTGAAACCCCACTGACAGCAACTTATATGAAACCTTTCTTTTATCAAATAATTTTAGTAGACTGTGCTGAAAAGCAATATATAGTTGAGGGTATAGCTATGCAGATAAGTTTCCAGAGGTAGCTGTTTGCATGTGCTTGTGGTTTATGGAGAGATATTACCAGAGACAACCTGGTACTATCTCAGAATCTCAGGAAGGATTTGGGTTTATTAAGACAGTATTTATAGGGAGTCGGGTGGTAGTGCAGTAGGTTAAGTGCACATGGCGCGAAGCACAAGGACCTTAGAGTAAGGATCTCGGCTGGAGCCCCCGGCTCCCCACCTGCAAGGGAGTCCGTTCACAAGCAGTGAAGCAGGTCTGCAGGTGTCTTTCTCTCCCCTCCTCTCCATTTCTCTCTGTCCTATCCAACAATGATGACATCAACAACTACAACAATAAAACAAGGGCAACAAAAGGGAATTAATAAATAAATATTTTTTAAAAAGACAATATAGTATACCTTGACCAAGTTACAGTCTACTGGTTGGAACCCCTGGCTCCCCACCTGCAAGGGAGTCCTTTCACAAGAGTCAAGCAGGTCTGCAGGTGTCTATCTTTCTCTCCGCCTCTCTGCCTTCCCCTCCTCTCTCCACTTCTCTCTCTCCTATCCAACAACAATGACATCAACAACTACAACAATAAAACAACAAGGGCAACAAAAGGGAATAAATAAATAAATATAAAAAAAAGACTACAGTATACCTTGACCAAGTTACATTCATGGATTAAAGAATTTTTTTGTTTCCCCATTTTTTTTAAATTTTATATTTATTTTCCCATTTTTTGTCGCCCTTTTTTTTATTGTTGTAGTTATTGATGTCGTCGTTGTTGAATAGAACAGAGAGAAATGGAGAGAGGAGGGGAAGACAGAGGGGGAGAGAAAGATAGACACCTGCAGACCTGCTTCACCGCCTGTGAAATGACTCCCCTATGCGGGTGGCAAACCTGGGGCTTGAACCAGGATCCTTACGCCGGTCCTTGTGCTTTGCACCACCTGCGCTTAACCTGCTGTGCTACTGCCTGATTCCCTGATTTCCCATTTCTAACTCAGGTATTACTTTGGGAATAATGACATCTTTCTAAGAAGTGCTTTGTCTAATATCTGTTCTCAAACCCTAAAAGATTTCTGAACTTGTGGTCTGGGAGGTGGTGCAGTGATAAAGCTTTGAACTAACTCTTCAAACATGAGTTCCCAAGTTCGATCCCCGGCAGCACATGTGCCAGAGTGATGTCTGGCTCTTTCTCCTCCTATCTTTCTCATAAATAAATAAATAAAATCTTTTAACAAAAAGATTTTTGAACTTCAACGAATGATCCTTTTACTATTAAGCTTGGTTTTTTAGTTGATAAGAATAGTCAAAGTAGAATAAAAAACCAAAACTTTTCTTTTTTCCACTTCCATGACTTCACTAGGGCTTTGTGTCAGCATGATTCCACAGCTTCTGGTAGTGTCTCTCTCTCTCTCTCTTTCTCTACCTCCCTCTCCTCCCTTTCTCCATCTCTCTCCCCTCCCTCCACCTCTCCCTCTCTTCTTTCCTTCCTCATTCTCTTCTTTCATTTTCTTCTTCTCCCTCTCCCCCTCCCCCCTTCTTTTCATAAAAAGGGTGAAAGACCAAGGAGAAACAGAGGAGATATATATATATATATATATATACACAATGGAATACTATACAGCTATCAAGAATAATGAACCCACCTTCTCTGACCCATCTTGGACAGAGGCTTCGAGACATACAATTAATTTCCCCCCTCTCATATTAATTAACTAGTGATTTATATGACTACACTTTATTAGGAGTGTACATAATCATCATTCCCACCACCATAAGACTGTGTCCCATCCCACCCACCCACCCTCAACCCCCGCAGGCCCAGGAAGCTGTATGTCTACCCCTCACCACAGGGTTTTTACTTTGGTGCCCTACTTTCAATTTAGTCAGATCCTGCTTTTAGTTTCCCTTTCAGATCTTCTTTCTCAACTTCTGTTCATGAGTGGGATCATCCCATACTCATCTTTATCTTTCTGACTTAGCTCACTTAACATAATTCCTTCTAGCTCTATCCAAGGCTTATTCTCATTTGACTTTGTTGTCTTACTGTGTCTCTTTGTTTTTTCCATAGGAGAGAGCATTCAGTATTTTCCTTTTATGTAAGTACTTTTAGAATTTCTTGCAAGTCTGGTTTGGTAGTGGTAGTAAATTTCACTGGCTGCTGCTTATTTGAAAAGCTTTCCATCAGTCATTCAAACCTGATGAGTATATCTAAGTGGATAGATACTGGTTAGATAGAAGTATTTGGCAGGATATATTCAAAGTTTGTAGTTTCTGTTGAGAATTCAACTGATAGACTTATGGGAGTTCTTTTATAGGTGACTCTTATTTTAAATTATTGTATTATTTATTTATTTTTACCAAAGCGCTGTCCTGCTCTGGTTTATGGTGGTGCAGGGGATTGAACTTGGGACTTTGGAGCTTAAGGCATAAGAGTCTTTTTGCATAACCATTATGCTATCTACCCTTATAGGTGACTCTGTTTTTCTCCAGCTATCTTTAATATTCTCTGTTTAACATTTACCACTTTAATCAATGTGTCTTGGTAAAATTAGGTTTGGATTTATTTTTCTTGGTGTTTTTAGAGCTTCTTGGAGCAGAGTTTACCTTTTTTTTTTTTCCCTTTTGTTGCCCTTGTTATTTTATCATTATTGTGGTTACTATTATTGTTGTTATTGCTGTCATTGTTGTTGGATAGGACAGAGAGAAATGGAGAGAGAAGGGGAAGACGGGGGGGGGGGAGAGAAAGACACCTGCAGACCTGCTTCACTGCCTGTGAGGCGACTCCCCTGCAGGTGGGGAGCCAGGTTCTAACCAGGATCCTTGCACTGGTTCTTGAGCTTTGCAGCCACATGCCTGACCCCTGAGTTTATCTCTTTCTTGAGTTTAGGGAAATTCTTAGCCAACATTTCTTCAATTAAGAGTTATGTCCATTTCTCTCTCTCTTAAAGTTTGCTTCTTCAGTAATGTTTTATTCTTTTTATTGTTGTTGTCATGAGAGCTTCACCATTCTGGGATAACTTTTTCAGGCAGTTAAGAAAGAAATACCAGCCATAGAACCTAAGCTTCCCACAGTCCTGTATGGACTGGGCTGAAACCTGGGGGGTTTGCATTGCAAAGGAGGCTGACTGTGTAGATGGAGAATATCCAACAATATCATTTGGATATTCTATTGCTGTAAGCTTTAGCTCAAGCCTCCACATCAAGTATAAACCATATTTATACTTGATACAAAAGTAGTAAACACATTTACCAAGATAGAATTATAATGTAAGCTGATTTGCTTTTTTTTTTTTTCCTGGTAAACTCAGTATATACAGTTTATCTTTCGAATACTTTTCAGTTATTTTGATCTTGGTATGACTTCAAGTTCATGCTTTATGGTTTTCCCTTATTTATGAATAGTCTGCTTTATACTCTTGTTTGTGAGATGATTTTAAGTCAAGTAAATTTTATTGTAAATAAGCAGATACTAGTAATTTGGAAAGTTTCTTCTTCATAGGACAGAGAAGTTAGTGGGATAAATTTCAAATTTATTTTCACTAGAAAACAAATAGAGTAGAATATATTTTTGAAAAATCTGTATTATAGGGGAATTTTTTTTTTTTTTTTGCCTCCAGAGTTATTGCTGGGGCTTGGTGCCTGCACTATGAATCCACTGCTCCTAGAAGCCATTTTTTCCCATTTTGTTGTCCATGTTGTTTCGCTCCTTGTAGTTGTTATTGTTGTCATAGCTGTTGTTGTTTTTGGATAGGACAGAGAGAAATCGAGAGAGGAGGGGAAGACAGAGAGGAGGAAAGACACCTGCAGACCTGCTTCACCACTTGTGAAGCGACTCCCCTGCAGGTAGGGAGCCGGGGAATTGAACCAAGATCCTTGCTCTGGTCCTTGTGCTTTGTGCTGGTCCTTGCACTTTGCACGCTTAACCTGCTGTGCTACCGTATAGGGGATTTTTTATTGACCTTTTAAATTAGAAATCTGCCCATGAATGGCTGAAATAAGACTTTCAAATGTAAATTGATCCTTGTTTAATTTTTTTTTTTAAATCTTGAGTTATTTATTGGATAGAGACAGCCAGATATCAAGAGGGAAGAGGATGATAGGAATAGAGACAGAGACACCTGCAACACTGCTTAACCACTTGGAAAGCTTTCCCCCTGCAGGTGGGGACCAGAAGTTTGAACCTGGGTCCTTGTGCATTGTAATGTGTGCTCAACCAGGTGTGCCTCCACCTGGTCCCTGTAAATTAGTCTTTATCACAGGGTTGGGGAACCTTTTTTTCTGCCAAGGGTTACTTGGATTTTTAGACCACCATTTGTGGGCCACACAACATTATCCACTTGAAAGTTAGCACACATTAAATTTTGAGTCCTGCCTACAATTAACTCAACAGAGCCAGACCAAATGGTTTTGCAGGCCAGATATTCACAGGCTGGATGTTTCCACCCCTGCTTTCTCAGTTCTGTCAAAAATATATTATTTCATTTTACATGTATGCTTATTCAGGTCATAAGATTAAAACAGAAAATGGTGTGCCAGTAATTTAAATTATTCTGTATTAGAGTGCATATTCTATACACGTATGCAGTATCTGTACTGAATATGTGCGTAAAGGAATGCATGTGTACATGTAAGAAAACATTTTCTTATACAGTTCCTGTATAAGAAAACTCCATAGAGGGGGTCAAGCGGTAGTGCAGCAGATTAAGTGCATATGGCAAGAAACACAAGGACCGGCATAAGGATCCTGGTTGGAGCCCCTGGTTCCCCACCTGCAGGGGAGTCACTTCAGGATGGTGGGGCAGGTCTGCAGGTGTCTTATCTTTCCTCCTCTCTGTCTTCCCCTCCTCTCTCGATTTCTCTCTGTCCTATCATACAACGACAGCAACAATGACAACAATGATTATGGCGACGCAGTTTTTAAAGTCAGATGGAAAAAGCAACTGAAATCCTAGAAAATAGAAATGTAATTTTAAACTACCCAATAAAGCTGTAGGGGGAGGGGGGGGGCAAATGAAAGCTCTATATACCTTCTATATAAGGAGTCAAGGTTTTTGGTTTTATTTGAACGTAAGCATCTACTTATTTTGGAGTACCTGCGATTTTAATTTGTAATTAGGGATTTGGCTGTACCTAATGAAGAAACGCAGTTGCTTGTCAAATATTACATATAAATTTCTGATCCTATTGATTTTACTACTGTTTGATTCAGTCAGATTTTTGTTCTTGGCTTACTTGAAATATGAAGATGCTGAGTGTTTATAAATGTAATATATGTTTCTTTGTCTTTATAGGGCCCTATGGTCATACTATTAAAAAATATAATCCTGTTGGTGATCTCATTCAAGTTCTGGGTACCCCAGGAAAAAAAGGCACTGGTTTGAACCCCCTACAGTTTGATAACCCTGCAGAATTATATGTAGAGGACACAGGAGATATGTACATTGTGGATGGTGATGGAGGATTGAATAACAGATTGATCAAGTTGTCCCAAGGTACATGATTTTTATTTTATATGCTATTATGAGACTGTTATTTAATAAGTTTAATTTGTTTGACACTTGGCATCATATTGTAACTTTTATAAATGAAACCCTGTGTAAAGTGATCAAGTGTTCAAGGGAAAAAAATAAAACAGAAACAATGTGTGTGGAGCAGCCTGTAACAAATGGTTCTGTGGTAAACTTCTTATTCTTCACCTGGAGCTAGGTGTTTTCTCCAAAATGAACTGGAGACAGCATGAACATTTATAGTGGACTCAAGAAATAAATGGAATCCAACCAAGTTAAGAATGGTGAGATTAGTGTACAGGGTTTGAATGCCAAAGGTCCTGGGTTTGATCCCCCCACAGAACTGACAGCCAGCATTGAGTAGTTCTCTGGTAAAACACAAACAAGCATGCAAGCAGAGAATGGTGAGGTTAAGAAACTGCATTCCAGAGAGGAGGTATTTTACAGCCTGGCTGATCAGCAAGTGTTTTATTGTGTTCTTTCCTGCATCTTCAGGGGCATTCTTGGTGCAGGTCTACTTTAGATGAAACAACTAAACTGCTAGTCTGTCGTCCTGGTAGGATTTGTTCTTGAACTCAGTTGGTTTTGGTGGAAGAAGAATATGATCAGAATATTCACAAGATTTTTCCTTACCTCATGGGCAAGTGGTAATTTAGCATGGCTTCTAGGAAAGTTTTAGGTACACTGTTTTGAAGAGCAGAAAATCAAATTTAGGATAGCCTTAGAAACTTTTTAGTAGATTTTGAAGCTATAAGTGTGTACACACACACACACACACACACACACACACACACACACAATTCTTTGGAAAAAATCTATTGTAGGAAAATGATTTTATAAGTTGAGTTTTTATAAGACATAGTGATTTATAAGTATATCTGTTCTTCTGTAATTTGGAGATTCTCTGATCACTTTATCACTTGGTGAACAAATTTTTTTTGGCTGGTGAAAAAAGTCAACTGGAGATAATTACTAAAGTAGTTGAATTGCTTAAAGTAACAGACTTTTTTGTAAAGCATAAAAGTAGGGCTGGACAGTGGCTGAGCAGTGGTCTGGTTAAGTGCACATATTACGAAGTGCAAAGACCTGGGTTCAAGCCCTTGCTCCCTACCTGCCGGGGGTCTACTTCGTGAGCTGGGAAGCACGTCTGCAGGTGTCTTTCTCTCTCTCTTTCTATCTCCCCCTCCTCTTTTAGTTTCTCTCTATCCTAGCTAATAAAAAAACTAGAAAGAAAGAAAAAAAAGCATAAAAATTACACAAGTAGCTATGAACGAGGGCAACTGCCAACTGTGGGCTTGACTGTGCATCTGTAACCTATAACATCAAATGTGGAGATGCATTAAGACATTTTCTATGTTGCTCTGACCATATATATTCACCACTTACAGATTTCATGGTGCTCTGGCTCCGTGGAGAAAATGGAACAGGACATGCTAGATTCAACATACCTCACAGTGTTACAGTTGATGCAGTCGGTCGGGTAAAAATACAATGTTACTGTGTCTGGAACTGTGTATCTGTATGTCTAGGCATGTATATATGGGTCTTGATGCACAGATGCAAGTCTGCTCATCTGCATCTGTGTGTTTTAGTGAATACGCATGCATCTTATAATGGAACTCTCCAAACATTGAGAAATAAGCAAGATGAATTACCTATATCGATTAAAAGGTAGGAAGGGTGGGCTTAGGAGACAGCGTAATAGTTATGTGAGAAACCCTCAGAAAAGGTTGGAAGGGCAAATAGTGGAACTGGATATAAATAAAGTTACCTAAAGATAATAGAGGCTTCTGTTAAGAAAATATCTATTATAATGTGTTTGAATGTATTTTTTAAATTCTAGAATTCACTTAATTCTAGAATGTGTTGATCAGAAGCAAGATGAGAGAGGTTAACCGTAAAAGTTTGAAGGTGAGAGCCATATAAGCAAGCTTTTATTCTTATTAATTCCATTTTATCTGCGGAACAAAACTTTGTTTTTAATTATTATTATTATTTTTAACTGAACCCAGATCTAAGTACTCTGGGCTGTTTTTTTTCATTCAGCTAGAAAGATAAGAGAGAGGCCCCAGAGCACCAAAAGCTTCCTCCAGTGTCTTGGCTCCTCCCATGTAGTACCGGGGTCGGAACCTGGACCACAGGCATTGCAAGGCATGTGTCCTTCCCATTGAACTTTTTCTCTGGCCCAAACAGAGAGGTTTAAGATATATGTGAAGTTCTTTTGAGGGGGTTAATGGTTTATAGTGCAGTAGCTGACACATGGGTACAACTGCTCATCTCCCCATGGTAGCTGTCTGAAAAATAGCAGAGTATTCTCACCCCCAATTTAGGTCCTTTTCCACCATCATGCACTAGAACCCTGTGCTTCCTTAGTCCCCTCCCTCCCCTCTACCCCCAGAGTTCTTTGCTTTGGTACAGTACGCCAAGCCCAGTCAATATTTTTAACCAGTGTATCACTCTAGTACAAGTGATAACAAGGATCATGCTTTTAAGTTCACTGTGCCACCTTGCAGGGTGGCTAGTAGCATTTTCACAATGAGTCTTTGTTTCTGATTGGAAGTGAATTCACTGACTACCAAAACACACTCATTAGCAAACATCTTATGGGGTTGTCTTGAAGAGATAAGTCTCTGAATCCACAAATCCAAGAATTTCAAAGATCTTGAGCAGCAAGATAGAAATCAAGGAATAGCTCCTCTTCCAGACTATTCTTACTTGCTCTCTATATCTTTAACCATAGGTCATTACAGCTGTTAAACTTTATATCAGCTGTAGATTGTATACATCAAATATAAGAAATGGGGGGTGGGGGGTGGCGCACCTGGTTGAGTGCACATGTCACAATGTGCAAGGACATGGGTTCAAGCCCCCTGGTCCCTACCTGTAGGGGGGAAAGCTTTGTGAGTGGTGAAGCAGGACTGCAGATGTCTCTGTTTCTCTTTCTCACCTTCTTTTTTCTCAATTTCTTGCTGTCTCTATCCAATAAATAAAGATTAAGAAAGGAAGGAAGGAAGGACGGAAGGATGGATGGATGGATGAAATGGGGGTTGGGAGAGGGCTCAGTGGACACAGCATATACCTTAAGTTTGAACCTCATTACTACATGGTTAACAGCTAAGGAGTTCCATGGATGGTGGAGCAGGGTTTTGTTCTCATTCCTTTTTTTTTTTTTTAATCTCTCTCTAAGTATATAGAATAAAAATCTAGGCTGGGAATTCCATTTAGCAGTATCACACATTCATGTGCTTCTGGGTACACTCATTGGCACCACAAAACAATAGTAGCAGCAAACCTTGAAACTTCATTTGGAGTGAATCTTATTTGATAGCAGTGGTTTCTTTAGTGACTCATTACAACCTATAACAAATCTAAATCAAATCTAGTTTTTGCCTCTTTCTGTGTTACATAAACCCTCCCAAGCTTCATCTTTAAATGGTTATGCTTTGATAGAGGTTTAGTCATATTGCAAATATGAATAAGTGCCTGACTTCCTCCGAGCATCATCTCCTGAGGAGTAGGGTTGCTTTTCTTTGCCTTACTGCCTGGCCCAGGAATTGACAGATTACTCAGTGAAAGTAAGTATTTACATGAGAAGTGAGCAAATCCTATCACTTCTCAGTTTTTACTAGACTTCTCCATGATAATGAAATACTCCAGTCTCTCTTTTTTCTTTACATGTTTAGCAGGTTGTATTAAAGGCTTTAATTTAGGACAGATGGCTTTTAGATCATAGCTCTCCTATAATTTAAGCTCACTTCAAACATATTATTTAACCTTTCTGAATTTTAGTTTCCTATGTAAAAATGGTGCTTCTATAAAATGCCTTCTTTGTAATCCTCTGAATGCTAATAGAGATAATATATGGCAAGCTAATGAAAATAAGTATTAATTTTATTCCCTCCCCCCAATTTTTGTCTTCTCATTATCATGTGGATCTTTCCCGATAAATACATACTTCATGGTTTCTCAGGTGTGGGTTGCTGACCGAGGAAACAAAAGAATTCAGATATTTGATAAAGACACTGGAGAGTGGTTAGGAGAATGGAAGTCTTGTTTCACAGAAGAGGGCCCATCTTCAGTCAGGTAATTGTTCTTTTTATTTAATTTTTTTTTAATTTTAAAGTGATTGTTCAGTTTACGTAGCTTTGTAGAGCTAGCTATAAGTTTAAAATATTTGCTGTTAAATTTGTAGCAAGGGTTGAGGGGTAGAGGATAAAGAAAGGAAATAGACATGCAAAAAATATCTAAGTATAGTTTGAATTCTAGGCAGAGTGAAAATGATTGAACTACAAGTGCATTGTAGGATTTAAGTATCAGAGATGAGACATACTGGGCCTCTCACTGCATTTTACCCTCAAGATAATTTGGTCTTTTCTTTTTCCTGGCTATTTCACCACTCTCCTGACTAACTTTATCAGATTGAAAAAGAGAAAGACAGAGAAACAAAGACATCACAGCACTGAAGTTTTCCCTGTGCAGAAGGGGGCCAGGAACTCAAAATCTGGCTCACGTACAGAGCAAAGCAGATGATCCAGTAAAATGTTAAGCATAGAATGAAATTCAAAATCTGTCTGTAGTGTCAGATCCAGCCTAATACTACCTCTTCATTATTTTTATCTTGTGTCATATGTTTTCAACTTTTAAATTTGTTATTATTACTTTGTTACAAGATTGTAAGATTACAATTTATAATTCCATACCATACCCACCACCAGAGTTCCATATTCTCACTCTCCCACCTCCCAAAGATAACCACTGTAGTTCTCATTAAGTCTTAGAAACAGTTTTCTTGGTTTTGTTTTGTTTGGATATATATATATATTTTTTTGCAAGTTCATGTAAGTCAGATCTCTAGACAACTACCAAATGGTTTCACTCTAGAGACTATATATATATATTTTTTTTTTTAGAAAGTTGACCTTTGGCTATGTCTAGCATCATAAATCTCTTGCTTCCTCATAGACAGAATTAGATCAAACTTAAATTCTCCTTAAAAAAAAAAAACTTTCAGCAAGTAATTTGCTGCTTAGCACTCTAAGGGATGAAACTGTTGCAAACTAAACCCATCTAATTCTTATATACATTTATTGTTTGTTTTTCTCTTTAGATTTACTCCTGACGGGAAGTACTTGGTTATAGCCCAACTGAATCTTAGCAGAGTCTTATTTGTGGCAGCCCCACCACCAGGAAGCATTGGCAGCTGTTCTGTGATCAGCACAATCCAGCTAGGAGATCAAGTTTTACCTCATCTCTTAGATATCAGTGGGAAGACAGGAGCACTCTATATAGCAGAAATTGGAGCAAAGCAAGTACAAAAATATGTTCCTTCCCTTAGCTATTTCTCTGCGGGAGGTTCATGATGGTTTTTTTTTTTTTTTTCTGGAGATCGTTCAAGTAAAAGATCAGAGTCTCAGATTCATTAAGAATTTAATGATGTTCAAGTTTAAGAATTTGTTTCTTTGTCTCTACCTAACCTAATATTAGAAGAATTTAATTTCATATCTCTAAGATCTTGTATCTTACTACCTTCTTGCAACTTAGCTTTCACTAAGGCCTCAGGCCTGCATAATTCCACACTCCCACCAAACTCTTTTATTTTTCCAGGCAGAGCATGAGAGACAAAGAGAGGACACAGAGAGAAGGAGAGATACCCCAATACTCCTTGATATCTCTGATAAGCCTCCCTTTTTCATGGCTCTCCTATTTGCATTGAGACTGATTGACGCTTAGTTGCTTCTGTCTTCTACTTCTAGAGGAGATGAGAGTCTTCTGTGTGCAATGAAGAAGGCCTTCTGATTTCTATAATTCAGTATCAGTGATTAATTGCTTTGGTAGCTTTAAACATGTAGCAATTTTGATATACCAGCTAGCCTTTGTGAGTTAATTCTAACAGGTAGGATGGAGTTGAATTATCACTGTATGATCTCTAAGACCAAAAGATAAAAAGCAGTACTGTCTCTTTCCCCTCCTGGCTCCTTTGCCTAACAATATTGAAAGGATAGCTTGCTTAAGTGTGACCTTTGAATAGGTTGTAGCCCAGTGAGGAGAAAAATGTGCAAACAACAATGCACTTATAATAGTGTGCAAGCACAGTGCCACTTTGGGAATGAGTTGCATTTCTTTGAATGAGAAATCATGGGGACATTTTACGCTCCAGATTGAAAATTGAGGTGAAACAATAAGGTCTATTTAGGAAAGGTATAACAGATATGAATTTGATTATGGATTTTGATGGGCTTTTTAAAAAGATCAGCTTGGGGAGCCGCATGGTAGTACAGCAGGTTTGAAGCGCACATGGCATGAAGCACAGGGGCTGGCGTAAGGATCCGGGTTCAAGCTCTGCTCCCCACCTGCAGGGGGTTCGCTTTGCAGGCGGTAAAGCAGGTCTGCAGGTGTCTATCTTTCTCTCCCCCTCTCTGTCTTCCCCACCTCTCCCCATTTCTCTCTGTCCTATCCAACAAAGACAGCAATAACAACAACAACAACAACAACAATAATAATAATGATAAACAACAAGGGCAACAAAAGAGGAAAAAATAAAATAAAAAGAAAAATCAGCTTGGATTTGGTCATTTAAATGCAAAGTCACTTTCTAAAGCAAACAAAATTAGTAGAAATAGTTTGTTGATGAATAACAGAATTTCAGGACATGCAAACTATAGGAAACCTTGAGTAAGTCTGGAGAACAAGAGAGGAGTGTTCTCTGTAGTCCAAAGGAAGAAGCTTGGAGGAGCAGTTTTGAAAGAACTTTCATTGGAGCAAGAGAGAAGTTTGAAGTAGTGGAATTGTATCATTGGCTGCAGGCCCAAGCGCCTATTACTGGGTTAAAAAGAAATCTCTTTCTTCTTTTACCTTGTGAAAGGGGTGAGTAATAGGTCGTATGTAAGAACTCTCCCTTCAGGCCTTCCCAACTCTATCTTAAATGAGATTTCCCTTTCTTCTCATAATCCTTTCAATCTGTACCTCTAGGTTTAGGAATAAAGAGATTAACATCTACAAGTGCTGTATTGAAAGGGATATTTATAAAAACCTTGGAGGTATTGTGGGTTCCTTTTCAGGCCAAAGGGAATATTGCAATAAAGCAAGTCACAACTTCTTAATTTTTTTTTCCTAGTAAATATGAAAGTTATGTTTACACTATACTGTAGTTAGTGAAGTGTGTAATAGCATTGTGTCTAAAAAGACACCTTTTATTATGATTCAGAAGTGTCAACCATCATCTGAGCCTTCAGTAAGCTATAATCTTTTTTTCTGATAGAGGGTCTTGCCTCATTGTTGTTTTCTAACTGACCAGAGTGGTGGTTACTGAAGGTTAAGGTGGCTGTAGCAATTTTTATAATTAAGACAGCAGTAAAGTTTGCTGAATCAGTTGATGCTTCCAGGAAATATTTTTCTATAGCAGGTGATGCTGTTTGATAACATTTTACTGAAGATAGAATTTCTTTTTTTTTCCAGACATATTTTTTCTTTTATTAGTGATTTAATATTGATTTACAAAACTGTCAGATAACAGGAGTATAATTCCACACTGTCCCACCACCAGAGTTCTCTGTCTCCATTCCCTCCACTGGAAACTGCAGTGGTTCTCCCAAGGTCACTGCTACAGGCTGATTCCCTATCTCTCTCTTTCTCTTCCCCCTCTCTTTATAAATCCCACTTTTTCTATGGTTCTGCCTTTACTTCCTTTCCAAGTCATTCCTACACCTATTACTACTTCCAAGTGTCTTTCCTTTTTATGAAGATGAATTTCTTTCAAAAGTGAGATAAGTCAACCTCATACTCTACTGCTGCTTTATCAGTTGAGCACAGGTGATATCTAAATCCTTGGATGTCACTTCTGTAGTATTTATCACAACTTCCCAGAGGTAGAATCCTCCGCATCGAGAAACCACTTGTTCATCCATAAGAAGGAGGTCCTCATCTGTTCAATTATATCATTACATTGAAACATCTTCAGGCTCCACTTCTCCCTGTGTTATTCCCACCACATCTGCACTACTTTTGTATACTCAATGTTTTTGAGTTGCTCAAAGCGCTCCTTACAGCTGGACTTTTAATTTCTCTCTTAACTCTAATTAATGTTTATATTTTGACCTCCTCTCATCAATCACAAAGGTGGGTGATGGCATAAAGAGTGGGAAATATTCTTCAGAAGGTTTTCAATAAATTTTGCCCACATCAAAATAATCATTATATATAGCATCTATATCCTTATAAAATATACAGTTGACCTTTAAAAGACTCAGATTTGTGGTACGGGGGTCCACTTATATATAGAACTACTGATGGTTCCACAGCTTCAATCAGTCTAAATATCTGTTGTCTGAATCCTTAGATGCAGAACCTTTAGATATAGAGGACCAACTGTAAGTTAGAAGAACAAAATTGAATGCATGGTGACTGGAGCCCAAAAGCCCTGTATTATTCAAGGGTCAACTGTTCTTAAATACTAAGATTTGAAAGTTAGAGTGATTAACTTTCATAGCTGCAAAATGGAAGTGTAGGATGTACTAGCAAGCATGAAAACCCATTTTTCTGGGAGTCGGGCGGTAGAGCAGCGGGTTAAGCACACATGGTGCAAAGCGCAAAGACCGGCGTAACCGATCCTAGTTTGAGCCCCTGGCTCCCCACCTGCAGGCGATTCACTTCACAAGCAGTGAAGCAGGTCTGCAGGTGTCTATCTTTCTCTCCTCCTCTCTCCATTTCTTTCTGTCCTATCCAACCAGGACAATAATAACTACAACTATAATAAAAAACAAGGGCAACAGAAAGGGGAATAAATAAATAAATATTAGAAAAAAACACTCATCTGATACATCTTTATCAAAGCTCTTAGGTGACTGGGTGCATTGTCACTAAGCCAGCCATCTTTTGAAATAGATTTTTTTTCTTTTTGCTGATTAGTAGATCTCGATGGTGGGCTTAAAATATTCAGTATACTATGCAAGCAGACATTATCAAGTCTTCTTCCATTTATAGATCACAGACAGACTAAATTTAGCATTATTCTTAAGGACAATAGGATTTATTTTATTTATTTCTCGAATGTCAGATAAACATGGTTTTCATCTCAAGGTTACCAGATGCATTAGCTACTCACTAGCCTCAGATTATCCTTTTATTCTCAGCTATTTATGCATTAGCTACTCACTAGCCTCAGATTTATCCTTTTATAGAGAAAAGCCAGATTTTTCTCTAGCTAACAAAGTTCTCTATAGCCTCTCCTGCCAGCAGAAGTCTGTTTTGCCTACATTAAACACCTGTTTATGTAGTCAGCTTCATCACTGATCTTGCTAAAGCTCCTACACCAGCCCTTGCTGTTTTATCTTGCACTTTTCAGCTATGGAAACAATTTATTTTATTATACATGTCTCTTGCTAGCTTCCGGCTTTTCTTATGCAGCTTCCTTTATGCTCCCAGCTGTCATGTACTTGAAAAGTGTTAGGATTTTCTTTGCTTTGGATTAGACCTTGGCTTAAGAGAATGCTAAAAAAATTGACTTTTTGGGCAGAAGGTAGATAGCATAATGGTAATGTAAACAGACTCTCATGCCTGAGTCTCCAACGTCCCAAATTCAGTCCCCTGCACCACCATAAGTCAGAACTGAACAGTGTTCTGGTTAAAAAAAAAAAAAAAAAAAAAGAAGAAAAAGAAGAAGAAAAACTTTTTGACTTTTTCTACTATTCATACCATTCAGGTTTCTGTGTATCAGCACTTGGATCTCTTTACTTTCTGATCATTTTGTGTGTGCATTGGAATAGCAGTTTTAATTTCCTTTAAGAATTTTTCCTTTGCATTTATGACGTGTTTAACTTAATACTTGGTATAGGAGGCTTAACTTTCAAGTTCTCTGAGCTTTTCACATACTTTTTTCTAGGTTTTGATTTAACAGAGATATGTGTTTCTTCCTTTTACTTAAGTACTAAGAAGTCATTGTAGGGTTGTCCTTAGGACAACCTAAGGAAAGAAGGAAAACTATGGGAAAGTGAATAATTCAATAGAACAATCAGAGCACACACTTTTTAAGTTCACTGTCTTATAGGGGTACAATTTGGGTCCTTCAAAGCAATTACAGTAGGATCATCAAAGATATACTGGTGACAGATACATTGAGTTGTCAGAAAAGTCATGACATATTTTTACATATAGGGGTAGATAGCATAATGGTTATGCAAAGAGACTCTCATGCCTGAGGCTCCAAAGTCCCACATTCACACCCCCACACTACCATAAACCAGAGCTGAGCAGTGCTCTGGTTAAAAAAAGAAAAGAAAAAAATATATGTCATGGGGTCGGCCAGTAGCACAGCAGGTTAAGTGCACATGGTGCAAAGCACAGGGACCAGCATAAGGATCCTAGTTTGAGCCCCTTGCTCCCCATCTGCAGGGGGAGTCCCTTCATAGGTGGTGAAGCAGGTCTTCAGGTATCTGTCTTTCTCTCCCCGTCTGTCTCCTCTCCTCTCTTGATTTCTCTCTGTCCTATCCAGCAACAGCAATAATGATAACAATAATAATGACAACAACAAGGGCAACACAATGGGAAAGATGGCCTCTAGGAGCAGTGGAATCGTAGTACAAGCACCGAGCCCCAGCAATAACCCTGGAGGCAAAAAAAAAAAAAAAAAAAAAAGAAAAATAAGTCATGACTTTTTATGACAACCCAACAATAATAATAATAGTGATAATGAAGAAGTTTGAAATACTGTGAGAATTACCAACACGTTAAACAGACACAAAGTGAACACATGCTATTGAAAACAGAACTCCAGTGGACTTGCTCCATGAAAGGTTGCCATGAACCTTCAGTATGTAAAATATGTAATATCTGCCAAGCACAATAAAATGAAGTGCAATAACATGAGGTGTGCCTGTACTTAACCTTAATAATTTTTTTTAAATGTAGAAATAGAATAGCTAGTGTCTAAGCATTTCACTGAAAGGGGTCTTTACAGGTAACTGGATTACTTTTATTTTAATTAAGAATACTTCTCAGTGCCCTTTCTTCCCTTCCTCCCTCCCCTTCTTTCTTTTCTCTTTTCTATGATGAACCCAGTTCATTCCTGACATGTATCTACCTCCAGGAAGCTTTATAGTTATTTATATGGGAATGTGTGCCAAACATGTTGAGCTTGAAGATTTAATTCCCTGCTTTTCTGTGTCTTTTATTCACTCCTTTGTTCTACATGTTTTCTTTCCAGTTAAGACCATGTTCTCAGTTTATTCTAGATCTTGGTGGAGCTTTGCCATGTCATGGTCTTGCAGATTATTGTTTCTTTTATTAGTCTTCCTCTGTATCCTTCTGTTCTAGAGTTTTACCATAAATTCTGTAGCACATGAGTCACCTCAAACTGACTTTCCTTATCACCTCTTCATTATGAGTAATCTGTTTTCTAGTCCTCAAGGAACTCACTCTTGTCTTGAGGTTTGACCTTTTAGTTCAGTTAGGAAGTTCACAGGAAACTGCCCTGTGCTCCAAGGTTACTAAGTTTTTATGCCACCATGAAGCTGTATCATCTCATAAATGCTGTGAGATTCCAGCATATGACTGTGACCAGTACAAAATGCTCTTTGAAATCAATAGCTCCAAGTGTATTAAAGGCATTTTATTAACAGATGCCCTTCTAAATGTGCTGCTTACCTGATACCAGCAATCATTATTGCCTTACTTTGTATCTATTGCTTTTATCAAAATGCGTCCTCATGAATTTATGCAGCTTGATCAATACAGTAAATAGATATGGGTGAAAGAAAGTAAATTGAGGTCTACTTGTTTCATTTAAGACAGCAACAAATGCCTCTTTGAAGGAATATGGGTTAGGTAAACTGATTTTGTCATTTCAAAAATGTTGTATTTAATTTTGTTTCATACTAGATTCTTATAAAACATTCTGAAACTACTGTTTTCATAGGTCTTGCTAAAATTATTTCTTTTAAAGCTAGCATTATTGTAATCAGAGCCTTTCATAGTTTCCTTTTGGAAAACATGATGTATTTTCTATTTCTATTGTATTAAAAATACAAATTAAAATTATAAACATGAAATGTGACAATATGATTAAAGTTTGATTTTACTATAAAGTCATGTGTATCCTTACTCCATTGAATTTCAACAATTAGGAAGTCACAAGGTGATGCTAAGATAATACCACTGTCTTTATTCACAAGTAAAATGTAGGCTGAAGTACCTGAATATTTTTAGAAATTGCTTTGAAGACTTAAACAATGTGAATTTTGGTGTGGGTGGGGGGCTCCCCATATGATAGTGACAGTTACCTAATACTGTTTTTCTTTATTAGAAATGGTGCTTCTCTATGCCTCAGTTTGCTACATATATTCTTGTTGGGTTGGGGGTTGAGTGTATTCTGAATTAGAAAACCAAAGGCTATGTAGGTAGCTGTCCTAACTTCACAGTAGCTTTGGTTCTTTAACATAGAATATTTTGTCCATCAAAGAAATTATGTGTGTAGTCTGTCGGAACTAAGAAGAGCTATGTAGTTTATGATTAGGTCATTTAACAGATTAAGAATTCCTCAGGGAATGTGACTTTGAGGCTAAAAGCAATAAAATCTCTTTGTCTCTGTAGTTTTAAATACGTATTTATTGAGTCTTAAGGAGGTCGGTGGTGGCACACCGGGTTAAATGCACATAGTACGAAGTGCAAGGACCCACAAGGATCCTGGTTTGAGCCCCTGGCTCCCCACCTGCAGGGGTAATGCTTTTCAAAGTGGTGAAGCAGGTTTGCAGGTGTCTGTCTTTCTCTCTCCCTCTCTATCTCCCCTGCGGCTCTCAGTTTCTCCCTGTCCTATCCAATAAAGTGGGAAAATAATGGCCGCCGGGAGCAGTGGATTCATAGCGCTGGCACCGAGCCCCAGCTATAACCCTGGAGGCAAATAAATAAAGGAACTAACAAGTAAATAAATGCCACTGAATCTTAAAGCAGGAGAGAGTAAGAACCCAGTGTTAAACTGGAAATTGTCAGATTTTTTCCTTTCTCAGCTCAGCAAAGTAGATCATTTAAAACATAACCCAAAGCTGCCCTACATGGCTGAATTTATGTATTTTTCCCACTCTGCTCTGAATTTCTACCAATCACCAAATTTTAAAATCAAAGCAAACTCGTTTTATTCATTCAGCATAAATTTATGAAACAACAAATGAATAAAGCACCTAAGCAATTGTCTTCTGATCTTGTAGTTCACTACTTAATTGGAAACCCATACCATGCAAATCATTGTTTTAGTTTATCCTGAGAGCTTGTTTGGCACTTGTGTTGCATTCTTATTCAGAAGGGGGCAGCAGAGTACTATTTATAATAAGCATTTCTTTTTTTTTTTTTTTTTAATTTTTTATTTAAGAAAGGATTAATGAACAAAAACATAAGGTAGGAGGGGTACAACTCCACACAATTCCCACCACCCAATCTCCATAACCCACCCCCTCCCATGATAGCTTTCCCATTCTCTAGCCCTCTGGGAGCATGGACCCAGGGTCGTTGAGGCTTGCAGAAGGTAGAAGGTCTGGCTTCTGTAATTGCTTCCCCGCTGAACATGGGCGTTGACTGGTCGGTCCATACTCCCAGTCTGCCTCTCTCTTTCCCTAGTAAGGTGTGTCTCTGGGGAAGCAGAGCTCCAGGACACATTGGTGGGGTCTTCAATCCAGGGAAGCCTGGCCAGCATCCTGGTGGCATCTGGAACCTGGTGATTGAAAAGAGAGTTAACATACGAAACCAAACAATTTGTTGAGCAAAATAAGCATTTCTTAAATTCAAAAGTGAGCTTATATTGACCATCGTACTATGAGTTTTTAAAACTATAATATTAATCATACCTTTAGTTTTTTTCTCCACCTTGCTTACATCTTGAGAGAATTAGTCTATAGGTGACATATTTTCTATAGGTTGGAGTTTTTTTTTTCCCTCAATTTGACATTTGCGCTTAAAAATATAAACCTTTTCTTTCTTTTTCTTTTTTCTTTGTTAAGATTTATTCATTTACTAACATGGGAGAGAGAACCAGAGCATGCAATGCTTGGGATCAAATTTGGGAACTAATGCTTTCAGGTCCAGTGTTCTAGCGACTGTGCCACCTCCTGTGGTACAAACCTTTTCAGTAATTCACACTCAGCCGTGTGAATAACTCATCTTAAATATGTAAAGCTAGAACTTAAGTAAGTGGGTCTAATACAATAGAAAAAATATTCTTATTAGTCAGGGATTATTCTTTTTTTCCTTATTTATCTATTTTTAAAGTAATCTGCTTTGTTGCTGGCTCTTACAAATAAGGAAAAAGGAGTCGTGGGAGTCAGGTGGTAGTGCAGCGGGTTAAGCGCAGGTGGTGTGAAGCGTAAGGACCGGCTTAGGGATCCCGGTTCAATCCCCTGGCTCCCCACCTGCAGGGGAGTTGTTTCACAGGCAGTGAAGCAGGTCTGCAGGTGTCTGTCTTTCTCTCCCCCTCTGTCTTCCCCTCCTCTCTCCATTTCTCTTTGTCCTGTCTAACAATGACGACAACAATAACCACAACAACAATACAAATAAAAACAAGGGCAACAAAAGGGAAAATAAAAAAAAATTAAAAAAGAAAAAAGGGGTCTTTAAAAAGAGGCCATGTCCTTTCTCCAGTAGGCACTTACCCAAAGAATCCATGAGTTTATTGGATAAATTCTTTCTTGAAGCATTTAATAAGGGACTGGACAGTGACACACCTGCTAAAGCACGCATATTACCATGTGTAATGACCCAAGTTCAATCCCACAGTCCCCACCTGCAGGAGGGAAATCTTCATGAGCGGTGAAGTAGAACTGTGGGTGTCTTTCTGTTTTTCTCCCTCTGTCTTCCCCTTCCCTCTCAATTTATGTCTATCAAATAAATAAGTGAAGAAATACATTTAAACAAATTTAATATCAGGAGGGGGGAGGCGGTGGTGCACTTGGTAAAGTACACACATTACAGTGTGTAAGGACTGAGGTTCAAAACCCCTGCTCCCCCAATACAAGGGGGCAAGCTTCCTGAATGGTAAAATAGTGCTGCAGGTGTCTCTCTCCTAGTCTGTATTCCCCTTTTCTCTCAATTTGTCTTTATTCAAATTAGATAAATAAATAAAATTTAAAAATATTTAAACATTTAATAACATGTAGATATTCCCTCTGGATGTTAGAATAAAGTGGAAATTGAGCAATTACCAATAACCATTTTTAAAACTTTAAATAAAAAAACATATTCCCTTTTGTTGCCCTTGTTTTATTGTTGTAGTTACTATTGTTGTTATTGATGTCGACGTTCTTGGATAGGACAGAGAAATGGAGAGGAGGGGAAGAGAAAGATAGACACCTGCAGACCTGCTTCACCGCCTGTGAAACGACACCCCCTGCAGGTGGGGAGCTGGGGTCCAACCAGGATCCTTACTCTGGTCCTTGTGCTTTGCGCCACGTGTGTTTAACCTGCTGCGCTACCGCCTGACTCCCAAAACTTTTGTTTTTTGTGAGTAATGAAATTATATGGCTGTAATTCTGTGTTTATGTAATTGACATTGGAAAGACATGAAATCATCTTCTAAGTAAGTTGAATCTTGAATGCATGCAATCTTTTACAAGGTATATTAAATTGTATGTGTCATAATAGTTTCACATCATAAACTTAATTCTGGGGAGTCTGGCGGTAGTGCAGCAGATTAAGTGCACATGGCGCAAAGCACAAGGACCCACATAAGGATCCCGGTTGGAGCCCCCGGCTCCCCACCTGCGGGGGAGTCGCTTCATCTGCAGGTGTCTATCTTTCTCTCCCCCTCTCTGTCTTTCCCTCCTTTCTCTATTTCTCTCTGTCCTATCCAACAAGAACGACATCAATAATAACTACAACAATAAAACAACAAGGGTAACAAAGTGGAATAAATAAATATTAAAAAAATAAACTTAATTCTGTTGTCAGCCCCATTATCATTTATTCTCAAGAAAGAAAATTTTAGTATCATGATTCAGATTTTAATGTTCTGAGTCAGAATGAGCTATTGTATATGTTAATGAAATTTCCTCAGGGCTTTTATGTGCAAGTGGTCACCATCACCAAAAATCACACATTTTCATAACATTTCTCTTTATAGTGTATTAAAAGGAGTACTTTAATGTTTTAGTACTGTATTTAACTAGGACCAAATTATGTATATTTGTTTTGAAAGTCAACATTCATTCATTTACTTATTTAATTAATTTTTTTGCCTCCAGGGTTGTTGCTGGGGTGCAGTGCCTGCACCACCCACTGCTCCTGGAGGCTATTTTTTCCCTTTTTGTTGCCCTTCTTTTTTTTTTTATTGTTGTGGTTATTATTATTGTTGTTATTGATGTCATTGTTGTTGGGTAGGACAGAGAATGGAGAGAGGAGGGGAAGACAGAGAGGGGGAAAGAAAGAGAGACACCTACAGACCTGCTTCACCACTTGTGAAGTGACCTCCCTGCAGGTGGGGAGCCAGGGGTTCGAACTGGGATCCTTATGGGTTTTTGCGCTTCATGTCACCTGTGCTTAACCCACTGCACTACCTCCTGACTCCCAAAACTCAACATTCATTTTAAAAACAGAGCCACTCTTTTCCTTTTCCTTTGATGTGTGTGTGTGTGGGGGGGCATTTTTATGGCCAATTAAGCCAGAATAATTAAATCAAAGCTATTAGTTACAATTTAGCAAGACTAAATACAACTGTGTATACATTTAAAAGTTTGGCCAGGGAGATGTTCACTCTGTTAGAGCATCTTCTTGCCTAGTTGAGGCACTATTGGTCTCTGCACCAGTTGTTGGCAACATCTTATGCCAGGGCTGAGCAGTGCTCTGTTCTTTCTTTCTAGCCTTCCTTACCCTTTTTATACTTTGAAACAATGTCTAATAGTTGTGGTGAATACACGAAATATCCTTATTTTATTTCTGATGTTAATGGAAGTGCTATTCACCAATTAATGTGTTTGCTATTACGTTTTGGTCATTTTCATATTAAGGAATTATTCCCCCCCCAGATTTCAAAGTTTTCTAGAAAATTGCTTAACTTTATAGTTTTAGTGTTGATGTATACAATATATTGATAAAATGAATTATATAAAGTTTTTTATTATGCTATTGGAAAACATTACATAGCTATAATTTCTTATTTGGAACTTTATTCTTTTTTTAATATAATTTTTATTTATAAAATGGAAACACCAACAAGACCATAGGGTAAGAGGGGTACAAATCCACACACTTCCCACCAGAACTCCGTATCCCATTGCCTCCCTTGATAGCTTTCCTATTCTTTACTCCTCTGGGAATATGAACCCAAAATCATTATGGGGTGCAGAAGGTGGAAGGTCTGGCTTCTATAATTGCTTCCCTGCTGAGGAACTTTATTCTTGAAACAAAGAGGGCAGTAGAGTTCTATTCACAGACATCCACTGATTATACTCTATCCATTTCCAAAGGAATTCTGAGTATATTCATAGTAAAATACAGTACATTAAAGTAGAAAGAGTGGCATCATCTATTGTATTGCAGGAGTAAAGTATACTTAAAATGTAGACTAATGATAGTCACAGTAGTTAAACATTAGTTCTGAGTTTCTCTATAGATTAAAGGAAGAGGGTGGTTGAACCCTGGCCCTTTGATAGAGTTGTGTGGCTCAAAAGATAAAGAGTCTGGGCTCAACCCTGTTGAGGACACGCTTTACCATTCACAAGGACCTGGGTTTGAGCTCCCACCCCCACCTGTTAGGGGGGACCCTTTACAAGTGGTGAAGTGGTGCTGCAGGTGTCTCCCTCTCATTTCCCCATCTATCTCAGTTTCCATCTCTATCCAATAACTAATTAAATACATATTAAATAAATAAAGTATTTGTTAAAAAGAAACTTGTTTTTACAAATTTGGAGTAGCAGCTACTTGGACTTTAGGTTTTTACTACATAAATATAAGCCCAAGGAGAGAGCAACAGATTAAAAGGACTAACACTCTATTCAAATGTCACCTTGAATCTAAACAGAACTCCTTTCTGGACTATCATGTTGGAGTATAAATGACCCATATTTAATATTAGCATGTTTAACAGTGAACTTCCTATTCCTGAGAGTAATTACAAAACATTTAGTTATAATTTGAGACCACTTCTCAGATCTGTTGATAATTTTAAAGCCCTGTTATTATCATGGGGAGTATTTTATTCATCTGACTTGAAAATACATCCCTTGTGGTCTGGGAGGTGGCACAGTGGCTAAGGAACTAGTCTCTCAAGCATGAGGTCCTGAGTTCAGTTCCCAGCAGCACATATACCAGAATGATATCTGGCTCTTTCTCTCCTATCTTTCTCATTAATAAATAAAATCTTAAAAAAAAATACATCCCCCGGCGTTAGTATAGCAGGTTAAGTGCACATGGTGCGAAGCGCAAGCATCAGTGTAATGATCCCCGGCTCCCCACCTGCAGGGGAATCACTTCACAAGTGGTGAAGTGTCAGGCTGGCTTCGTGAGCAGAGACAGATGACCAGGGACTCATGGCTGGGTTGTACACAGTATCTCTTTATTCATGCAGAACACAGCACAATCTAAACCAAGCTATGCTAAAACTAAACTAAAAACTAAACTAAACTAAAAACACAATCCTATATATACTCGCCAAGTAGGGCGGAAACAGGATGTGATGCAGAGAGAGTGGAGCGAAAAGTGACTGGTGCAAATCAGGGTGTACTAAAAGAGGGGGCGGAGCAAAAAGACATCACGAACCAGTGGGGATTAAACCAATGCCATGCAGGCATGCTGGTGCTTAGTTATGTAAATAGAATAGTTTTAAGCAGGGGGGATTAAACCAAATGAAACAGAAGGGGTTTTTAGAAGCAGAATTAGAAGCATACCAACAATTCCCCCTTTCTTTTTAACTAATGGCCATAGTATCAGGAGTGTGGGGTGAACAGAAACCTATATCATACAGGTATTTTCAAAAGAACTGGCATAAGACATGGAGGAACAAAATAGGCGAGCAGCAATAACCAGTGTGATGCCAAGGGGAGGCCTGAGGGGGTGTTTCCTGCCTCAAAGGGCAAGGCCTAGCAAGCGAAAGGGTATTTCTTGCCTCTGGGGGCATCTATTGCCTCTGGGGGCACTTCATGCCTCTGTGGGCATCTTTTGCCTCAAAGGGCATTTCCTGGCTCTGTGGACATGACCTAGTAAGGGGGGGGGGTTTCCTATCTCTGGGGACAGAGCCTGCAGGTGAGGGGACATGGCCTATACAGTCCCAAGGCAGCTGGCTGCAGTCAGTCTTTGAGAAACCCAGCAGCGTAAAGGGAAGCTGCTATAAAGTTGTATAAAGTGTCCAAGAGGTGTACCAGTAAGTCCGATGGACATGTCAGTGGAAAGCAGATGACCACAGAAGAAATGCCAGGGGATGAAACGCTGCACGTCTGTCTAGATGGAGAATGTCAGCCACTGGAATTCCACTTTTCTGTAGAGAGTGAGCTTTGGAGTCTGTGAATCTATTTCTTCAGGTCGTGCCAGGTCACATCGTTGGTTTCCGGGGGTGTGTTGTCATGCCATCTTGTGGGCGATGTCAGAGAACAGGGGTCCAAATGGATTTCCAGGAATTCCATTTGAGTAGATGCTTTTTTCATGTGAAGACTTGACAGCTGAAATTCACTTACTTGTCAAACAAAACTTGTAGCAGATTAGAAGTTTACTATAATTAATAACTCCATTATAATTGGAAGTCCTTTCTAGTATGATTTTAAGGTTGTTTAAACAGTTTAAACTCAATAAAATGTGGAAAGGTAAACAGAAGAACCACGGTTAGAAGCCTCAGGCATGAGAATCATTAACATAATCATTGCTCTATCTGCCCCACCCATAACTCATACCGTTTTCAGGATTAAACGTTTCCGATTTATGCCAAGACATAAAAAAAGAAATCAAAGGAGGAAAAAACAATTTTTTGGATTGTTTCTGGATGTCTCTAGAAATCATGGCTGCGTCCAGCATTTTTTTTTTAAGTCCATGTCGTACAACAATTCAGTCATTCAAATCACTCTCTTACAAAACAGATCTCACCATGTAGCATCATGAGTCCCCGGAGGGCATCCTGCAGGTGTCTTTCTTTCTCTCCCCCTCTCTGTCTCCCCTCTTCTCTCCATTTCTCTCTGTCCTATCCAACAATGACATAAAAAAAAATACATCCCTTATGCCGGAAATGAGAGAATTGTGTTGTTTATGTTTGTTTTTTCTACTTAACTGAGATAAAAACATGCAAATTTTACCCTCAGCCATTTTGAATTTTGGAATTGGATAGTGTTAACTACACTGTTGTGTAAGAGAACTCTAGAACTCTCTTTTGTTAAACAGAAATTCTGTTCCCATGTTACAACTCCCATTTCTTATTCCCTGCTGCCTACCTTTCTATTTTGTGTTTGCATCATTTTTGTCTACTCAAAATATGTTAGCAAAATCACATAGTCTTTATCCTTTTGTAACTGGCTTCTTTCACTTAGCATGCTGTCCTTCTGATTCATCCGCATTATAGCTTGGAAACTGTTACCTTATTATTTTTTTTAAAGTTGAAATATTCTGTTGTGTGTGTACACCACATTTTCTTTTCTGTTTACATATTTATGGACATTTGGATTAAGTCAACCTCTTCACAATTATGAATAGTAGTGCAATGAACATGGCACTCTGGAATACCCCTCCTCCAGATCTTCACTTAGCTGAATTCGGATTCTCACCGATTTTACTCAAATACAACTTTTTCAAAGATGCATCCTAACCACTTGCTGTAATCTCCATCAACTTGGAAAAATAACAGAGAATGAAATTTTGAGATCTTCCAAATACTGTACCCAGTGTTCTGTATAAAATAAAGGCTCGGAGGCCAGGTAGTGTACACACATTACAGTGCACAAGGATCCTGGTTCATGTTCATGGTCCCCACCTTCAGGAGGAAAGCATCACTGTTGTTAAAATTTTCAGAGGCTCTTGCCGGGCCGGCTAGCTTCACAGGCGGGTAACAGAGACGTGGAGACAACGGCTGGGCAGGGAAGCTGTATTTCTTTATTCAGGAACCACGATTCATAAACTAAGATAAACTAATCACCAAACAGAACTCTGCTGTCTCTTTGCGGCGGCACAAGCACTCTCTCTCTTACTCTGGAACTCAGGAACTCTCCAACTCTGTCACTCTCGAACTCAGGAACCCTCTCCTGGGGTTCCTTCGGGGCGGGGCCAAGCGGGCCCGCGAAATTAGCAGGCCTGATCCAATTCTCTTGGCGGGGGGAGGGCTAGAACAAACCAATGTAAAGCATACGACAATTCCCCCTTTTCTTTTTAACTAAATGACTATAGTATCAAGGGTGTGGGGTGAACAGAAACATATATAACAAAAACCAGCATGTTGCCAAGGGAAGGCCTGAGGGGGCCATATCTGCCTCTGGGGGGCTACTTGCCTCGATGGGCATTTGCATGGGGGCGGGGAACGGCCTAGGGTCCCAAAGGCAGCTGGCTGCAACTTACTTACTATGAAACAAAACTTGTTATTAGCATATCTACTGCACGATCTAACATTTCTTTTTTTTTTTTTTTCTAACATTTCTAATAGAGAAGGAATTTGAGACTTTTACATATCAACAACGTCTTTTAACCTTTTGTTACACCCATTCAAGATGGAGACACACCCTAGGTGTGGGCCGGAGAGGAAACCTCAGGCATGAGAATAATTAGCATAGCCATTGTGCGATCTACCATTTCTAATAGAGAAGGTAGTGTTTTACATATCAACAAGTCTATTTAACCTTTTGTTTAGACTAACTTAGTTAAAATATATTTATTGTTAACTAATTTTTACCTTAGACTTTAAATGTAAGTTAATTTTATCTTTATGAGAATTACATTGAAAACCTTTTTCATTTAACTTTGACTAGTAAGAATTTAGCCTTAAAGCTACTGTTTACCAAACTTTAAACATACACATAAACATGGTCATTAATACACAAGGAGAGAAACCTTTGTTACAAAGACATGTCATTTTAAACACGAATTTAAATCTGTACTGTCTTAGTGGTTGGGGGGGGGTCACCATTCGGCGGTGGCTTCCCGCACAGCTTCATTCCCGAGCAGCTCCACTTCTAGGAATTGTAGGTTGCGATCTCTGCACAAATCTCTGCGTACTCCAGCTTGTCTGTCTTCAGACCGGACCAGCAGCTGGAGATCTCGTGTGCCCAGTTTCGGCAGGGAGCCCGGGGGTCCGGGAGGCCCGGGATGGTTCCAGAATTCATAGAAAGAGGGCAGGCAGGCCAGGCTTGTAGAAGGTGTGGGCATAGGTGCCCAGGGGTGGCGGCCATGATAGGCCGCCGCGGCCCTGCCCCATGGCCCTGTCATGTCTGCTGCCCTGTTCGCAGTGGCCGAGCAGCATGGAGGGATCACGCGTCCAGTGCCCTGCGCCACGCTGTGGAGATCTGGCTCCTGTGGGCTGGCCTCGGGCTCTAGCGTGTTGGCATCAGGCTCCAGCATGTTGGCATTGGGCTCCTGGGGCTCTTGTGTGCTGGCGTAGGCCTCCTGTGGGCTGTGGGGCTGCGGGGCTGCGGGCGCGGTGCACGGGGTTGTCTGGGCACAGCCGGCTGGCTGGCTGTTTAACCAGGTGGAAATGGCAGCTCCGCGCCTCGCCTCCTGCCCGCTGGCTCTTCCCGCTGGCTGTTCTGAGTTCGCCCGAGCGAGTGGAAACCACAGAGTGGTCCAGAGATAAATGTTCCAGAAACAGCAAAACAGTCTCGTGAAGAAAGAGCAGAGGCCTTTGGAGATCTCTTCACAAGCAGAAGAGAAGGCCATAGTGCATAGGTAGCCAAATTGTCTTTACTTATCTGAGAGATGCGCAGGTCAGGTCCACGTGGGCACCATTTGTTGTTAAAATTTTCAGAGGCTCTTGCCGGGCTGGCTAGCTTCACAGGCGGGTAACAGAGACGCGGAGACAACGGCTGGGCAGGGAAGCTGTATTTCTTTATTCAGGAACCACGATTCATAAACTAAGACAAACTAATCACCAAACAGAACTCTGCTGTCTCTTTGTGGCGGCACAAGCACTCTCTCTCTTACTCTGGAACTCAGGAACTCTCCAACTCTGTCACTCTCGAACTCAGGAACCCTCTCCTGGGGTTCCTTCGGGGCGGGGCCAAGCGGGCCCGCGAAATTAGCAGGCCTGATCCAATTCTCTTGGCGGGGGGAGGGCTAGAACAAACCAATGTAAAGCATACGACACATCACAAGTGGTGAATTGAAGGAAGGAAGGAAAGAAGGAAGGAAGGAAAGGGAGCTTGAAGAAAAAAAGGCTCAGCTGGGTCCATGTGGTAGCGCAGTGGTGTAGAGGACCGTCAAAAGGCAATTCTCCACCAGGCCCTTGATAAACAAGGCTGCTGGGAGGAAACATGGAAAAGAACACCATGGCCTTTGGTTGTACTCACAACTTCCCCATTTACATGTCTTACAAACATTGGCAAAACATTCTGAGCTGACCTTGACTTTGCTAGCTGCTGAATAATCCACAAGTCATAGGGGAAGAGAGAAAATTCCAGTAGCCACTTGAAATTTAACAGCCAGTAAATCATGAAATCATGTGTAACCTTGTGTAAGAGCTGCTTGCCTTCTGTATAAATATTAGAAACTCAGAAATAAAGTTTGCTGTGTCCTTGGCACAGGCCTCCTTACCCCTCAGCTCTCATTCCTCCTCTCAGGAATGTTCGACTTGTCCCTGCACAGGATGCAGAGACTAGACAGTGAGTTAAGCACACATGGACTGGCTTAAGGTTCCAGCCCCCGGCTCCCCACCTGCAGGGGGGTCACTTCACAAGTGGTGAAGCAGGTCTGCAGGTGTCTTATCTTTTCCCCAGTCTGCAGCTGCAGGGGGAAAGCTTTGTGAAAGGTGAAGCAGTGTTACAGGTGTTTCTCCCTCCTATCACCTCCTTCCCTCTGAATTTATGGCTGTCTCTATACAATAAATAAATAAAGATAATAAAAATAAAGGCAATTTTGAAAAAAAGTTCACTAAAAAATGAAGAGAAAATTGGAATAAAGGTGAGTAATTTTGAATGCATTTTTTTAACCAAAGGCTTTTGTCCAAAGGGTATGGAAACACTAATTCAAAGGGACATATGTATCTCTATGTTCATAGTTATTCACAATAGCCAAAGAGTGGAAGCAGCCTAAATGTCCTTTGCCAGATGACTGGATAAAGAAGTTATGGGATATATACTCTAGGGAATACTACTTTGCAATCAAGAAAGATATTGTGTCCCTTGGGACAGAAAATGGATAGAACTGGAAGTGATCAGGCTTAGTGAAATTAGTAAAGAGATGTAGACAGACAATTAACAGGTGGTTTCACTCATGTGACATATAGAGAACTGATTCAATACAAAAACAATAAAATCAATAACAACAAAAAACCCAGAATCAAACAAATTGTCCCTAAGGCTTTGTGAAAACTATGGTGGTTATTGTTGAGAGGGTAGGGGCAAAAGACTTTCATGGTGGGTGTGGTGTGGAGCTATACCCTGTAATCTTAAAATCTTGTAAATCACTGTTAGTCGCCAAAGAGAATGGCTTGGGAAAAAAGAAGAAAAAGAAAATGCCACTAAGCTCCTAAGGGGAGGGGGGTGGTGGTAAAAGAATGCAGAAACCACTGATGAAAATGTATCAAACTTAGATAAAGGTAGGATCTAATAAGACCGGTATTGGGATTATTAGGATAAGGAAATTGAGGCATGAATATGAAAGGTTAGATCCATGTTCGTTTAAACATTGATTTAGCATACTAATATCATCAGTCATGTTTTGATGTGAGTTCTTTTTCTGCCTTAGTTTTAATTTTTAGAAGTAAGGCTTTGTAGGGCACCAAAGTAAAAACCCTTTGGAGAGGGGTAGGCATGCAGCTTCCTGGGCCAGTGGGTGGGATGGGACACAGTCTTTTGGTGGTGGGAATGGTATTTATGTACACTCCTAGTAAAGTGTAGTCATATAAATCACTCGTTAGTTAATATGAGGGGGAATATTAATTGTATGTCTCAAAGTTTTTAAAACACAGACTGAGTCTTTTTAATATATAGGCTGTGTATTTGATATGCAGACTCTCTCAAAAGACTAGACCAAGTAGATCAGAAGCAACCAATGGCACAGCTACATACAAGATACTGGGTACTATACAGCAAACCCTAACAAAAGGACTTTTCAAAGTTAACCCAATTACCAAATAACGTGATGATAACATTAACTATCCATTGTCTTTTTGAACCCTAAGACAGCAGGAACCTCACATCTCCACTATAGAGCCTGTATTTCCCCCAGTCTTGGAACCTTAGAATACGGCCCACTTTCCCACATGCCTCTCCCAATCCATATTAAATAATATTACATCTGCCGGTTGCAGCCTAATCAACGCAGCGATTGCCACCTCAACATGCTTCAGCTCAGACTGTGTCCAGAGACTTCATGTGTGGAATGACAGCCCTTCAGCTTCATTACTCGGGTGAGACCTTTCCTTTCATAGTATTCTCTAATTCCATCCCAGGTGGTTCACTTTCTAACAAAGTCCCAAAATCTAGATATAGACTAGGTTCTGTGAGAGAGAGCATATGTATAGACTAGGTTCTGTGAGAGAGAGCATATGTTCACATGTATCCATAAACTACTGCAAAATATATACCTGAAAGTAGAAGTACACTAGAGTTTGCAGTGAGTATCCCCCTAACACTTCCTCTCCACTATTCCAACCTTTGGGTCCATGATTGCTCAACAATTTGTTTGGCTTTGTATATTAACTCTCTTTTCAGCCACCAGGTTCCAGATGCCATCAGGATGCTGGCCAGGCTTCCCTGGACTGAAGACCCCACCAATGTGTCCTGGAGCTCTGCTTCCCCAGAGACCCACCCTACTAGGGAAAGAGAGAGGCAGACTGGGAGTATGGACCAACCAGTCAACATCCATGTTCAGTGGGAAAGCAATTACAGAAGCCAGACCTTCCACCTTCTGCAACCCACAATGACCCCTGGGTCCACACTCCCAGAGGGATAGAGAATGGGAAAGCTATCAGGGGAGGGGATGGGATATGGAGATTGGGTGGTGGGAATTGTGTGGAGTTGTACCCCTCCTACCCTATGATTTTGTTAATTTATCCTTTCTTTTTTTTTTTTTTTTTTTTACTTTTAAAAAATTTTTATTTATAAAAAGGAAATACTGACAAAAACCATAGGATAAGAAGGGTACAACTCCACACAGTTCCCACCACCAGGACTCCCTATCCCATCCCCTCCCCTGATAGCTTTCCTATTCTTTATCCCTCTTAGATTATGGGCCAAGGGTCATTATGATGTGCAGAAGGTGGAAGGTCTGGCTTCCGTAATTGATTCCCCACTGAACATGGGCATTAACAGGTCAATCTGGTGGATCCTGGGAGAGCTTTACCTATGAGATGAGTCCCTCCAGGTAAGTCTCTCTCTCTCTAAAGAGGGGTTGAGCACGGGGGGGTGGGACACACACATGAATCTCATAAGGTTGGCGGCCATGTAAGTCTTCCCTCCCCCACAAAAACATCCTACATCTTCCCATCTGAGCACGGCACTCCTTAAAAACATTTAAGCCTGCTCCACTCTATATTTCCTATACTGTGTCCATTAGATATAAAGGAAAGGGGGGAGATGCTGGGGAATTATGCAGATGCAGTCACATCTGCCAAGCTGTCCCCTCAGGCTTTGCCACTTCCCGCCGCGGTATTCTCGAAGTGCCTTTTTCAACCAATCCTGTCCCGACATGTCACTCCTGGATGTTGCCCTATAAAGCCCTTCTCCTTCTGCCTGTCACTTTCTTTTTTTTTTTTTTAATTTTTTTATTTAAGAAAGGATTAGTGAACAAAAGCATAAGGTAGGAGGGGTACAACTCCACACAATTCCCAACACCCAATCCCCATAACCCACCCCCTCCCCTGATAGCTTTCCCATTCTCTATCCCTCTGGGAGCATGGACCCAGGGTCGTTGAGGGATGCAGAAGGTAGAAGGTCTGGCTTCTGTAATTGCTTCCCCGCTGAACATGGGCGTTGACTGGTCGGTCCATACCCCCAGTCTGCCTCTCTCTTTCCCTAGTAGGGTGTGACTCTGGGGAAGCTGAGCTCCAGGACACATTGGTGGGGTCTTCAATCCAGGGAAGCCTAGCCAGCATCCTGGTGGCATCTGGAACCTGGTGATTGAAAACAGAGTTAACATATGAAGCCAAACAATTTGTTGAGCAATCATGGATCCCAAGCTTGGAATAGTGGAGAGGAAGTGTTAGGGAGGTACTCACTGCAAACTCTAGTGTAGTCCTGCTTTCAGGTATATATTTTGCAGTAGTTTATGGATACGTGTGCACATAAGCTCTCTCTCACAGAAACTGGTGTATATCTAGGTTATGGGACTTTGTTAGAAAGTGAACTACCTGAGATGAAATTAGAGTGTACTATTAAAGGAAAGGTCTCACCCGAGTAATGAAGCTGAAGGGTTGTCATTCCACACGTGAAGTCTCTGGATACATTCTGAGGTGAAGCATGTTGAGGTAGCAATCGTTGCTTTGGTTAGGTTGTGATCGGCAGATGCAATGTTATTTGGTTTGGATTGGGAGATGCATACGGGAAAGTGGGCCCTATCCAAGGGTTCCAGGACTGGGGGAAGTAGGGGCTCTATAGTGAAGATGTGAGGTTCCTGCTGTCTTAGGGTTCAAAAAGACATTCAATAGTTAATATTATCATCACATTATTTGTTAATTGGGTTAACTTTGAAAAGTCCCTTTGTTATGGTTTGCTGGACAGTACCCAGTATCTTGTATATAGCTGTGCTATTGGAAGCTTCTAATCTACTTGGTCTAGGCTTTTGAGAGAGTCCGCATATCAAATACATAGCCTATATATTAAAAAGATTCAGTTTGTCTTTTGAGAAACTTTGAGACATACAATTGATTTCCCCCTCTCATATTAATTAGCTACTGATTTATATGTCTACATTTTGCTAGGAGTGTACATAAACACCATTCCCACCACCAAAGGACTGTGACCCATCCCTCCCGCCCACTCCCACCCCCCACTGGCCCAGGAAGCTACATGCCTACCCCTCACCACTGGGTTTTTACTTTGGTGCCCTACTTACAATTTGATCAGGTCCTGCTTTTAGTTTCCCTTTCAGATCTTCTTAGTCAGCTTCTGTTGATGAGTGGGATCATCCCATACTCATCTTTATCTTTCTGACTTAGTTCACTTAACATAATTCCTTCTAGCTCTGTCCAAGATGGGTCAGAGAAGGTGGGTTCATTGTTCTTGATAGCTGCATAGTATTCCATTGTGTATATATACCACAGCTTTCTCAGCCACTCATCTGTTGTTGGGCACCTGGGTTGCTTCCAGGTTTTAGCTATTATGAATTGTGCTGCTATGAACATAGGAGTACACACCTCTTTTTGGTTGGGTGTTATGGAGTCCTTGGGGTATAACCCCAGGAGAGGAATTATTGGGTCATATGGAAGGTCCATGTCTAGCCTTCTGAGAGTTTTCCAGACTGCTCTCCACAGAGGCTGTACCAATTTACATTCCCACCAGCAATGTAAAAGGGTTCCTCTGTCCCCACATCCTCTCCAGCATTTGTTGCTGCTGTCCTTTTTGATGTATGCCATTCTTACAGGAGTGAGGTGGTATCTTAGTGTTGTCTTGATTTGCATTTCTCTGATAATCAGTGACCTAGAGCAGTTTTTCATATGTTTGTTAGCCTTTTGGATCTCCTATGTGGTGAATGTTTTGTTCATTTCCTCTGCCCATTTTTGGATGGGGTCATTTGCTTTTTTGCGGCTAAGTTTGCTGAGCTCTTTATATATTTTGGTAATTAGTTTCTTGTCTGATGTCTGGCATGTGAAGATCTTCTCCCATTCTGTGAGGGGTCTCTCTGTTTGTTTAATAGTTTCTTTGGATGTGCAGAAGCTTTTCAATTTGATGTAGTCCCATTGGTTTGTTTCTGCTTTGGTCTTCCTTGCAATTGGGTTTGATTCATCAAAGATGTCCTTGAGGTGTAGGTGGGAAAGTGTTTTACCAATGTTTTCCTCTAAGTATTTGATTGTTTCTGGTCTGACATCTAGGTCTTTGATCCATTTGGAGTTGATTTTTGTTTCTGGTGAGATAAAGTGGTTCAATTTCATTCTTCTGCATGTTTCAACCCAGTTTTTCCAGCACCATTTATTGAAGAGAGCCTCCTTTTTCCATTTAATACTTTGGGCCCCCTTATCAAAGATTAGATGCCCATAGGTGTTGGGATTTACTTCTGGGCTTTCAATTCTGTTCCACTGGTCTGTATGCCTATTTTTGTTCCAGTACCATGCTGTTTTGATGATGATGGCTTTATAATATAGTTTAAGGTCTGGGAGTGTGATGCCTCCATTTCTGTTTCTTTTCCTTAAGATGGTTTTGGCAATTCTAGGTGTTTTCAGGTTCCAGATAAATGATTGTAGCATTTGTTCTATTCTCTTAAAGAAGCCTAGTGGAACTTTGATGGGTATTGCATTAAATTTGTATATGGCTCTGGGGAGAATATTCATTTTGATGATATTTATTCTTCCAATCCATGAGCATGGGATATCTTTCCATTTCTTGGTATCAGTTTCTATCTCCTTGAGTAGCGACTCATAGTTTTCAGTATACAAGTCTTTCACTTCTTTGGTCAACTTTATTCCTAGGTATTTGATTGATTTTGCTGAAACAGTAAATGGGAGTGATTTCTGGATGTCTTCTTCTTCAGATTTAGTGTTTGCATAAAGAAATGCCACTGATTTTTGTGCATTGATTTTGTAGCCTGATACCTTGCTATATTGCCTAACAACTTCCAGTAATTTTCTACTGGATTCTTTAGGTCTTTCTATGTATACTATCATATCATCTGCAAATAGTGAGAGCTTGACTTCTTCCCTTCCAATCTGTATCCCTTTGATTTCTTTCTCTTGCCTGATTGCTATGGCAAGAACTTCCAATACTATGTTGAAGAGTAACGGTGACAGTGGACAGCCCTGTCTAGTCCCCGATCTGAGGGGGAATGCTTTCAGCTTCTCTCCATTGAGTATGATGTTGGCTGTAGGTTTGCTATATATAGACTCCACTATCTTGAGGAATTTCCCATCTATTCCCATTTTCTGTAGAGTTTTGAGCATGAATGGGTGTTGGATTTTGTCAAAGGCTTTCTCTGCATCTATTGAGATAATCATGTGGTTTTTGGCTTTGCTTTTATTGATTTATCCTTTCTTAAATAAAAAAAAATTAAAAAAAAAGAAGTAAGGCTTTAAAATTACCTATCATGATTTTGATGCTTTTGGTATTATATATATTTTTTTTTCTGGGAGAAGCCTCAAAGACAACTCGTTTATTACATTTTATGCCAGAGCTCTCATCCCATCCTAACCTGAATTTGAGAAGAAAAGCCAACTGGCTCCTGAGCAACATTCTGGGGCTTCTCAGCAAAAATAAATAAATAAATAAAAATTAAAAATAACCACACTAAGAATGTGATTCTTACTGGACTTGGTCTTCATACCTCATACTTCAAACTTCCTTTGCTCCTGACAGCTGTCTGTTGGTATGTTCCCTTACCCCCAGCCTCTGAGAAGAATTGGTTTGCCCCTTGCTAGTTTCGCGCCCCGCTTTCTCCCTGCCCCCTATGCTAAGAATGGGCAGAGTCCCAGCAGCAGCGGCGGAGAGAGGATGATGGAGAAAAGCACATTGTGTGGTGATTAGCCCGTTCGTGAATAAAGATTAAACTGCGTTCTCAGCCCAGCTGTGTGTCTCTGGTCGTCTCTGTTACCCGCCTGTGAAGCCAGCCCAGATAAAACAACATATGGCGCCTACAAAGTGGGACCGGACCTGTGCATCTCTCAGATAAGTGAAGACAATTTGGCTACCTATGCACTATGGCCTTCTCTTCTGCTTGTGAAGAGATCTCCAAAGGCGTCTGCCCTTTCTTCATGAGATTGTTTCTGGAACATTTATCTCTGGACCACTCTGTGGTTTCTGCCCAATGCCAGCCCGCAGGAGCCCAATGCCAACCCGCATGAGCCGGCTTTCCGCTGCGTGGCGCAGGGCACTGGACATGGGCTCCCTCCATGCTGCTCGGCCACTGTGAGCAGGGCAGCAGACATGGCAGGGCCATGGGGCAGGGCTGTGGCAGCCTATCATGGCTGCCACCCTGGGGCACCTCGGCCCACGCCTTCTGCACGGCTGGCCCGCCTGCCCTCATGCTATGAAGTCTGGACAGATCCTGGACCACCTGGAGACCGCGGGCTCCCTGCTGAAACTGGGCCCCCTGGCCGAGATCTCCAGCTTTGGTCTGAAGGCAGACGAGCTAAAATACGCAGAGATTCGTCCAGAGATCGCAACCTGCAATTCCTAGAAGTGAAGCTGCCCAAGAGGCCACCGCTGGACAACGCACTCCCAGAATGGCTAAGACAGTATAGATCTAAATTCGTGTTTAAAATGACATGTCTTCGTAACAAAAGTTTCTCTCCTTGTATATTGAAGACCATGTGTATATGTGTGTTTAAAGTTTGGTAACATTAACTTTAAGGTTAAGAATATAACTTTAAGGCTAAATTCTTACCAGGCAAAGTTAAATAAAAAAGGTTTTCAACGTAATTCTCATGAAGATAAAATTAACTTACATTTAAAGTCTGAGGTAAAAATTAGTTAACAATCAATATATTTTAACTAAGTTGGTCTAAACAAAACCTGTGCACACCTAGGGTGTGTCTCCATCTTAAATGGGTGTAACAAAAGGTTAAATAGACTTGTTGATATGTAAAACTCTCGATTACCTTCCCTATTAGAAATGGTAGATTACACAATGGCTGTGCTAATGATACTCATGCCTGAGGTTTTCTTTCCTTGATTCTCATGTTTACCTTTTCACATTCTATTGTTTAAACTTTAACCAACCTTAAAATCATTCTAAAAAAGACTTCTAATTGTAATAGTTATCAATTGTGATAAACTTCTAACCTGCTACAAGTTTGTTTCATAGTAAGTAAATTGCAGCTGTCAAGTTCTCTACAGAAAAGCAGAATTCCTGCAGTAGACCTTCCTCATACAATGCTCCACCCCCTGGCATTCTTCTGTGGACATCTGCTTTCGACTGGCACTCCTATTAGACTCACTGGTACACCCTTAGACACTTTGCACAAAAGTGCAAAAGTGCTGCTATATTTCTCAAACACTGACTGCAGCCAGCTGCCTTTGGGACTCTAGGCCGTTCCCTGCTCCCGTGCTATAAAATGCCCGTCGAGGCAAGTAGGCCCCCCCAGAGGCAGGAAATGTTTTTTTAAGCTGATAAAGTTTTTCCCACAGAGGCAAAAAAATGGCCCCCTCAGGCCCTCCCTTGGCAGCACACTGGTTCTTGTTACTTGCTTACATGTTTCTCCATGTTTGTGCCAGTTTCTTTTTTGAAAATGCCTGTACGATATAGGTTTCTGTTCACCCCACACCCCTGATACTGTGGTCATTTAGTTGAAAACAGAAGGGGGAATTGTTGGTATGTTCCCTTCCCCCCGACCTCTGAGAAGTGTTGTTAAAATTTCGGAGGCTCTTGCCGGCCTGGCTTGCTTCACGGCGGGTAACAGAGACGCGGAGACAACGGCTGGGCAGGGAAGCTGTATTTCTTTATTCAGGAACAACGATTCATAAACTAAGACAAACTAATCACCAAACAGAACTCTGCTGTCTCTTTGTGGCGGCACAAGCACTCTCTCTCTTACTCTGGAACTCAGGAACTCTCCAACTCTGGAACCCTCTGGCCCTCTCTCTCTTCCTCTCGAACTCAGGAACTCACCAACTCTGGAACTCTGGAACTCTTGTACTCAGGAACCCTCTCCCGGGGTCCCCTTCGGGGCGGGGCCAAGCGGGCCCGCCAAATTAACTGGACTAATCCAATTCTCTTGGCGGGGGAGGGCTAGAACCAACCAATGTAAAGCATACGACAGAGAAGAATTGGTTTGCCCCTTGCTAGTTTTGCACCCAGCTTTCTCCCCGCCCCCTATGCTAAGGACGGGCAGATTCCCAGCAGCAGCAGCAGAGAGAGGATGATGGAGAAAAGCACATGGTGTGATGATTTGCCCATTTGTGAATAAAGATTAAACTGTGTTCTCAGCCCAGCCGTGTGTCTCTGGTTGTCTCTGTTACCCGCCCGTGAAGCCAGCCCGGATAAAACAACAGCTGTCCTTCAATGCAGCTAGTTAGCATGATCAACATAAGGAAACTGAGGGCCAGTGTAAGGAGAAAAAGTGACTGAACTGAGAGCAAGCACAGTTTCATCATCCTGGTCTATGCACCACTTGACTGATTCCCATTTCTAGTTGATACGTGCCTAATAGTTAGTCAGTAGAATTCTTGGCATTTTCTCATATCTTTCAGGTCATAAGCTCTATTAACTGAAGGCAGAAATAACAATGAGAAGTCTCACTTGCTCCTTACCTCTTGAAGCAGACTAGAATTTTAAACCATACCTCTCCATTCCTGATGCACTTGAATTAATTACTATTCCTTCTGACTTGCTCATACATTCTATCTAGTGAAAATCTTCTGGCAGTAAGAATATTGATAGAATGTACCCTGTTTAGATTGGTATGCCATTTGCTCCACCACAGAATATTTGGAACAGAAAGATTACCAGTTAAGTGAATTCAGTAACAGGTTATATTTGTATTGTAACTCCAGTCAATTATTTATGGTAATAGTATCTCAAGTGTATAGGAAGGAGCTAAGCTTGGAGTCTAAAATAAAATTGACTGCCAATCTGTGACTTTGAATCATTTATTCTAATCTCTACTTTTTCAGTTTTATAAAATAAGTGGGGGGTGTGTGTGTGTGCATTTTATGAAAAAAAGATTGTATGGAATTCTGCTTTAAGGTTAACACTGATGAAGATAATACATTGTGATTTCTGTTTTCACCTCAGGACTCCAAGTTCAGTTAATACTCTCACCCATTCCAAACGTAATTAAAACATTAGCATCTGTGTGATCTATAAAATTATTAAACCTGTCAGAAAATGATTACATATAGGTCTGGCTCTACTGTGACTTCAGTTCAGTCTGCTGTAGCCATGAATGACAACTATCACAGCCTGGGCTTCTGTTCATAAAGGACAGCTATTAGCAAATGCAAGGTTGTCATCTTATTTGTACAAGTCGTGCAATCTATTACTTAAGGTATAACCTTTTCGATTTTTTTGTCATTCTTTGAATTAATGACCTGGGTATACTCTTTCAGGGAGAATTATTCAACTATTTGTTTGCGGCTAAAGCTCCTAGGCTATAACACTGTTGTATATATTTCATCTTTGCTTACTCACTGTCAGGTACACCTGGCTTATAGTATGTTTATCAACAGATAATAGTTGATCTGTGATAGAAATTACCCATCTAGTTTTTCTTGTTGTTGTTGGCTAGCTTCTTCCTTGAAATAAAAACTACAAACACTAGGCTTTCCAGAGTATCACCAAATAATATCTAGATTTATGCAAATCATTCATGAATCTATTTGTGGAGGAAAGTTTAGGGAATAAAATTCATAGTTGATATTAATCCAACTTTTGCTTTATTAGAACTAATTTATTTTTTCAAAGAATTTATTGAAGTAACATCAGTTCATAATGTTTGTAGATTTCTGTTGTGTGGCATTATAAAACATCAGGCATTCTGTATTATATTCACTAAAAGTTTAGTTTCCACTCTTCATCATATAGTTGATCCCTTGTTTTTCAATTTTCCCTTCCCCTTCTTTGTCTCTAGTAATCACTAGATTTAGAATTTAAATCAAAGACTAATCTTTGCTATTAGCTCTATTTTCTAATTTTTAGGCATTTGTTCTCTAATTTTTAGTTTTTTCCTTACATTTAATTTTATATTTATTGTGTGTGTGTGTGTGTGTGTGTGTGTGTTTGAGAGGGAGAGAGAGAGAGAGACCGACCGACTGACCGATCACAGTGCTGCGCCAGTAGATAGTGGGCCAGGGACCTAGCCCAGGGCTTCACACATGTAAAGCATGGGAGATAGGAGGCATTGAGTGACTGCCAAGCTGCACTACCTCCCTGCTGTGGGTCTCTGTCCAGCCTCGGATTCCACACTTTCCTAGAGATGGGGATATGTGACTCTACTGCTGGAACCACCATGGGATATGACACCACTTTCTGGGCTCAGTAAGCAAGTAGCACAATGCTTCACCCTCACTACAGAGGTCACACCAAAGTATTTGTCCTCCCAGCTTGTTCACTGTATGGCTACTCCATGACCACAGTTTATTTCCCTTTCCTTATCCCATCACCTCAGCAAGCAGCCAGCCAACCACCTCAAAGAAAGAAAATGCGGGGGTGGGGGTGAGGGTAGGGGTGGGGGTAGTAGTGGCACCTGGTTCAGTGCTCACATTACAGTACACAAGGACCCAGGTTTAAGCCCTTGGTCCCCACCTGCAGGTGGTAAGCTTCATGAGTGGTGAAGCAGGGCTGTAGGTGTCTCTCTGTATCTCTCTCTTGTCTCTTTGTCTTTCCCTCCCATCTCAATTTCTCTGTCTCTATCCAATAATAAATCAATAAAACTATTAAAAAAAGAAAATGTGGGGTTTATCCAACAAAGTAGGTGATATGCTACTTTCAGTGTGGGCATAGTTAATTTCTGGTGGTGTTCAGGGGGAGATTTGCCAGATGTCAGCTACTTCACCGTGTCATGAGGTCACCCCTCTATCTGCTGAATGTTCACCTCATCCTACTGATCAGAAGTTCCTAATAGTCCTGAGAGAGAGGATACCACTTGGGTCACAGTCTCACTACTATGAATGGCTCCTCAGAACAATCTGTCCCCCTTCACCAATGTAACTTTAGTTTGACTTCTTCCCCTAAGAATTTGAATCTTGGTTATGGATTAAATCCTCTTGTACCTTTAAAAAATTAATAGTTTTCCTGTTTTCTCCATGGCATCTAAGATAAATCAGCTTACTGAACTCAGCCCAACAGCAATTTCTGAACTCATTTGGGGGAGGTGGGCAAACTGGTGACAGGTTATGCACAGACATATAATATATAGGCAGGTAGATAATATCAAGGTAAATAATTTTATTATGGAATAAGTCACATTGTGGGAAGGCTTATAGAAAGTAAGATAAAGTGCACCAGTGGCAGGAATTCTCCAAATAACTAATGTTTGATTTAGTTATGAAGAGATGCTGAATTAAGGTAGTAGAGGAAAGGAGAAAATAGAAATTAGTAAACTTAGGACTTCAGAAATTTAGGATCTCGGATCTCATGTGACTAGATGAATAGAGTAGAAGAAAGTAAAAGATTAAAAATGACTACAGTTTTCTTGGTTTTTCCTGTAAAATAGATAAATTGGTATCAACAGATTCAGAGAACAGAAACAAAGAGCTTTATTTGGGACATAGTTTGAACTTGCTATTCTTAGGGCATATTTAATAGGAGATGTCTTACGAGCCATTAACTATCCCAATCTTGACCTCAGGAGAGAAATTTGGGCTAACGATAGGGATTCAGCAGATAGGACTGGAAACTAAGACTTAAGCTGATATCACTCAAATAGGGAAATAATTATATAGAAGGTTCAGAACCATAGTCTAGGAGCAATATGTTCTAAGAGGACAGTTCAGAGAGATTTAGCTAAGGATACTGAGAAGGAACAGTCAACATGGGCAAGAATCCAGGCAAAACGAACATGACAAAAGTTATAACAGCCAGGAGAATAATTTTAAGAAATCATTATGATTAGCACTTTAAAGATGGGTCATATCAAATGGCTATTGGGTTGATCCAGGGGGACATTTTCAGTAACTTTGGTAACAGTATTTCAGTTAAGCAATTGGGAAAAATTGAAGCCAATTTTCTGTAAGTAGAGAAATCAATTGAAAGTGAAGATGAGTGCAAGTTTTTTTTTTCCAAGAAGTTTGCCTCAGAAGAGAGTGAGAGAAATAGAGTGATAACCAACTAGTAATAACATGAACTGAGAGCATTATACATCTATCTGGTTTTAAGGTAGGAAAGAACTAGAAATATTTGTTGCAAAGTAGGTAGAATATATAAAATGACAAAAAATCACAGAAAAAAAATCTTAAGTTTTACTTTTAACTTTGCAGGATGTATCATTCACTGAAATTAATAGAATTATAACTATAAAATAACTGGAAAGAAAGGAGAGATGACACAGGAAGGAATGAGAGTCTATAAAAGGGGGAGCTAGGGCTTATCTTTGATATGTATAAAATTCCTTCCACCACTGGTTCTGCAATGAATGCAGCCTAGAATGTTCCTAGCCATGACCATGGAATGTGAGCTCAGACCTACAGGGATGCAGAGGTTACACAGGCTCCTGTGCTGAATATGTGCCCCAGATCAGATCAGTGGGGTTTACAGTTAACAATATTTATATATATAGTTTTCCCTTATTTGGGAGATACTCTCTTCCTTGATCCAGCTTTCTAGTCTTATTTCCAATGCTGACACCATCTCCTCAGATAATACCTTTAGCCCACCTGCATGTTAGTTGTTGGGCTCAGGCAAAAATTAGTAAAGTCATGGGCATCTTTGAATATACCTAAAATAGACTTCCTAGCTTTTTATAACATGAAGACCCTAAATCTCATCTGCTATATCCTTACCTTTTGGTTCCTGATTTTTTTTTTCATTTTTACTGTTGCTTTTACTTTTACAAAATGTTATAATGCAGCTGACTTATTGCTATTGCCTACACAATAGCTATTTCTTCCTTTAAAAACTTTATTTATAAAATGGAAATATTGACAAGGTCATAGTAGGAGAAGGGTACAATTCCATACAATTCCCACCACTAGAGCTCTGTAACCCATCCTCTCCCTTGAAATATTTCCTATACTTTATTCCCCTGGGAGTATGGAACCAAAATCATTATGGGTACAGAAGGTGGAAGGTCAGGCTTCTGCAACTGCTTCTCCAGTGAACATGGGCATTGGCAGGTCAATCCGTACTCCCAGCCTGTCTCTCTCTTTCCCTAGTGAGGCAGGGCTCTGGAGAGGTGGGGTTCTAGAACACACTGGTGAAGTCATCTGCCGAGGGAAGTCAGTTTGGTGTCATGGTAGCATCTGCAACTTAGTGGCTGAAAAAGCATTAAGATATAAAGCAGGGGAGTCCAGCGGTAGTGTAGCAGGTTAAGTGCACATGGCGCGAAGCAAGGACCAGTATAAGGATCCTGGTTCGAGCCCCCGGCTCCCCACCTATAGGGAAGTCGCTTCACAGGCGGTGAAGCAGGTCTGCAGGTGTTTATCTTTCTCTCCCCTCTCTTCTTCTCCTCTCTCCATTTCTCTCTGTACTATCCAACAATGATGACATCAATAACAACAACAACAATAATAACTACAACAATAAAAAACAAGGGCAACAAAAGGGAAAATAAATAAAAACAAATTTAAAAATTATATAAAGCAGAACAAATTGTTCAATAATCAGGAACCTAAAAACAAGAATATAGCAGATGAAATTTGGGGTCTCCATTTTGGAAAAAGCTAGTAGGTCTATTTTAGGTATATTCTAAGGGGACTTTACTAATTTTTGCCTGAGCCCAACAGCAAACATGCAAGTGAATCAAAGGTTTTGTCTGGGAAGATGGTGCCACAGTTGGAAAAGGACTAGAAAACTGGATCAGAGAATAGAGTAGCTCCCAAATATGGGGAAATTATATAATATTGTTAACTGTAAACCCCACTGATCTGATCTGGGGCCTATATTCAGCACAGGAGCCTGTGTAACCTCTACATCCCTGTAGGTCTGAGCTGTCATTCCGTGGTCATGGCTTGGAATATTCTAGACTGCACTTATTTTAGGACCCATTCTTTCAGCCACCAAGTTGTAGATGCTACCATGACGCCAATGTGACTTCCCTGGGCAGATAACCTTAATAGTGTGTCCTGGAATTCCACCTCTCTAGAGCCCTGCCCTACTAAGTAGAGATAGAAATAGGCTTGGAGTACGGATTGACCTGATGATGCCCATGTCCAGTGAAGAAGCAATGATAGAAGACAGACCTTTCACTTTCTGCACCCCATAATGATCTTGGGTCCATACTCTCAGAGGGATAAAGAATAGGAAAGCTTCCAGTGGAGGGGATAGGATGTAGTGCTATGGTGGTGGAAATTGTATAGAATTGTACCACTCTTAGCCAATGGACTTGTCGATCATAATGAAATAAAAAAAATTCCTTCCACTAAAAGTAAAAGAGAGCATAACACAGAGCAAAGGGAGATGCTCATTTTCTCCTATGTCTCCACTTGTACCTTCTATCTTTCTCAATAATGACCCTATCCATTTTTTGCACTAGCTCTAAATGTTGAAGATAAATACTTTTGTAGGCATGTGATTTGTGGCATTAAAATTTCATGAATAAAAAATATAGTGGTGAGTGATAGAAATTGTTCATTCAAACTACAGAGTGGCATTAACTTGATCTCTACAACAGGATAGAAGTCATAATTAATTCAATCACCTTAATGTGCACCTTTGGGTTTTTTGTTGTACTACAGAAATGGATGGTTATAAGTTTCCAAATATAGTAACTCTTTCCATGATTCTAGAGTGTGTTATTCTGAGTACTTTAAATGGTGGGAAAGCTTGTCCTTGAACAATTTAGTCTACTGTTCAAGTAGTCAGAAAGAGTTAATATGTGGTCCAATTCTCAATCTTATTTTTAGACAGCTCACAGTAGAGGAAATGTGATGCTAAGCACAGGTTTAATATGTGTCTGCAGAATCTGATGAGGATTCTGTGTATTAGGGTTATATAAAAAGTAATTACACCTCTTTAGTGCAAAATAATTCAGAGTTACCTCTGTTGGTATTATTTTGGAAGTTATAATGATAATCACACAAAGCACAGAAAACATAAGTAATACATAAAGATAGCAACAACATATACAAGAAATCAAAATTTAAATCTCAAAGAAATTAACATACTTTTATCTTCCCAGTCAACTTGGAATATCAAAGGAGATCACCTGGGACTGCAACAAGACAGGATCACAACTACTTTGGGAACCCACCAAGTCACTGGTGAGTGCAAACAAGTATGTCTCATGGACAGAGAGGTGCCTAAGAAGAAAATCCTGGGGCTAAAGCCCGTATCTACTCCTGAGTGGCTGGTAACAGTCCAGCAGTTTGTCAGTTGAGGTGCCACCTCCAGTATGTTTTATCAATAAAAAGACTGCTAAAAGGAGGAGAGGACTCTCCTAAGGCTCACCAAATGCAACTTCGAGTCTCTGTTGCTACTGCCCCTCATAGGCTGCAGCAGTAGCTAACACTGGGGGACAGGTAACTGGCCAGGAAACTCAGAAGATCTGCACCCCAGTAGACTAGAGGTGGGGCGATATAGTGGAAGCCTTTCCACATTGTTCTCCTGATGAATTGGGAGACATGGTGAATAACTGCTGCAGAACCCACAGAGTATAACCAGGATTTGTTTGAAAACTCACATAGCCAAGTAGTGCTGCCAGCTTGGTTCTGGTTGTTGGTGGAGCAGTTGACTTGAGCTTGGGGCTTTGGAGCATGGGAGTCTCTCTGCATAACCAATGTGCCATCTCTCCCCCATCTTACTCTATCTCTTGGACAGGAGTGAATGATAAAGGTAAAAACTCTACTTATAGGTAAAAATCCCTCAGGCTACAATAACCTACAGGGAAGAAAAAGAACGAAAGAGGCTTTAACAGCCACTGTGCTTCGACACAGGGATTGAGATAACATTGAAACAATTGTTACTTTCTACAGCTGTGAAGTCTTTAAGCACCTTACTTAGACATAAGTCAATCTAGGCGAGTGTTCAGTAGATTGAAAAATACAGAGAGGGACCTCATAACACACTATATATACAGTAGTTAAGCCAAGAAGAAACAGTGAGAAATAAACTAGGATAAAAGCCCATCTAAAAGCCCCCCAAAGGTAGAAGCACATAAGAATGAGGTCAAAATTCAAATGCTAATTGAGGAATTAGTCATAGGAGGGAGGAAACAGTTTGAAAGTAAAATCATCAGAAATGGGGAAATAACAAATGAGACTCTAAAAGAAAACACTATCTCGAGATAATTGAAGAGCTGAAAGCTGAAATAGTGGAGCTAAGAGCACAACTAGCTGAATAAGCTAATACAGTATCGATGTGGATGCTGATGCCGCTTTTTTTTTTTATCCATTTCTAAGCCCTTGCCTTTACTTTCTTTTAAAAAATGTTTATTTATTTTAATGAGGGAAACACAGAGAGGAAGGTACAGAAAGACCAGAGCACTGCTCAGCTCTGGCTTATGGTAGTGCTGGGGATTGATAAAACAGGGTAACAAAGTAGCTGAGCTACAGAAAACAACAGAGAATAGAAAAAATGAGGCAGAAAACAGAAGTAGCAAGACCGAGGATGAATTATAGAAAACTAAGAAAGAAGTAAGAGATATCAAAGAGAGATTAAGAGAAACTGAAAACAAGAGAAACATGTGGGATGACTTCAAAAGAAATAAAACACACATTATTGGCTTGCCAGCGGAAGAAAGAGAGGGAGGGGAAGAAACTATTCTACAGGACATAATAGATGAGAACTTCCCAAAAAGCTACCTGTTGGATTCCACCTGCAATCCAGTCAACTGGAAAGTTGTATAAATTCCATAAGTATAATCCTGTCAAAAGTAGAAGAGATGATGTCTGGAAAACAGAATCAAATTTCATGCAATGAAATATTGGACAGACTGAATTAAAAAATGCAAGTAAGAAAACAACAAAGGCCACAAAGACTAAAATAGGGACTTCTGAGTCCCCACTTAGCTATAACCTTGCATTTTTTCCTTTCTTTAATATCTGCTATACTATACTTATGTCTTTTTTATATCTAATTTTGCTTACTTGATTTTTTCTTTAAAAAAATAGTGTGTTAATTATCCATTTTTCTTCTTAAAGAACCAGTGATTGTAGACTCTTTCTATAATGTCTCTTTAAATTTTCTATTTTGGTGCTTATGTTTTCTTTCTATTCTCTTTGTGTTTGCTCTGGTTCTTAAGTTCTTAAAGTATGCAGTGTATTTTTTAAAAATTCAATGCATAATGCTATGAATTGCCCTCATTAATTAGATTTAATTAATTTTTTTCTCCATTCTAATTTTTTCCCAACCTTTTCAAATCTTGGACTTGTTTAATGCCTCATTACTTTTATGGTTCTATTAAAAATCACATTGCTTAGGGCAGAGTTCTGTTAAAGGAGGTAGGAGTCACTACTAGGGAGTTTCAAGCCACTTGGAACATTGATGGTGACTGTTTTATGACAACTTCCTTTTGAGCCTTCTATTTCCATCAGTAGTAGCATGTGACTTAACAAGTGTCTCAAAAGGTGGGAAACAGTTGAGATATGTCAGGAAAGGAAACAAAGAATCCCTATCAGTTCTTGATGAGTTGAATTTATTACGTTATTATAGCTATGATTTAATGACTTTTTTCTTTTTCAGTTCCCGTTTCATTTTTTAAAACTTGATGCCCTGTATCACTACAATGAGGTCACTGGGTTACTCTCCTATATTAGTGATTTAATAATACTTTATAAGATTATAAGATCACACAGAACTGCTCCTACCATCAAAGTTCTGTGACACCTCTCCAACAACAATGATATCCACCATTGTTCTTACAAAGTCTACAGACAGACTGTATACATTTTTTTCTTTTGCAAGTTCAGGTACTTCAATTCTATATATTCCACATATGGGCAAAACCATCTGGTAGTTGTCTTTTACCTCCTTACTTATTTCACTAAACATAATCACCTCCATTTCCCTAAGGACACAATATCATCTTTTTAAAATGCAGAGTAATATCCCATTGAAAATATATCCCATAACTTTTTTCCACTTTCTGTATTTTTACTAGTAACTTAATAGATTTATAAGACCATAAGTTAATAGGGGTGAAATTCTATCCCACCTCTACTACCAAAGTTCTGTGCCCTTACCCACCTCCAACACTGTCCACCATAGTTTTTTGACGGTCACTGATACGGGTTGACTGTATATTTCTTTCAAGTTCATGTGTTTCAATTCTCTATATTCCACACATGAGTGAAATCATCCAGTAGTTGTCCATCACTTCCTTACTTACTTCACTAAGCATAATCACTGCCAGTTCCATTCATTTTGTCCCAAAGGACACATATAGTCTTAAATTTGAACTGCTGAGTAGTAATTCATTCAGTATATGTCCAATAACTTCTCTCTCTTTATTTGTGCATGCATGTTTATAAGACTCAAATGAGTGATATTTATGTTATTGTTAACCCCCCACTTACTCTTAAGTATTTCTCATAGGGTTTTTTTGTTCAGATATTTTAAATGTTTAATCAAGAAAATGAAAAGGCACATACCAGGGAAGCACATTGATTTTGTAGCCTGACACCTTGCTATATTGCCTGGTAACTTCCAGTAGTTTTCTGCTGCATTCTTTAGGTTTTTCTATGTATACTATCATACCATCTGCAAATAGTGAGAGCTTGACTTCTTCCCTTCCAATCTGTATTCCTTTGATTTCTTTCTCTTGCCTGACTGCTATGACAAGAACTTCCAATACTATGTTGCAGAGTAATGGTGACAGTGGAAAGCCCTGTCTAGTCCCCGATCTGAGGGGGAATGCTTTCAGTTTCTGTCCATTGAGTATGATGTTGGCTGTAGGTTTGCTATATATGGATTCCACTATCTTGAGGAATTTCCCATCTATTCCCATTTTTTGTAGTGTTTTGAGCATGAATGGGTGTTGGATTTTGTCAAAGGCTTTCTCTGCATCTATTGAGATAATCATGTGGTTTTTGGCTTTGCTTTTATTGATGTGGTGAATGACATTGATTGACTTATATATGCTGAACCAACCTTGCATTCCTGGGATAAATCCCACTTGGTCTTGATGAACAATCTTTTTGATATGCTGCTGTATCCGGTTGGCCAGGATCTTGTTTAATATTTTGGCATCTATGTTCATCAGAGATATTGCTCTGTAGTTTTCCTTTTTTGTTGTGTCCCTATCTGCTTTTGGTATCAGGGTGATGTTAGCTTCATAGAAGGTGGAAGGGAGTGTTCCTGTTTCTTCGATCTTATGGAAAAGCTCTAGAAGTATGGGTACTGTTTCCTGAAGGTTTTGTAGAATTCGTTTGTGAAGCCATCTGGTCCAAGACTTTTGTTGTTGGAAAGATTCTTAATAATTTTTTAATTTATTTATTTTTTATTTATAAAAAGGAAACATTGACTAGGCCATAGTATAAGAGGGGTACAACTTCACACACTTCCCACCACCAGAACACTGTATCCCATCCCCTCCCCTGATAGCTTTTCTATTCTTTAACTCTCTGGGAGTATGGACTCAAGGTCATTGTGGGATGCACAAGGTTGAAGGTCTGGCTTCTGTGATTGCTTCCCCACTGAACATTGATGTTGACTGGTCGATCCATACTCCCAGCTTGCCTCTTTCTTTGCCTAGTTGGGAAGAGATCTGGGGAAGCAGAGCTCCAGGACACACTGGTGGGGTTGTCTGTCCAGGGAAGTCTGGTTGGCATCATGGTAGCATCTGGAACCTGGTGGTTGACAAGAGAGTTAACATATAAAGCCAAACAAATTGTTGACCAATCATGGACCTAAAGGCTGGAATAGTACAGATGAAGAGTTGGGGGACCCTCCATTTTGTATATAGCTAGTAGGCCTATTTTAGTTATATTCTAAAGGGCCTGTGGTTATACTAGTGTTTTTTGTTTGTTTGTTGTTTTTTTGCCTGAGCCTGAAATCTGATATGCAGGTGGATCCTAATTATTGTTTGGGGAGGTGATGTCATGGCTGGCAGAAAGTGATGCCCTTTTAAAAAATCCATTTCTAAGCCCTTGCCTTTACTTTATTTTTAAAAATATTTAATTTATTTATTTATTTTCACTTTTGTTGCCCTTTTTTTGTTATAGTTATTATTGTTGTTGTTGTTGTTGATGTTGTCATTGTTGGATAGGACAGAGAGAAATGGAGAGAGGAGGAGAAGACAGAGATGGGGAAGAGAGACACTTGCAGACCTGCTTCACAGCTTGTGAAGTGACTTTGCAGGTGGGAAACCAGGACTCGAACCAGTACCCTTATGGGTCCTTGCACTTTGTGCCACCTGCATTTGACGAGCTGCGCTACTGCCAGATCCCCTTGATTTATTTATTTTAATGAGTGAGACACAGAGAGGAAGCTACAGAAAGACCAGAGCACTGCTCACTTCTGGCTTATGGTAGTGCTGGGGATTGACCCTATTCACTTTTTTTTCTAAACTACACCTACATGTATAATTTCAAGGTGTACTTTCTTTTTCCTCTTCCCTTTCAGGGAAGGGAAACAGGGCCTGACTTCCTTAGGTGTTATCCAAATTCTCTTCCTTCTCAGTGATGGGACAAGAGCAAAGATTCCTGGTTACAAAAGTTCTGAGTCCCAGTAGAAACGGGGTTCAGAGCCCTCTGGTCGTCTTCCCCTAACATTTATCCTCTGGAAATATGGATCAGAATTCTTTATGGAGTGCAGAAGGAAGGAGTCCTGGCTTTTGTAATTGCTTTTCTTCTGAGCATGGTCATTGGCTGATCTATTCATAAACCCGATCTGTCCCTATTAGGGTAGGTCTCTGGAGAGGTGAGGCTCTAGGATACATTGGCAAGGTCATCTATCTGTCTAGGGAGGTTAGAATGTATACCATAATTTCTTTTTTAATATATATTTTATTTATTTGTTAAGGAGAGGGATAGGAAGAGAGAGAGAAAGAACCAGACATCACTCTGATATATGTGCTACTGGGGAATGAATTTTGGACCTCATGCTTGAGTCCAACACTTTATCCACTGCACCATCTCCCAGATCAATATACCATAACTTCTTTATCCAGTCACCTTAGTAGTTAATTTTCAAAGATAACTAAAAAAAATGATCGCCAGTAGGATTATTGATAGAGCTCAGTGCCTGCATGATTAATCTACTGCTCCCAGTGGCCATTTTTTCCCTTTTTTTCTGTCTTTTTTTTTTTTTTTTGCCTCCAGGGTTATTGCTGGGGCTCAGTGCCAGCACTAGGAATCCACTGCTCCTGGAGGCCATTTTTTCCATTTTGTTGTCCTTGTTGTTGCGCTTGTTGTAGTTGTTATTATTGTCATAGCTGTTGTTGTTGGATAGGATAGAGTGAAAGAGAGAGAGAGAGGAGGGGAAGACAGAGAGTGGGAGAGAAAGACACCTGCAGACCTGTCTCACCACCTGTGAAGCAACCCCCTGCAGGTGGGGAGCCTGGGACTCTATGCAGTTCTTACGCTTTGCGCCATGTGCACTTAACCCGCTGCACTACCACCCAGCTCCCTGCTTTTTTTTTTTTTTATTAGATAGGACAGACAGAAATTGGGAGGGGAGATAGAGAGGCAGAGAGAGAAAGAGAGAGAGAGAGAGAGAGAGAGGGAGAGGAAGAGGGAGAGGGAAAAGGAGAGGGAGAGAGAGAGACCTGCAAATCTGCTTCACTACTCTTCTGCAGTTGGGGAGCAGGCTGAACCTGGGTCTTTGGCATACTAATGTATGTGCTTAACCACATACACCATAGATAGGCCCTCTTCAAAGATAATTTTAACCTTAAATTATTACAAGAACTGAGTTCTTATATGACCTTCACCCTTATGTTAACATCTTCCACACAATACACGTTTTTTTTTTTTTTTTGCCTCATCTTAACATCTTACACACTATGTAGTCTGCTGTATGTTACCATGTTACACAATCATAGTATACTTACCAAAATAAAAGAAGCTAGCCTGGTGTGGAACTATACATTGTAATTTTATAATCTTATAACAAACTACTAATTATTTATTTAAGTAGAAAGTTATATATAAGACAAATAAATTAACATTGTTACAATTTTAGTAACCAAAGTTAAAACAATAAAAATTTTACTCAGGTTTCACTAGGTTTTCAACAATTTTTTTTCTGGTCTAGGATTGAGAAAAGGACCTCACATTTTGTAGGGTTATCATTACTCTTCTGTTTCATCTAGTCTGTGTCAGTGCTTCAGTCTTTCTTCGCCTTTCACCATCACACTTTCCAAGAGCAGTGCTACTTTATGTTAGAGCATGTTCTTCACTGTGGCCTTTGTCGTATGCCTATAATGAAGTTTTGCAACATTGTGAATTACATCCCAGTAATGCCTTTCTCAATTAATTATACTGGGGCAACATGATACTAATATATGTATACACTCATAGTATTACCCCTAGTCACTTGGCTCAGTTGAAGTCTGCCAGGTCAACCACACTAAGTTCACTGTTTTTTCTCTTTAGTGAAGACCATTTGACAGAGGAGAGGCTTTGAGACTACACCAGTGTATACTATATTTGGACTTAAATGTTTGGGCCAAGCTAAGCATAGCCTAACACAAAACCTTCAGTGAACATAAATTTCAAGACCATAGGTAACTGAGTTTTCTTCTCCCCTTTACTCTTGAAAAGTAGAAATCTTTCCCAGGGTTAACCTTACAAGTTTTCGGTTTCCTTTTCACTTTGGCCTTACAGGAATTGTTTCTCACTGTCTTCTAAGTTCAGTTAATACCCTTAAAAGAAAGCTTGTCATGGTTTATTTAGTATTTTTGTGTTATATAATGGGAAAAAAGTTTCACACTAGCTTCACATGTCAACATCTTGCTGGAAATGGTCAATGCTTCTACCCACCCCCATACATTGACACCAACATACATTTATAGTCTAAAGGTCATCATTACGAAGCCTTTGTTTTCTGAGTCTAAAATTAAGGCTCCTATTCTGGTAAAAGAATTTTTTTTGATTTATGATTTTTAACATGAGAAGATTTATAACTGTTATAAAAATAGTATATGCTTAGTCAATCTTTCAGTCACATGTTTTGGAAAGAATAAAATTACAGGAGAATGAGACAGTCTTAGAAATTATTGGACATATGTTTTCCACACCTCTGACTCATTAATCTTGTTCCACTATTTCTTTCTGTTTAGGGCACATGATCTCTTGACAACACAGCTGCAGAGGGGGACACTGACTTCTACTATTTTTCTACATTTAATGATGAAGACAATGATGACAATGGTGATATGGGAGCATAGTCATTTCCAAGTGATGGACAGATATACAGGTATACTTGACAAAATAGCTCTTTTAAAATTTATTTAAGAAAATTGGTTTTACCTCCATATTGCTGTTTTATCTCATTGCCAAAGTCTGACATCTGAACTAAATCCACTGATAACCTTCCAGGATACATCTATGGAACTTTTTTTGACTGGTGCCATCTGTCATTATAACTCACCTTCCATAATGAGTGGATTTGCCTGTGATTAGTGGCTTCCTAATCATTTGGACCTCACATTTCTCTGTGAAAGAAGAAGATCTCATTATACCTGTCTTCAGATACCTGACTCATCTGAGTTTCCTGCTGAGACTGAAGCCTGTAGTGGGAAGTTAGTCAAGTACTTCTTTGCTTAAGCTGCGCTGGAGGCTAGGTGTGTGTGTGTGTGTGTGTGTGTGTGTGTGTGTGTGTGTGTGTGTGTGTGTGTGTGCTCATTTGGAGAGGACAGGCTATGTTCCATTGCTCAGTAAAGAACAGATGGCACTGTCAGTTCTAGGCACAGCATAATCACACACCATATGAGCATTCCCAAACAGGGCTGCATATGCAAACCCAAGCTGCCAGTAATCCCTCTGATATTTAAATCCCCAGAGCTCTAAGAGAGCATACTGAAGTGCATTCCTTTGAACAAATCAAAATTGCTTGACTCTGCCTTCCTTCCACACTCCTTCTCATACTGTACTCCTTAAGGCAAGGTAGAGATGAGCTTCACACTAAAATTTTATAAAATCAAGCTTTTAGTCATTTTACTTCAAGGCAAGGAGATACTGACATGTGGCAGTGCTGGTAATAAATGAGTGGAACTCATCACAATAAATATGAAAATTATCAATTCAGTGAATGAGTTTATGAAAATCTCCCTTTATGGGCAACAGCCTATGATGAATAGATAGTGATATTAAAAAAAGATACAGTTCCTGCCTCCAAGTCAGTAATAAATCGGAGGAGATAAGATACACACTGTATGTGTCAGAATACAAGGTGGAATATGAACGGTATAAAGTGAAAACAGTCTAAATGAATGGCATGACAGCGAATTGAAAGGATCAACTATGGAGACAATAGCATTTGTGCAATTTTTTTTTTTTAAGTTGTCACAGTTGGTTTGGAATCCTACTAAATATGATGAAACTTACAGAACCAGAAAATGTGCTTTAAAAAAAGCAATTTTTATTGATTTAATATTGGTTTATACTACTGTAAAATTTAGGCAGAATAGCTTCACTATATGTATAGGACTCCCCACCAAAATACTAGAGCCTGAAGACTGTCAAAGTGGCCCCATCTTCTTGATATTCTCAACTCTGCTTCCTTTTTCTCTTGGTAACTACCATCTTTTCAAGAGTCTAAAAGTTGTTTTTGTTACATTTTGCCATTTCATGTGCTTTGGTTATTTATTTTACACATATGAGCAAAACCATCTGGTAAGTGTCTTTTATTTACTGATTTATTTTGCTGAGCATAATTCTTTCAAGTACTATTCATGTCATCATGAAAGACTATGTCATCTGTTTTAATTGATGCATCTATTCTGTTGAGAAGATGCACCACGACTTTTTGCTTTTGTTTATTTAGTTTTCATTTTTATTAGTAATTTGTTTCATAAAATTAGAACATTTGCACCCACCTTCCTGATAATCGCCATAGTTATCATAAAGTCTAAGAGATGGTTTGGTTACTATTTATTTCACACCTTCATTTGTCTTAGTTGTCCATATTCCACATGTGAACAAAACCATTTGGTAGTTATCTTTATTTATTTCACTGAATATAATCATCCTCAGTTATATTCCTTTTGTCCCAAAGGATATAGGATATAATATCTTTTATACGTCAATAATTGTATAATAGCTATCCATTGACTATATATCCCTTAACTACTCCTTCTTCTTCTTCTGCTTCTTCTTCTTCTTTCCTTCTTCTTCCTTCTCCTCCTCCTCCTCCTCCTTCTTCTTCTTTTCCTTATCCTTTTCCTTTTCCATCTTCTCTTCCTCCTCCCTCTCCTTTTTCCTCTCCCTCTTTCTCTCTCTCTCTCCCTCTCATTTATCTTTACTCTTTTCACTGGAACTTTATTTCCCTCCTCCATTTTCACACAAAGATGCAATGACTTGCTAGAGAAATGGCATCATTTGGGCCCTGGGAGTGAAGAGGTGAGAGAGGTGAGAAAGGGCCGGAAGGTCCCTTGACTTCTTTAACCTGTTGATTGGTATTTAGGTTGATTACATAATTTGGCTATTCAGAACAGTGCAATTATGAACATAAAGGTACAAATGTTCATTTGAATTTGTGTTTTCATGTCCTTTGGATATATACCTATTAGTAGTACTTCTGGGTCATAACATATTTCCATTTTTATCTTTTTAAGGGCTCTTCATACCTTTTTCCATGGGTTGCACCAGTTTGATCCCCAACACTGTATTCAGATGTCAGGTTGGCATCATGGTAGCATTTACAACTTGGTGGCTGAAAAGCATTAAGACAGAAAGCAGAAAAAATTGTTTAATAATCAGGAACCTAAAGGTAAGAGTATAGCAGTTGAAATTTAGGGTCTTCATGTTGGAAGAAGCTAGGAAGTCTATTTTAGGTACATTCCAAGGGGCCCATGGGCCCATGGCTTTATTGTTTTTTGCCTCAGCCTGACAGCTAACATGCTAGTGTGCTAAAATAAATTCATTTTTTACAAAGAAGATTTTCTTTATTTGTTTTGGATAGCAATAGAGAGAACTTGAGAGGTTTTATTTTTTTTAAACATTTTATTTATTTATTTATGAGAAAGATAGGGGAGAGAGAGAAAGAACCAGACATCACTCTGGTACATGTGCTGCCAGGGATTGAACTCAGGACCTCATGCTTGAGAGTCTAGTGCCTTAGCCACTGCACCACCTCCTGGACCACAAGAGAGGTTTTATTTTTTATTCCCTTTTGTTGCCCTTGTTTTATTGTTGTAGTTATTGTTTTTGTTATTGATGTTATTGTTGTTGGATAGGACAGAGAGAAATGGAGAGAGGAGGGGAAGGCAGAGAGAGGGGGAGAGACAGATAGACACCTGCAGACCTTCTTCACTGCTTGTGAATCAACTCCCCTGCCAGGTGGGGAGCTAGGGCTCGAACCACGATCCTTACGCTGGTCCTTGTGCTGTGCTACCGCCTGACTCCCCACTTTTATTTTTTAAGGATAGAGACAGAGAGGTAGAGAATCAAAGAGAGTGGTTAGACTAAAACAGACCACAGAACTGAAACTCTTTTCAATGCAGTGGGGCCTGAGCTCAAACCTGGGTCATGAATATGGCAAAGTAGTGTACTATCAAAGTGAGGTTTTTTTCACTGGCCCTCTGCTTTCTTTTTTTTTTTTCACTTAGAGAAACGGGACAGGGAAGACAACATAGCATGGATGCTTCTGGTTTTACCATCGTATCTCTCAAAATTTATTCCCATCCTGAAATTTCCTTCTTTTTTAAAATTTTTTTTAAATTTATTTTTTAAAAGGAGACATTAACAAAACCATAGGATAAGAGGGGTACAACTACACACCACCAGATCTCTGTATCCCATCCCTTCCCCTAATAGCTTTCCTATTCTTTATCCCTCTGGGAGTATCTATTTTCTCTTCAGATGGCATAAATCTTTTGCCTTTTACTGAAATTCCCTCCTGTGAGTAAATTCCCCTCGGCTTAAAAACTTTCAAAATCCAATTGGAACTGCTGTTTAAGTATCAGCTAATACTGCCACTTGGGGAAAGTAAAGCTGAATATAGGCCTATCTTATGGTTTGATAACTGTACATACATATCCACAAAAACCTATTACAGAATATTTCCAAACTAGAAGCTACTCAAATACCTATTGACAATAAACCTGATAATAATGTAGTGGTTTATTCACTTAGTGGGTAGCTATATAATACAGAGCTGTATACCTTTGTGGATGAATCTCTCACACACAAAGTTGAGCAAAGAAGTCATATATGAAGGGGTAAAGGAGTATAAAATCTCTCTCTCTCTCTCTTTGTGTCTCTCTCTCTCCTTCTCTCTCTGTCTCTCTATTGTTGTTGCCTCCAGAGTTATTGCTGGGGCTCAGTGCCAGCACTACAAAATCCACTTCTTCTGGAGGCCATTTTCCCCCATTTTTTGTTATAGGATAGGACAGAGAGAAAAAATTGAGAGAGGAGGGTACGTGTGGTCTGGGAGGTGGCACAGTAGATAAAGCATTGTACTCTCAAGTATGAGGTCTTGAGTTCAATCCCTGGCAGCACATGTACCAGAGTGACGTCTGGTTCTTTCTCTCTCTCCTCCTATCTTTCTCATTAGTAAATAAAAAATAATCTTTAAAAAGAGAGAGAGAGGAGGTGAATATAGAGAGGGAGAGAGAAAGACACCTGCAGACCATCTTCACCATTTGTGAAGCAACCCTCCTCCCCCTCAGGTTGGGATCTGGGAGCTTGAACCAAGATCCTTGCATAGGTCCTTAAGCTTGGTACTATGTGCTCTTAATCTGGTGTGCTACTGCCCAGCCCCCAGGAGTATCTCTACGTGCTTATTCATCCCCATGTATTCACTTTCCATTAATAATGAATGCTCCCCAGATTCTAGTATTTTTCTCTTCTTAACTCTAGAGACTATTTGAATGTATCATACATAGTCCATGTGCAAAATGGAGCTTGGTAACTCCCCACCAAGAGCTATCTCTCCTTTCTGTACTACATTCAAGAATGCAATACCCCAGTGTCCACTTAATAATCCAATTCACCAGACATTTATCCTAAACTGTACTCATCTTCCTCAGTCTCTGAAGACTCTATATTCTCTCCCTCCTGAAGCACTCTTAAATCGTTTTCTTCTTTCAGTTTCAACCTGATTCAAAAAGCTGATAAATCAAATGACTTTTTTATAGTCACCAAACACTTGATTATTATCCAATCAATTCTCACAGGTTTATTCCTTCTATAAGTTTTTAAACAAACAGTATGTATTTTACTAGGTGCCCGGAGGAAAAAAAATATTAGATAATCCTTGAGTCTATTTTCTCATACAGCTTTTTGGATAGCTCTATTTCATATATATTATCTGTCCATTCCTTATCACTTCACTCCCATCCTTACCTTATCACAAGATTGTCCTCAAAAAACACAAGGGGGGGGTCAGGTGGCAGTGCGCCCAGTTGAGCACACATGCCATCATGCTCAAGGACCTAGTTTCAAGCCTCTGCTCCCTACCTGGAGAGGGATGTTTCACGCGTGGTGAAGTCGTGGTGCAGGTGTCTCTCTTTCTCTCCCTTTCTACCTATTCCTCCCCCTCTCAATTTCTCTCTGGCCTTTTAAGTATAAGAAAAACAAAGGAAAATAATGGCTACCAGGAGCTCTGAATTCATTGTGCAGGCACTGAGCCCCAGCAATAACCCTGGTGGCAGTTAATACATACATGTGCAGGTGTGTACACACACACACATACACACACGAACACACACATACTCTCTCTCTCTCTCCTCATACTTACTGTTTGTATTTCCTCTCACGTTGTCCACTTTGCTCTGGACCCATTATACTCCTGTGTGTGTTTCTGTTCTTCTCACTGCCTGGATGTCTGTTCCCCTCTTGCTAACCTGAGTAATTTCTCTCTTTAATGAAGATGAACATATGCCACTATTTTATCTAATAAATCTTCCCTGGATCTTTCAGGTAGAGCTAGTAGTCTGTGTTTTTAATTATCTTTATAGTCAGAGTGCCAGGTATGTAGCTGGTTCTCAATACAGTAAGAGACATTGATAATAAACTATCTTACTGCACTATAATAAAGTTCTGCCATAATGTCTCGTGCAAACATTTACTTTAATAATTTTCACGTCCTCTTGCAATTTTTTATTCCCTATGTCTAATTTCCCCCACAAGGTTATGAGCTTGCTACTCAAAGTCAGGAAATGTATCTTAGTCAGGTCTTTGTATACTCATAGTAGCATTTGGGAATAATCATACACAAATAAGACAGATGAGTTGAGAGTGCATTTATAAATATGGTTCATACTGATTGCTATGGATTGATTGTGCTTTTCTAAAATTCCTGTGTTAAAGTCTGACCTCTAATTAGGTTAACAGGACCTGTCAAGACTTGTCAGCCCTCATGATATGTGATGATTAATACACGTATCAAAGAGACACCAGAGAGAGAATTATTTCTCTCAATATCTCTCTTTTTCTCATTATCCTTCCCTTTCTCCCCTCTCTCTCCCTCTGTTTCTGTCATATGTGAGGACACAGAAAGCAACTGTTTGCGTACCAGGAAAAGAGTTTTTAATTTTAATTTTTTTTTCATCTTCTTTCAAAATATTTATTTATTTATTTATTTTATTTTGTTGCCCTTGTTTTATTGTTGAAGCTATTATTGTGGTTATTATTGATGTCATTGTTGAATAGGACAGAGAGAAATGGAGAGTGGCGGGGAGGACAGAGAGGGGAGAGAAAGCAGACCTGCTTCACTGCTTGTGAAGTGACTCCCCTGAAGTTGGGGAGCTGGGGCTCAAACCGGGATCCTTACTCTGGTCCTCGCACTTTGTACCACCTGTGCTTAACCCACTGCACAACTGCCCAACTCCTGGAAGAGAGTTTTAACCAGAATATGTACTCTGACCTTGAACTTCTAGCCTACAGAACTGTGAAAAAATAACTTTTTGTTGTTTAAACCATGCAGCCTATGGTATTTTGTTACAGCAACTTAAGCCAACTAGTACACTATCCCATCTGAAGTAGCCACCTCTGTATGTTACTTAGAGTCATGATTTGGAAACCTCCCTGAAAATACACACAACACATTCTCTACCAATTATTTCTTTGCCTTGAGTGTACCTTTAGTGGAGGACAACACCAAAAATGCCAAAACCGGTCAACTTTTTACAGTTTCAAATTTACAAATTATATCCTTCACCATAACCAGTCATCTCAGCAGAGTGAAACTGAATATACTTGTGCCTGGGAAAGTTATCCAAAGACAGTTTCTTCTTAAGGAGGGCTCTATAAGTGCCATGTTTATAAAGTGAGAGCAAAACATTGTTATAATATGTTTTCAGTTGCTTTTCTGCAATGCCAGTTAACATTACTGATTTTTTTCCTCTTTACTGAACTCACAAGATATTGTGAATGACTCTTCATTTATTTCACCACAGAGACTTGATTTTTATAATGAATAATATTTTTAAAAATCAAAACCTAACTTGCTGTGTTTGTTTTTAGAAAGAATAGGAAATTCCTGTAAGAATAATGACCTCTCCAGACCCCTGCTCCACTAGGGAAAGATAGAAACAGGCTGGGAGTGTGGATTGACCTGCCAATGCCTATGTCCACTGGGGAAACAATTACAGAAGCCAAACTTTCCACCTTCTGCACCCCACAATGATCCTGGGTCCATGCTCCCAGAGGGATAAAGAACAGGAAAGCTTCCAGTGGAGGGGATGTGATACGGAACTCTGGTGGTGGGAATTGTACTCCTCTTATCCTGTGGTCTTGTTGATCATTATTAAATCAACTTAAAAAAAGAATAATAATAATTACCTCTCTCACTTTGCGACTTCTTTCCAGAGAAACTTCACCTGATCAATTGACCATGATGGACGAACAACAGGTGACATGCCTGTTTGTATTTAGAGCTTTTGGTTTAATATCCTTAAGTGTAGCTTATGTCTGTGGCAGAACACATTGGGCAGCTGCATTTACAACACAAGTTTTATTGGACTGTTGCCAGTGTATAAGCTGCAGCAAATTGTAAATCTGAAACCAGAACGGCCAATTTAATGTAACTTGATTGCCTGATTCTTTTTATTTGTGGGATTAATTCAATATTTAGAAAGAACAAAATTCTTAAGACTGATTTAAAACAGACCGGGTATGGAATTTTCTTGTTTGTTTGTTTAACATTTCTCCCCATCATGTTGCTTCCAAAGAACTGTGCTCCAGTTTAGTGTCTTCTGTCTTCTGAGTTGCTGCTCTGATTTATTACTAAGCAAAAATCAAGAGAATTCTTTGTTAGTGATTCTCAAAAAAAAAAAAAGCAGTAGTTTGATTATAGAGCAGTATTTTCCTTAAAAAACAAAAGTGGGGGGTCAGGCGGTAGCACAGCGGGTTAAGTGCACATGGGGCAAAGCGCAAGGATCAGCATAAGGATCCTGGTTCCAGCCCCTGGTTCTCCACCTGCAGGGGAGTTGCTTCACAAGCGGTGAAGCAGGTCTGCAGGTGTCTGTCTTTCCCTCCCCTCTCTGTCTTCTCCTCCTTTCTCCATTTATCTCTGTCCTATCCAACAACAATGATATCAATAACAACAATAATAATAACCACAATGACGATAAAACAATAAGGGCAACAAAAAGGGGAAAAAATAGTCTCCAGGAGCAGTGGATTCATGGTGTAGGCACCGAGCCCCAGCAATAGCCCTGGAGGCAAAAAAAGAAAGTAGATAATAACAGTAAATATACATGCAACGATAATTTTCAGAGTGATATGATCTGACACTGCTATAATAAAATAGATTAATAAACAAAACAAAAAAAAAAGAAAAGAAAAACCTTATCAGTATGTATGTTCACAAAACAATCTACTTCAAGTTCTCACTGTTTCACACTTTCCCTCTGTGCTTCTCATACTTTCCCACACCTTCCTCTACTGCTCACCTGGGAATTCTCAGCTCTTGACTTTAGAATAACTTTTAGTTTAGCTTAGTTGAGAGGAGAATCATTATTCTAGTGTTCGCTGACAAGGCGTCAAGCTGTCCCCTTACTGCAGTGGTGAAATAGTGCCGCAAACTGGCAACATCAGATTTTTTCTAAGTAAAACCTCTTTTAGGTTCCTCAGCTAGAAGGAAAACCACAGTCAGATTGAAGCAGCAACCAGCACACCATGCATCTGATCCTTCAGTATTGTTCCTGGGGGCCTCTGTCTCTTCCTAGCTCATGTGAGAGGGAAATGGCCTCAGAGCTGGCAAGTCTGCGGGAAGTGGATAAGATTTGGTCAAGTTAGTCACTGGAAACTGGTCACTGATACTTAGCATATTGCCAAGAGAGAACCAATAGATACTACATCTTTTTGGGGTTGAATTTCAATGCTGTCAGGAAGGTGATCAGTCTGTTCTATTTGCTACCACATTATGCTACAGCTTCGTTTGTTTCTCTTTGTATGCGATGTCAAGGAATGAAGCCAGGATGCTTCCCCTGTTTCTTTGAGACAAGCTGTCTCACAGTTTAGTTTCCTCAGCACTGTGAGGCCCACTATCAGGATGTTCAAGATGACTTTCTCCTGTGAAGCCAATCTCCTAAAATGAGCAGAAGAATTTGTAGCTGGAGTCCATCCCTCAGCAGACCTAGGGCTCTTACAACTCCTTTATTTCCCTTTGCATTGCATTTGAATATTAAGCCATCAGCACAAAAACCCATCCATGGAAGAAACTTAATCTAGTCTTGAAGATTCTCAATTTAGCCAATTGTCTCTATTTTGCTCCCAAGTTAGCAACTTTCAATCATTACAATTTGCTTTGAATTTTGTGGTATGCAGCAGCTTTTCCAGCTAAAATCTACAGATGATTAAAATACCATGCTCGGGGAGTCGAGCTGTAGCGCAGCGGGTTAAGTGCAGGTGGCACAAAGCACAAGGACCGGCATAAGGATCCCGGTTCGAACCCGGCTCCCCACCTGCAGGGGAGTCGCTTCACAGGCGGTGAAGCAGGTCTGCAGGTGTCTATCTTTCTCTCCTCCTCTCTGTCTTCCCCTCCTCTCTCCATTTCTCTCTGTCCTATCCAACAACGACAACAACAATAATAACTACAACAATAAAACAACAAGGGCAACAAAAGGGAATTAATAAATAAAATAAATACTTAAAAAATAATAAATAAAAAATAAATAAAATACCATGCTCAATTAAAAGGGAGGGGGATGTGTTTTAAGTTGAAAATTCAAGCAAAACTCTTATTACTAAAAAAATAATAATGACTAAGTTTTCTTGAAGAGAGTGGTCAGTAGGGCTTCTAGTGCTGGCTGGTGATTAGGTTAGTCATTAGCAAGAATTCCAAGATAAGTAAATCCTGGCACCACATTTCACTTTCATCTCTTCTTGGCCTGCTTTAATTTCTGCAGAAAGAGGCCTTTTAAATGCATTAAAGCTCATACACCCAAGTAAAATGTAATAGAGACAGGCTGAGCACCCAGATCTGTACTCAGGCTCTCTGTAACTCTATCCCAACAAATAAGGAGACCTTTGAGGAGGCATTTAATTAGTTATCAGGAGAGCACCTCAAAGAAAGACAGGTTCTCGTCGCCCTGATGTAATTACTGATGCATTTAATTAAATCATGTACAAAGGCATTAGATATTTCAATGAAGTCTGTTTTAAGTGGCTTTACCTCTTGAAAGACACTAATACAAAATGATTTTCTCAGGTAAACGAGATTTAACAGTGTTGCTGGGTAAAGCAGATATAGCAGCTGGGGGTTTAATTAAACGTTTGCCTAACCATATAAGAAGACAGTGATATATCTTCATAGCATCTGGCAGCTTCGCCATCCTCCAGTCATCCTTTAATTAGCATGCTGGTGAATTTAATAGAAAATGGCTTTAACTCAGGAGCAGATGGTTCTTCTGAGTGACAAGGGGAATGGCAATCTTCGTCATGTTTACTTCACATTAGCCATCTCGCCTGAAGGATCCCTTCAGAGTATAGGCCTGATGAGATCAGGGGTCAGTTTTAGTATCTTCTGAAAGCAACCAAATCTGAATCTGGTTCGATGGAGCAATTGTGACCAGTGAGCTTCCAGAAATAGTTTTCCGTTGTCCCTTATTTATTTCCCACATTTTATGATGAGATTAGCCTTTGAGCTAAAAAAAAAAAGTTTTAGAGAAATTTATATAACTTCTCTGAAGTAAAAAAAGGTATGTTCTTCAGATCTCCCCATTTCAAATGCTGGTCACCACCAGAGTTTTAAAGTTTAGGAAACAAGAACCCTATTTTCCTCTTAGCGGGTTTGCAAGAAACATAGAAACAAAAATAACCTTTGCTTTATATACTTGCTATTTTTGAAATGAAAGGAAAAGGCAAGGGAATACTAAAGAACTGAGAAAATAAGAAAGTTCATAGGTGTTGTTGCATTTTAGTTCTCTTGGGCCTATATTTAGACCTCTCATATTTAATCTCTCACATGTAATTGTGCTTCCTGTTGGTCTCTGGTTACCAGACACAGTATTATGAGGTAACTACATAGCGCCTAGGGAGTGTAAATAATGAGTTTAGTTTAGTTCTTTACATGGTTAAGACTGAGCAAGTAAAAAATGGAGAAATACCTGCTTGCATTACAAGTATTAGTGGAGTCATATTATGTCATTGTTGGAAAGATTTTAATTTATTGACTCGCTTTTTTTTCCTTCTGCTTCCAGGGTTATTGCTGTTGTTCAGTGCCAGCACTAAAAATCCAGACTTTTTTTTTTCATTTTACTGTATAGGCAGAGAAAATTGAGAGAAGAGGGGGAGACAAAGAGGGATACAGAAAGATAGATACGTGCAGACCTGCTTCACCACTTGTGAGGTCTCCTCCCCTGCGTGTGTGTGTGTGTTTGTGTGTGTGTGTGTGTGTGTATGGGTGTGTTGGGTTGGGTGGGGTGGGGGGCTGTAACCCATATTCTTGTGCTGGTCCTTGAGCTTAGTACTATGTACGCTTAACCGGACACGTCATGTTCTCATGATATCCTTCCGCCCCAGTCTTCCTTGGGTTCTGCTGGAATTTGCTGATTTATTTATTTATTTAGCCTCCAGGGTTATCTCTGGGACTCAGTGTGTGCACTACGAATCTACTGCTCCTGGCGGCCATTTTTTTCATTTTTATTGGAGAAGACAGAGAGAAATTGAGAGGGAAGGGAGAGACAGGGAAAGAGACAGAAAGACACCTGCAGACATGCTTCACTGCTTGTGAAATATACTCCCTCCCCCCCAACTCCCTGCAGTTGGGGAGCCAGGGGCTTGAACCAGGGTCCTTGTGTGGGCCTTGTGCTTCATACACTGTGTGGTTAACCTGGTGTGCCACTGCCAGATTCCCCTGCTAGAATTTAGCAGCCTCCAATCTCTAATTTTAAGTTCCCACAAAGATGCCCTTGTCTGTGGGTGACTACCAAATAATTGTTTCTGTGGGACAGTATGTCTGGGAACCTCTTTTTTATTTTTTATTTATTAACAGGAAACATTGACTAAACCATAGGATAAGAGGGGTACAACTCCACACAATTCTCATCACCAGAATTCTGTATCTCATCCCTTCCCCTGATAGCTATCCTAGTCTTCAACTCTCTGGGAACCAAGGTCATTGTGGGATGCAGAAAGTGAAAGGTCTGCTTCTGTAATTGCTTCCCTGCTGAACATGGGCATTGACAGGTCAATCCATACTCCCAGCCTGCCTCTTTACCTAGTTGGAATGGCAATCTTCGTCATGTTTACTTCACATTAGCCATCTCGCCTGAAGGATCCCTTCAGAGTATAGGCCTGATGAGATCAGGGGTCAGTTTTAATATCTTCTGAAAGCAACCACATCTGAATCTGGTTCGATGGAGCAATTGTGACCAGTGGGGAAGGGCTCTGGGGAAGCAGAGCTCCAGGACACATTGGTGGGGTTGTTTGTCCAGGGAAGTCGGGTTGGCATTATTCTAGCCCCTGGAACCTGGTAGTTGAAAAGAGAGTTAACATACAAAGACAAACAAATTATAGACCAATATGGACCTAAAGGCTGGAATAGTGCAAATGAAGAGTTGGGGGGCCCTCCATTTTGTAGATAGCATATTTTAGTTATATTCCAAAGGGCTTGTGGCTGTACTAGTGTTTTTTTTTTTTTTTTTAGCTGAGCCTGAAATCTGATATGCAGGTAGAGCCTAATTATTGTCTGGGAAGGTGGTGTCATGGCTGGAAGAAGGACCAGAAAGCTGGATCAGGGAAGAGAGTAGCTCCCAAATATGGGAAAGGGGTATAAATATTGTTGACTATAAACCCCATTGATTTGATATGATCTGGGTCCTATATTCAGCTTAGGAGCCTATGTGACCTCTGCATCTCTGTAGATCTGAGTTCACATTCTGTGGTCATGAGTAGGAATGTTCCAAGCTGCCCCAATAACAGGACCCATCTTCCTCAGGTGTAGCATAGAGTATGTTGTCCATCCTCCTTTCAGAGGATGGAACATTCTCTACCATTGTTGATCCAAGTTGAGGGCAAGGTCCTATGGGGGCCAACAAAGGGGTCTATTGTGTTGTTCTTGCTAGGAATGACTGGTAACAATGGATAGAGGGATTTATTTGAGGTCTAAGGCCATCATGTCTGTTTGGGAGTCTCAGGACTCCCTGAATAGGGCCCCAGCTGATGGGGTGGCTTGATAGTGACTAAAGAGTCGTTGTTAAAGTGTGCCAATCTTTTGCCCTTATTCAGCTTTTGCAGTCCTTGCTTTGATGAGGTTAGTTTTGGAGTGAGTAAGAGAACTGTAATAGGAAGTAGGTGAGGAGGGTATCTAAGTCTAAGTAGACACTATTTCATTATGAACTTGATACTGACTCACTACAGACTATTGTGTATTTTTGCTTTCAGGCATATGTTTTGCCCTAATTTATGGATACATGTGAACATATGCCCTATATACTGGGACCTGGCCTATATCTAGGTTTTGGGACTTTGTTAGGAAGTGACCCTCCTGGAATGGAATTTGAGAATTTTTGGTATGCTTCTAGTTCTGCTTCTGGGATCCCTTCTGTTACATTGCTTGACATTGTGGTCTATTTACATGGTCATTCTGTTACATTGGTTTGGTCTCACTCCCCCTGCCTCCGGGAGATTTTGGTTTAGTCTTTGCCTTTTTGTGCTTCTTGCTTCTCCCTGCCCCCTATCCTAGGTACTTCCTGAGTGCCTGACACTGCCAACGGAGGAGAGAGAGGCAGGAAAAAATTGTGTGGTGATTAGATTGGATTAGTTTTTTGAACCGTTCACTCATGAATAAAGAAATACTTCTCCTCTCAGCTGTGTGTCCCTGGTCATCTGCCTCCTGCCATAAAGCTAGCCCGGCATACTGGCACCCTGAATTTTGACTAACATATGGTGCCCAACGTGGGGTGCCAGGTGTCACTTGCGGCATCGGTGGGACACAGAAAAAGTAAGTTTGGAGCAGAAAGGGAACACAATCCTTTATTTGCGCTGACACCTCAGAGTTGGGTGAGAGAGCAGCAGTTTGGGCCACGTGGAGGTAGCAAAAATGGCCGCCTCACGCAGTAACCTTCCCTGTGTCTAATCACTGAAGTGAAAGGCGGGTAAGAGAGTGAGGGGCAGAAGAAGGAGGGCTTTTATGGGAATAGCTTTTGTGAGAATGGGAAGGGGGAGGAGTAACCATAGCACTCCAGGGTAGGATAATAACTCTTGTGAGAATGGGAAGGGGGTGGAGTAACCATAGCACTCCAACTATCACGGGGAATTGACAATGCCCTGAGAGCACAATATGGTGGAATAGGCGCTCCGAGAATGTCCCAACTCTCTCGGGAACTAGCAATAACCTGAGGGGACAACATGGCAGATGTGACTGCATCTGTACAATTTCCCAGCAGAGAATACTGTGAAAGGAAAGGTCTCACCCAAGTAATGAGGGTGAAGGGTTGATATTCCATGCCTGATGTCTCTGGATACAGTCTGAAGTGAAGCATGCTGAGGTGGTACTTGTTGTGTTGATTAGGTTAGGGTTGGCAGATGCAATGTCATTTGGTATGAATTGAGAGAAGAATGCAGGAAAGTGAACTCCACCCTAGAGGTTCCAGGACTGGGGGAAATATAGGCACTAAAGAGGAAGTGGGAGGTTCCTGCTGTCTTAGGGTTTAAGAATACAATACATAGTTATTGCTATAATCACATTATTTGGCAGTTGGGTTAACTTTGAAATATCCCTTTGTTAGGATCTGATGTGTCAGACACAACATCACCATAATTTATGTCCTTTGACATTATTTGTATATATCTGTGCCACCGGTTGCTTTTGTTCTCCCTGGTCTAAGGTTTTAAGAGTCAAAATATCAAAGACTCAGCCTATGCATTAAAATGACTCATTCTGTGATTTAAAAAGTTTGAGACATTCAATCATTTTTCCCCTCTCATATTAATTAAATAGTGATTTATATGACTACAAATTAATAGGAGTGTACATTAACACCATTCCCACCACCAACAGATTTTGTCCCATCCCACCTCCCCTCCCCTCCTTACCCCCTGGCCCTGTGAAGTTGAATATCCACCCTCACCCTCAACCTAGGGTTTTTACTTTGGCACCTACTCCAAATTCAGTCAATTCCTACTTTGAGTTTCCCTTTCTGTCATTCTGTCTCAACTTCTGTTTATGAGTGGGATCATCCCATACTTACATTTATCTTTCTGACTTAGCTCACTTAACATAATTCCTTCTAGCTCTATCCAAGATGGGTCAGAGAAGGTAGGTTTATTGTTCTTAGTAGCGGTGTAGTATTCCATTGTGCATATATACCACAACTTTCTCAGCCACTCGTCTGTTTTTGGGTACCTGGATTGCTTCCAGGTTTTAGCTATTACAAATTGTACTGCTATGAACATAGGTGTACACATTTCTTTTTGGCTGGGTATTATGGAGTCCTTGGGGTATATCCCTAGGAGAGGGATTACTGGGTCATATGGAAGGTCCATGTCTAGCCTTGTGAGAGTTCTTCAGTCTGCTCTTTAGAGAGGCTGGACCAATTTACATTCCCACCAGCAGTGCAGAAGGGTTCTTCTATCCCCACAGTCTCTCCAGCATTTGTTGCTGCTGTCCTTTTTGATGTATGCCATTCTCACAGGGGTGAGGTGGTATCTCAATGCTGTCTTTATTAGCATTTCTCTGACAATCAGTGACCTGGAGCAATTTTTCCTGTGTTTGTTAGCCTTTTGGATCTCTTCTGTAGTGAATGTTTTGTTCATATACTACACCCATTTTTGGATGGGGGCATTTGCTTTTTTGGTGCTAAGTTTGCGGAGCTATTTGTATAATTTGATGATTAGTCTCTTGTCTGATGTATGGAATGTGAAGATCTTATCCCATTCTGTGTGGAGTCTCTTTGTCTGTGTGATAGTTTCTTTGGCTGTGCAGAAGCTTTTCAATTTGATGTAGTCCCACTGGTTTGTTTCTGCTTTAGTCTTGCTTGTAGTTGGGTTTGTTTCATCAAATCTATCCTTGAAGTTTAGGTGGGAAAGTGTTTTACCAATGTTTTCCTCTAAGTATTTGATAGTTTCTGGTCTAACATCTAGGTCCTTGATCCATTTGGAGTTGATTTTTGTTTCTGGTGAGATAAGGTGGTTCAGTTTCATTCTTCCGCATGTTTCAATCCAATTTTCCCAGCACCATTTATTGAAGAGAGCCTCTGTCCTCCATTTATTACTTTGGGCTCCCTTATTAAAGATTAGATGTCCATAGGTGTGGGGGTTTAGTTCTGGGATTTCAGTTCTGTTTCACTGGTCTATGTGCCTATTTTTGTTCCAGTACCAGGCTGTTTTGATGATGATGCCCTTATAATATAGTTTGAAATCTGGCAGTGTGATGCCTCCATTTCTGTTTCTTTTCCTCAAGATTGTTTTGGCAATTCTAGGTATTTTCTGGTTCCAGATAAATGGTAGTAGTTTTTTTTCTATTTCTTTTAAAGAAGCTTGGTGTAACTTTGATGGGTATTGCATTAAATTTCTATATGGCTCTGGGGAGAATATTCATCTTGATAATATTTATTCTTCCAATTCATGAGCATGGGATGTCTTTCCATTTCTTGGTATCAGTTTCTATTTCCTTGAATAGTGACTCATAGTTTTCAGTATACAAGTTTTTCACTTCCCATTTAATGAGCTTTATTCCTAGGTATTTTATTGATTTTGCTGCGACAGTGAATGGGAGTGATTTCTGGATGTCTTCTTCTTCATATTTGGTGTTTGCATAAAGAAATTCCACTGATTTTTGTACATTGATTTTTGTAGCCTGACACCTTGCTATACTGCCTAAAAACTTCCAGTAGTTTTCTGCTGGATTCTTTAGGTTTTTCTATGTATACTATCATACCATCTGCAAATAGTGAGAGCTTGACTTCTTCCCTTCCAATCTGTATTCCTTTGATATCTTTCTCTTGCCTGACTGCTATGACAAGAACTTCCAATACTATGTTGAAGAGTAATGGTGATAATGGACAGCCCTGTCTAGTCCCTGAGCTGAGAGGGAATGCTTTCAGCTTCTGTCCATTGAGTATGATGTTGGCTAGAGGTTTGCTATATATGGATTCCACTATCTTGAGGAATTTCCCATACACTCCCATTTTTTTGTAGTGCTTTGAGCATGAATGGGTGTTGGATTTTGTCAAAGGCTTTCTCTGCATCTATTGAGATAATCATGTGGTTTTTGGTTTTGCTTCTATTGATGTGGTGAATGACATTCATTGACTTTTGTATGTTGTACCAGCCTTGCATTCCTGGAATAAATCCCACTTGGTCTTGATGAACAATCTTTTTTATATACTGCTCTATCCAGTTGGCCAGGATCTTGTTTAATATTTTGGCATTTATTATTCATCAGAGATATTGCTCTGTAGTTTTCCTTTTTCGTTGTGTCCCTATCTGCTTTTTGGTATCAGGGTGATGTTGGCTTCATAGAAGGTGGAAGGAAGTGTTCCTGTTTCTTTGATCTTGTGGAAAAGCTTTAGAAGTATAATTATTAACTGTTTCCTGAAGGCTTTGTAGAATTTGTTTGTGAAGCCATCTAATCCAGGACTTTTGTTGTTGGTAAGATTCCTAATAATTGTTTTGACTTCTTTGTCTGTAATTGGTACATTTAGGTTTTGTAGTTTCTTGATTCAATTTTGGAAGGGTATATGTTTCCATAAATTCTTCCATTCCTTCCGGATTTTCTAGCTTGGTGGCGTAAAGTTCTTCATAGAAGTTTCACATGATTTTCTGGATTTCTCTGGTGTCATTTGTGATTTCGCCTCTATCTTTTAAAATTCTATTTATTTGAGTCTTCTCCTTTTTTTCTTTCTTTTTTTAATGAGTCTGGCTAGGGGTTTGTCAATTTTGTTTAATTTTTTAAAGAACCAACATTTGGCTTCATTGATATTTTGTATTGTTCTCTTATTTTCAATGTTGTTTATTTCTCCTCTAATTTTAGTGATTTCTGTCCTTCTAGTTGCTTTAAGGTCCCTTTGTTATTTTTCCTCTAAGTCCTTAAGGCCTGCAGTAAGGTCGTTTATTTGAGCTTTTTCTTGTTCTCTAATATGTGATTGTATGGCTATGAGTTTCCCTTTCAGTACTGCTTTAGCTGTGTCCCAAATATTTTGATAGCTTGTGTCTTCATTTTCATTTGTTTGCAGGAACATTTGAATTTCTTGCTTGAGTGTCTCTGACCCAGTGGTTCTTAAGCAGTATGTTGTTGAGTTTCCAAATTCCGTGACTTTTAGTAATTTTCTGTTTGTTGTTAAATGTTAGCTTTACTCTGCTGTGGTCTGAGAAGATACTTGGGATGATTTCAGCGCTCTTGTATTTGTTGATACTGTTGTGGCCTAACATGTAGTCTCTCCTTGAGTATGTGCTGTGTGGATTTGAAAAGAATGTGTATTCCAGTTTTTTGGGGTGAAGAACTCTGAAAATATCCAGGGGGTCTAATCTGGCCATCCCTTCATTTAATTCTTGTTTCTTTGTTGATTCTCTGCTTTGTTGATCTGTCTCCCACTATTATTGTATTACTATTGATGTATTATTGTAGTTATTTCAGTAGATGTTTGATGTATTTAAATGGGCCCTCATTGGGTGCATAGATGTTAATAATAGTTAATTCTTCTTGGTTGATTGATCCTCTAACCATTATGTAATGGCATTGACTATCTTTTATTACTTTATTATATTAAGTGTCAGAGATTAGAATGGCTGTTCCTGTCTTTTTTTGACATTTGACTTTATTTATTTATTATTTATTTTCCCTTTTGTTTCCCTTGTTTTATTGTTGTTGTAATTATTACTGTTGTTGTTATTGTTAATGCCATAGTTGTTGGATAGGACAGAGAGATATGGAGAGAGGAGGGGATGACAAAGAGGGGGAGAGAAAGATAGATACCTGCAGACCTGCTTCACCTCCTGTAAAGTGACTCCCCTGCAGGTGCGGAGCCAGGGGCTCAAACCGGGATCCTTATGCCCATCCTTGCGCTTTGCGCCTGTTTCTGCCCTTTTTTGTAGTTCTTTAGCCTGTAGGATAGTTTTCTATCCTTTCACTTTAAGCCTGTATTTGTCTTGTTGGGTCAGTTGGGATTCTTGCAAGCAGCATATGGTTGGTTTATGTTTTCTGATCCATCTTCCCACTCTGTGCCTTTTAATGGGTGAATTTACACCATTGATATTTATTGGTATTATGGATTTAATGTACTCTAATGCCATTATTCAACAATTTTTTTATTTGCTTTGATATATGGCAAGTATTATGGTGATGTTCTTGTTTATAAGTGATCTTTTAGAACCTCTTTCAGGCCAGGCTTGGTGATGGTTGCTCCTTTAACTGTTGTCTGTCTGAGAAGGCTTTGATCCTTCCATCTAGTTTGAATGAAAGTCTAGCAGGATACATTATTCTTGGTTGAAACTGTTTTTCATTCAGTGCTCAGTATATATCTTGCCATTCTCTTCTGGCTTTTAGAGTTTGAGTGGAGAAGTCTGCTGATAATGTTATGGGTTTTCTCCTGTATGTGACTTTTTGTTTTCTTTTGCAACCTTTAGGATCCTTTCTTTATCCTTACTTCTTTTCATTATAACTATGATGTATCTTGGTGTCTTCAGGTCTGGGTGAATTCTGTTTGGGACTCTCTGAGCCTCTTTAATCTTAATGTCCTTTCTGTTGTTTATGTCTGGAAAGTTTTCTTCCTTTACTTCCTCTAGAATGTTTATTTCCCCTTCCTCTCTTTCTTTCTCTGGCAGGCCAATTATATGAATGTTACTTCTTTTGTGATCATCCCATATGTCTCTGCTGTTGTTTTTAGTGTCTCTCAATCTCTTTTCGAGCTCTTTTATCTCTTCCTTTGTTTTCTCTAGGTCATCCTCTGTCTGGCTAATTCTGTTTTCTGCTTCTGTTAGCCTGCTTTGTCTGGGAACCTCTTATTCTGCCATCTTGGTGATACCCTGAATTTGGTCTTAAAGAAGCTGCAGGATTTTTTTAAAAAACATTTTATTTATTTATTTTTAATGAGAGAAAGATACACACAGAGAGCTACCAGAGCACTGCTGTTTCCCCAGCCTACAGCAGGAATTTTTTAGAGGTGAAACTTGAGGGGGAAACTTACTCTTAGCAAAGTAAGCAGTGATAAAGACTCAGAAGTCTAAAGGAGCCTGGAGTATTTCTGGAACAAAGGATTATTTCACATCAATAGAGATAATCGTGGATGGGCAATGTAGAGGGTGACTGGATTTTTATAACATGGGCAGTAATGCACGTATAGGTTTATACCAACTAATTAATGAAAATGACTGAAAGCAGTTAGTTTTAGTGATAGGGAGTGGTCAGGATTATAGCAAAGAGTTTGTATGTTTTGTTAAATGGTGACACTAGCTAATTAGAACCACTGAGGACTATCAACTCAATAAGAGAGTCAAATACTCAAGACTTAAAAAAAAAAAAACTTTGTGTATGACCCAGGGTTGAGCCCAGCCCTACTGCATTGAAGGAAGTTTTGGTGCTTTGGTCTCTTTCTCTCTTTCTTTTTTTCTTCTTCTTCTTAAAAGATTTTATTTATTTATTAATGAGAAACATAGGAGGAGAGATAAAAACCAGGCATCACCCTGGCACATGTGCTGCCGGGGATTGAACTCAAGACCTCATGCTTGAGAGTCCGATGCTTTATCCACTGCACCACCTCCCGGACCACCTTTGGTCTCTTTCATTCTTTCTCTCTCTACCACTCTGCCACTCCAGTATCCATCTTAAAAAAAAACTTTAAATCCCCTTTTAGAAATGGACCATGGAATTACACCTCCATCAGGTAAAAACAATATAGTATTTGCACTTGCTACATGTACTCACTCTAGTATGTTTGAAAGCAAATATTGGAGAAAACTAGGACCCATTCAAAAGGAAATTGCTCAGAACATTTTCTAAATGAGTCCACCCAATTCTATTTTAAAGGAAGCAGAACACATCCAGTAGGTGCACTTATTTCAAAAGTTGCCACCTGGCAACTGTTGGCCCTTGGGGAAGTGTTCACATACTACTGTTGGGTCATCTGTCCTCCTTTCCTATTAGCAGGCTTCCTGATGGCAGATTTGGGAAAATAGAATGCCATTTTAAGAGCAATCCTGTCTGGAAATTAATGTTCCTGTTACAGTTTAGTTTTTTTTTTTTTTTTTGGAGTTAGCAATTTGGAGGCAGATTTAATGTGAAATGCATTCACTTTGCACCTTTTAAGCAGTTATTTACACTTTCTTGTGTTAATATAAGAGGCCCTTGGCTACAGGAGAAAAGAAGTACAGACCTGTTGTTTAATCAGCAAAAAGAAAACTTCAGAGAAGAGTTGGGAGGATAGGTAGTAAGAAGAAAGAGGCAGAAAAGAAATATCTTCATTACAAGAAAGATGATAGGTCAGGAGTCCAGATAAAGCATTTCATCCCTAAGGTTTTCTCAATTCTGTTGTAAAATATGGTATCTCTTACCGGTTTTATGACCTGCATTACCAGGTTAAATCTTCCATGTGGACTGTGTGGACCCCACCGATTTACTCAAATCTGGTATCTTAGCAGAACATATATATATATATATATTATTTAAGAAAGGATAAATTAACAAAACCATAGCGTAGGAGGGGTACAACTCCACACAGTTCCCACCACCCAATCTCCATATATCCCACCCCCTCCCCTGATAGCTTTCCCATTCTCTATCCCTCTGGGAGCATGGACCCAGGGTCATTGTGGGTTGCAGAAGGTGGGAGGTCTGGCTTCTGTAATTGCTTCCCCGCTGAACATGAGCGTTGACTGGTCGGTCCATACTCCCAGTCTGCCTCTCTCTTTCCCTAGTTGGGTGGGTCTCTGGGGACACAGTGCTCCAGGACACATTGGTGGGGTCTTCAGTCCAGGGAAGCCTGGCCGGCATCCTGATGGCATCTGGAACCTGGTGGCTGAAAAGAGAGTTAACATACAAAGCCAAACAAATTGTTGAGCAATCATGGACCCAAAGGTTGGAATAGTGGAGAGGAAGTGTTAGGGGGGTACTCACTGCCAACTCTAGTGTACTTCTGCTTTCAGGTATATATTTTGCAGTAGTTTATGGATACGTGTGAACATATGCTCTCTCTCACCGAAACTAGTGTATATCTAGGTTTTGGGACTTTGTTAGAAAGTGAACCACCTGGTATGGAATTAGAGAATACTATGAAAGGAAAGTTCTCACCTGAGTAATGAAGCTGAAGGGTAGTCATTCCACATGTGAAGTTTCTGGACACAGTCTGAGGTGAAGCATGTTGAGGTGGCAATCGTTGTGTTGATTAGGTTGCGATTGGCAGATGCAATATTATTTGATATGGATTGGGAGAGGCATACGGGAAAGTGGGCCCTATCCAAAGGGCAGACCATATATTTTAAAGGTTTATTTATAAAGTGGAAATATTGACAAGACTATAGGATAAAGGGAACCTTTATAAATAATACCCACCCCTAGAGCTCCATATCCAATCCCCTCCCTTGATAGCTTCTCTATTCTTTATCCCTCTGGGAGTATGGACCCAGGATCATTGTGGGGTGCAGACGGTGGAAGGTCTGGCTTCTGTAATTGCTTCTCCGTTGAACATGGACATTGGCAGGTTGATCCATACTCCCTGCCTGTCACTCTCTTTCCCTAGTGGGGCAGCAATCTGGGGAGGTGGGCTTCAAGTTTGTCCACCTAGGGAAGTCGGGTTGGCATCATGGTATCATCCGGAACCTGGTGGCTGAAAAAGAGTTAAGATATAAAGCAAACCCTCCTCACCTACTTCCTATTACGGTTCTCTCACTCACTCCAATGCTAATCTTAGCAAAGCAAGGACTACAAAAGCTGAATAAGGGCAAGAGACTTTAACAATGATTCTTTAGTCTCTATCAGGCCATTCCACCAGCTGGGGCCCTAATCGGGGAGTCCTGAGTCTCCCAAACAAACTTGATTGGCCTAGACCTCAAATAAATCCCTCTCTCCATTGTTTCCGGTCATCTCTGTCAGGAACAACAAAATAGACCCCTTTGTGGGTCCCCATAGGACCTTGCCCTCAACCTGTATCAACAATGGTAGAGAATGTTCCATCCTCTGAAGGGAGGATGGACAACATACTCTATGATACACCTGAGGAAGATGGGTCAATATGGGGCAGCATGGAATGTTCCTACTCATGACCACAGAATGTGAGCTCAGATCTAGAGGGATGTAGAGGTCACACAGGCTCCTACGCTAAAATTATGGGCCCCAGACCACATCAAATTCATGGGGTTTAGATCACATGAAATCAATGGGGTTTGTAGTCAATAATATTTATACACCTTTCCCATATTTGGGAGCTACTCTCTTCTCTGGTCCAGCTTTCTAGTCCTTTTTCCAGCCATAACACCACCTCTCCAGACATTAGGATTCACCTGCATATCAGATTTCAGGCTCAGGCAAAAAACAAACAAACAAAGACACTAGTATAGCTACAGGCCCTTTGAAATATAACTAAAATATGCCTACTAGCTATCTACAAAATGGAGGGCCCCCCCAGTGCTTCACCTGCACTATTCTAGCCTTTAGGTCGATAACTGTCCAACAGTTTGTTTGGCTTTGTATTTTAACTCTCTTTTCAGCCACCTGGTTCCAGATGCCAGCAGGATGTGACCAGATTTCCCTGGACAGACAACCCCACCAATGTGTCCTGGAGCTCTGCTTCCCCAGAGCCCTTCCCCACTAGGCAAAGAGAGAGACAGGCTAGGAGTATGGATCGACCTATCAATGTCCATGTTCAGCGGGGAAGCAATTACAGAAGCCAGACCTTCAACCTTCTGCATCCCTCAATGATCTTGGGTCCATACTCCCAGAGGGTTAAAAAGTAGGAAAGCTATGGGGGGGCTCATATACGGAGGTCTGGTGGTAGGAATTGTGTGAAGCTGTACCCCTCTTATCCTATGGTTTTGTCAGTGTTTCCTTTTTATAAATAAAAAATTAAAAAAAGATATAAAGCAAAACAGATTGTTGACTAAATCATGAACCTAAAGGCAAGAATATTGCAGATAGGGCAGGGGTAGATAGTATAATGGTTATGCAAAAAGACTTTCATGCCTGAGGCTCTGAAGTCCCAGATCCAATCCCCTGCAGCGCCACTTAGCCAGAGCTGAGCAGTGCTCTGGTAATATATATATTATATATTGTATATATTGCAGATGAAGATTTGGGGTCTCAGTTTTGGAAAAAGCTGGTAGGTCTATTTTAGGTATATTCCAAGGGGCATGTGACTATTAGTTTTTGCCTGAGCCTGACATCTAATATGCAGGTGGACCTAGGTTATTGTCTGGGGTGGTGGTATCATAGTTGGAAAAAGGGATAGAAATCTGGATCAGGGGAGAGAGTAGCTCCCAAATATGGGGAAAGTATATAAATATTATTAACTGCAAACCTCACCGATTTGATCTGGGGCCCATATTCAGCACAGGAGCCTATATAACCTCTGCATCCCTGTAGGTCTGAGCCTGAATTCTCTGGTCAAGGCTATGAACATATTTTATCAAAGATAAGTTCCCAGTATGTGTTAACTTACTCATTGAATCCCATTTATAAAAAATAAACTACAAATCCAATGAAAAAAACAGAAATGTGGACCTTGAGTTCCATGAGGGAATGAGGAATGGATATTCTTCTTGTTCTTCTTTTTCTTTTGAGTGGATATTCTTATTAGGAAAGAACCTGATTATCTCCTTAAAAACCTAGTCTCTCTTTCCAATAGCAACTTAGCTAGATTCTCAGCAGGAGATGTTTAAATTATAACACAATTTTAAAAAGGTATTTCACTTGAAGAGATAGCCCATTTCACTCACAAATGAAATGAATATTAAAACTACATTAAGTTTCCATTTCTTGCCTATTGATTTGTCAAAAATTCCGGTGTTTAGCAACACTATATGGCATTGCTGGAAAATAGACACACCTCATACATTACTAGTTGGAAGGCATAATGGTGTAACTACTATATTTTTTCAGGCTTCATTAGACAAACAGCACCAATAGAGTACATTGACATCAATTTCCTTTCCTGTGTAAGTGAAGTCAGGCCCCAAAGGACTTGTTTGGTCCCCAAATGGGCTGAGTTTGGCCTACGGGCCTGGAAAGAAGGGATTCCCAAGATTGATATATTGGGTTGGGTTTAGCACTAGAAGCTAAACCAGTCTGGAAACAGACGGACAGTCTTAAGAGACTTAAAAATCAATTCCCTTTTTGATGACCTTTCTTTCATTCTTTTTTTCTCTCTTTTTTTTCCTTATTTTAACAGCGGAGAATAGTTGATAACCATTATATAGGCTTTGTTCTCTCATAAGCAATGACCCTAGATGCAGGAAGAATTATAGACACAGAAAACTTTGAGTGGGCTTTACTCCCTCTTTGATCACCCACTTCTTCCCCAAACAGTTCCTGACTTTCCTGCCTTCCTTCACTTCTATGTGCATAAAAGGTTAACACTCCTGGGAGGAGCAGGGAAGCATGATTTGACTTAATGGACCTCAGTGCCAGATGGTGGGTTCAGAAGGCAATTAAAACAGATTTTCCCTGAAACTAAATGCAGGTTTCCCTTGAAGCCCTCATGAAAAATTTGTGTGACAGAGTTTGGTTTTCTGCAGTTCTGGACAGTGAGCCCTTGTTCAGCTTCATATGTGTATGTCCATGTGGCTCGAACTGTATGGGTCCATATATACTCAGATTTTTTTTCAATTAAAAAAGATTGGTTGTTGATAAAATTTTCTTGTTGATATGTTCGAACTTTATGATTTCTCTTCCTTATGATTTTTCTTAACATTCTTTTCTAGTTTACTTTACTATAAGAACACATTATCGTTCTGAAATTGGGGCAGCTTGGAATTTTCCTACTCATGACCACAGAATGTGAGCTCAGATCTACAGGGATGCAGAGGTCACATAGGCTCCGAAGCTGAATATGGGCCCCAGATCACATCTAATCGATGGGGTTTACAGTCAACAATATTTATACTCCTTTCCATATTTGGGAGCTGCTCTCTTCCCTGATCCAGCTTTCTGGTCCTTTTTCTAGCCATGACATCATCTCCCCAGACAATGACTTGGGTCCACCTGCATATCAGATGTCAGGCTCAGAAAACAAAACAAAACAAAAAAACCCCACTAGTATAGTCATGGGCCCTTTGGAATATAACTAAAATAGGCCTACTATCTACAAAATGGAAACCCCCAACTCTTCATCTGCACTATTCCAACCTTTAGGTTCATGATTATTCAACAATTTGTTTGGCTTTATATGTTAACTCTTCTTTCAGCCACCAGGTTCCAGATGCTAACATGATGCCAACCGGACTTCCCTAGGCAGATGACCCCACCAATGTGTCCTGGAGCCCCGCTTTCCCAGAGCTCTTACCCACTAGAGAAAGAGAGAGACAGGCTGGGAGTATGAACATGCCAATGCCCATATTCAGCGGGGAAGCAATTACAGAAGCCAGACCTTCCACCTTCTACACCCCATAATGTCCCTAGGTCCATACTCCTAGAGGGATAAACAATTGGAAAGCTATCAGGGGAGGGGGTGGAATACACAGTTCTGGTGGTAGGAATTGTGTGGAGTTGTACCCCTCTTATCCTGTTTTTTGTCAGTGTTTCCTTTTTATAAGTAAATATATATGTATATGAACACATTATCTAGTGACTGGGGAAATGACCTACCTGGTGAAGGGACTTGCATTCCTGAAACTTCTGGTTTGAACCCCAATACTGCATTTACTGGAGTGGTTCCTGGGCTTCTTTTTTTCTCCCCCTCTCTCTTTGTTTCATATACAACTCTCTATGAATAAATATTTTAAAAATAATACAGTATATAGTAGATAAAATATGGAAACTATGAATTAACCAACTGTGTTATTGATGAGGCATCCTGTCAAGAGGTTTAAGTTTTGGGGATTCAAAAGTTGTAAATGAGTTGTGCAGTGGAATTAGTACCCTTCATCCCAAATTATTCAGTTGTCCACTGTATATAGAAAGCTTTTGGTTCTCACTTTGGTCAGTCTGCTGACTGGGGTTGATCTCTACAGCAGCATCACTAGGTTGATGTTGGCTGGGTGTCACTTCAGACTCGCTTGATGTGCTCCTTGTATTACTTATTCTCTAGGGACCAGAAAGCTAAGCTGGGCACATTCATTTCATAAGAAAGGAAATGATAAGCTAAACTGTACAGGGATGTTTTAAAGTCTCCATTCACCTCATATCCTGAATATCCCATTAGCCAAAGTAAGCCTCATAGTTAAACCTAACTTCGGTGAGCAAGAAAATGTGCTCTGTCTCTTGTGGGGTGAGCTATAAAGTCCTATGATAAAAGTAGTCGGTAGGGGGTTGGGTGGTAGCACAGCAGTTTAATGGAACATGGCCCAAGGACCAGCATAATGATCCCTGTTCCAGCCCCCGGCTCCCTACCTGCTAGGGGGCTGCTTCACAAGCGGTGATGCAGGTCTGTAGGCATCTATCTTTCTCTCCCTCTCTCTGTCTCCCCTCCTCTCTTGATTTCTCTCTGTCTTATCCAACAACAGCAGCAGTGGCAACAATAACAATAACGACAACAACAAGGGCAACAAAATGGGAAAAAAATGGCCTCTAGGAGCAGTGGATTCATGATGCTCACCAAGCCCCAGCAATAACCCTGGGAGGGGGGGAGTAGTGGGTAAAGGAAGGAGGGAAGCAAGGAGGATAATAATACCTTTCTCCAAAGTAGCTTAGAGATCATAGTCCAACCCTAAGAAAATTTATCAAATGGGAATCCAGGACTCAGGGATTTAAGAGATATGTTTGAGGCTGCTTGTGGGATCAAAATGCAAATGTATCTGTCTTCAATTGTAAGTAATGGTAAACCCAGCTTAACTGATCATTGTTTTAAGCCAACACTATGGATCTGGCTGTGCTCAGCTTTGAGGAATTTCCTAGTGCAAATTCATTTATTAAGTGCAGTACCACTGTGGTACTTCTGGGGACACTATATGGGTACTTATGGGGCACATATGAGTAGATACTAGTTAGTAGAAGCACCATCATCTTGATTCTAAAACTCATGTCCTTACTTGACTCTGCCACCATTGGACTAGGCAAATGAAGAATAGTAGGAGCAGATAGTCTGACTCAAACTGGCCTAGTGAAGAGAGTTCACTGACTAAGTAACTTATATATCTAAGAGGAAGCTTGTGCCCATAGTTCAGCACCGGCAACTGCTCTCTTGGGCTGTCTTCACTGTGTTGGCTCTATCCTAAGCCTGACCTCCTTTGAGTTCCTACTCAAATCCTGGCAACTGCCAGGATTCTGTGCTTCTGCCTTTTATGGCCAGTAGGGAGGAGCAAACATCTTTTCCCTCTACTTTCTTGGCATCATTGCTGAAGTTTAGCTTATTTCTAGCCTTAAGTCACATGTCCTGAAGCAAAATCCAGTTATTTCGATTTAATTCAGTTTGGGTCACCCACTTCAGTCCTGGACCCACTTTGAATAGTTCCATTGAGAAGCGAAGATGGCTCTCAGGAAGGCAGTTATGTAAACTTATCTATGTCAGTTTGGCTGTTGGATTTCAGTAAATATGGAAAGCCTCCAGTGTTTCAAAATAGGAGGTGGAAATCTTTAAACAGAGTCAATCTCCAACAAAATCCCATTAGAAACATATTTAGGAAGCAGGCACAAAAACTGCCACTTTGTATCTCAGGGAAGTCCCAATATTTGTTACACATCAACAATTTTTAGTTCTGCCTGTACTTTAGAATTACCTGGAAAATACAAAGCACAACTTTGACTGGAGTTTGTGTATTGTACCAAAGTAAAGACTCTGGGGTGGGCTGGAACATGATGGCAGAGGAGGACCAAAAGGGGGTTGAATTGTTATGTGGAAAACTGAGAAATGTCACACATGTACAAACTAATGTATTTTACTGTCAACTGTAAACCACTAACCCCCCAATAAAAATAATAATAAAGAAGAGTTAAATGAATACCACAAACAGGAAGCATGAAGGAAAAAAAATCACCTGAGAGACAGAGGGGTAAGATTTACCTCTGACTATTTAAACCAAAGTTTCTGGGAAGAGATCCAGGCATCAGGATTTTCAAAAAACTTCTGAGGTAATCCTAGAGTGTACCCCCAGTTGAAAACTGCCCTATTCACTTTTAATGAATGCTTCTGGCAAAATTCTGACAGAAGGAGCTGAGACAGCCTTATAGAGTGATGATGTGTGACTTCTCCAGGCTCAACAGCCGTCTTTGTGCCTTTATAATCCTGAACGGTCTTCTTTTTAAGAAAATAAATTAAAACAACATAGTTTTTTTTTCATTGTGTGTTCTAGTAATTGCAAAGACCTATTTTCTGAGATATGGAAAATATTAGCATTGCAGTTTTTTTGTTGTTGTTGGTGTGTGGGATACTGGAGATTCAACTCATGTGTGATTCATGTGTGTTGTTGGTGTGTGGGATACTGGAGATTCAATCTCATGTGTGATTCCCTTGAGCTGACTTCCCAGCTCAATTTTTATTTCACATTTTGAAATGGTGCTAGAGATTTAACCCAAGGCATGTATATACTTTACTACTGAATCACCGGTTATATTACTTCTTAATATGTAAGTGTATGCAATGACTTTGTAACATCAGTAATTAAAAAAAACACATGAACAACCTCTTTAATAGTAAGAAATTTTGTATCACCTCATTTCTCCTGGAATCTGTATTTTCATTTCATTTGCCTTATATTCACATATGCTTCTTTCAATCAAGCAGCTATTTTTATGCTTGAATGGGTTTTTGTGATCACTATGTCATCATAAAAATAGATACATTTAAATTCTAATTCAAAAAAGATTCTATGACAAACCAGTGAGCTATACAAAACAATAATAAACTCTTAGACAATTAAAAAGCTTTCTGTAGATTTTTAAAATTGTTTAAATTTTTAATTTTTACTTTTACTTTTAATTTTTTGCCTCCAGGTTTATTGCTGGGGCTCAGTGCTATACTACGAATTCACTGTTCCTGGAGGCTATTTTGTTGCTCTTGTTGTTTATATTATTGTTGTTGCTATTGCTGTCATTGTTGTTGGACAGGACAGAGAGAAATGGAGAGAGGAGGGGAAAACAGAGAGGGGGAGAGAAAGATAGACACCTGCAGACCTGCTTCACTGTTTGTGAAGCAACCTCCCTGCAGGTGGGAAGCCCCTGGCTTAACATGTGCACTTAACCTGCTGGGCCACCACCCAGACCCAGCCCTCTGTAGATTTTACTAAATCTAAATCCAATAGAAAAGAAGTTGTTTTTCTAAGAGAAATTCTTGTGTAAGCTTATTCTGTTTAAACCTTATGTACAATATTAGTATTATTTTTTTCTTTTCCTCTCATGAATTTCATGGGCTTTTTTTTTTTCAACTGAAATGTGTCAGCCTTATTATTCAGAAAATGTTATATTTGGAATAGTATTATTTGGCTTATAATTTTTTAAAGTTTAAAAAATTTCTTTATTGGATTAATGGGTTACAGTTGACAGTAAAATATGATAGCTTGTGCATGCATAACATTTCTCAGTTTTCTACATAATTCAGTCCTTACTAGATCCTCCTCTGCCTGTGTTCGAGGACCTGAACCCTCCACCTGACCCCAGAGTCTTTTACTTTGATGCAATACAGGAACGCCAGTCCAATTTTTAAGTTTTTGTGAACTTAGTCCTCAAAATTGTTTTCTTTCTGACTCAAGCTGTCATCATGATTAGTATATTATAATTAATCAAATATACTACAAAAATTGAGATTTTTATGAGGATCATATCTCTTGATACAATAGGCAGAAATTCAAAACAATTATGTCACAAATTGACATGTAGTCATGCATATTTATTAACTAAAATTAGGCAAGATTCAGTATAGAATTTATTTCTATTTAGTATTTGTACAGATGAAATTTTAAAGAAAATCCTTTCATAAATGAGTAAATGGGAATAAAAGGACTTTTGTTACAGGAATATCATTCAGTTCTTTGAACTCTTCAGTTAAATAAAAAAAAATCACAGAGTGAGCTATCATCAAAATTATTTTTAATCATCTTTTCATCTCACAACTTGATTCAGTCCTCTTTCAGTCTTGTTGAAAGTAATAAATTGGAAACCACCTGACTTGAACAAGTGCTTGTTATTAACTTTCTCAGTACCAGTATCACTAAAGGGAGTTGCTCCAAAGTTTTATACTCTCTTTGCCTCTTCTCCATAAGAATGTGCTGCAAAAAAATATTTGATTGGGATGAGAGCACTGTGGGTTTTGTGGGCGTTGTCCTAGGACCTCCAGCTTAAAAGGCCACATGGTTAATGCACTGCTGTCTCCATCTTGAAATTCTTCATACTTTTGGAATAAATGACTCCACATTTTCATTTAGCACTGATCTCAACTAAGACCGGGTGAGAGGGATGCTTGTCTTTTACAATTTAGGAAAAGTGCATTGGAAAAGTAATCATGAGGAAGGAACAAGGGCCTGCAACGGGCATGTTCTCAGACAAAACTGATTTAGAAAGGAGTGACAACAAATTAAGAATCTGGCGGTAGATTGCCTGAACACCCTTGGAAAACTGTCCTTACACCTTTCAAGAGTATTTGTGGCCCAGTTTGAATGTGCAGCTCTAGTCTTCCTGTGGTGATAGACTATATGGCCTGGATGCTTGCCCAGCTGATCTTACACTTGAGTCCTGATCCTGTACATGATTCCTGATCAACACCACTCAAAGTGAGCCTGACTTATTTCACCATAGATACATTGCAAATGACCAGTTTGTGTAAGGGTAAGGTGATTTGAAGTGGGTGCCCTCCTCGGAAAGTAGAATTTTGATATGAGAACTTCAGAACGATTTTAATGGTGCCATAGACTAAGTTTAATTTATACCCAGTTGTTTCATTGTTCTTCCTTCCTCACCTCCCTTCCTCCTTCTTTCCTTTCTTTTATTTGATAGGACAGAGAGAACTTGAGAGGGAAAGGAGAGAGAGGGGAGAGAGAGAGAAAGAGAGAGACATCTGCAACACTGCTTCTACACTACTCATGAAACTTGTCCCCATGCAGGTGGGAAGCTGGAGCTTGAATGTGGGTCCTTGCATGTGGTAATCTGTGTGCTCAGCCTGGTGCACCACCACCTGGCCCCCCCCAATTTCATTGTTTTATACTGAAATATTTTCAGTTGGCACACAGACAATATTATCATCTTTTATATCAAGCCCAGGCTCCCTGATTCTAAATCGAATGCTAGTTGCAGTACACCATGTTTATGATGCTGTTCCCAATATAGTTCCCAAGACAGCAGAAGAGAAGAACTATTGTCAAAGTCTAGAAACTGGGCCAAAAGAGCTAAGTGGAATCCACATGGGCCTGAAAGACTTTTTTTATTTATAGTATCCTGATTTTAATTCCAGGTGTGCTTGTCTACCTCATTCAAAAATTAATTGATGAATTCTTTTTTAGATAAAAACTAAGTTTTTGCTCTTTGTTATATCTGAACAAAAGCCTAAAAGGATAGGAAACAAAAAGAAAGTTACTAAACTCTAGTTAATAGAACAGAAACAGTAGTATCTTTGGTAGTGGTAATGCAAAGTGAAATCATTTCACTAACTCTGAGACAGAAAGAGAATCAAAATAAAAACACTTGAAATTTAAACAGAAGGTGGAATAGGATCTATTCTTTCATATACCTAATGCCTGACTAAAAAAATACTGTATTGTATTTACTGTCGAATGTGAAACATTGGTCCCCAATAAAGGGGAAAAATGATTAAAAAATACTGTATTTGAGATAAGTTGGATTTTAATCTCAGGCCTATAATTTTCTGAATCACTGAACTCTCTTTTAGATGTAACTTTTGCTTCTCCAAAATGGTTCTAAATATCTGCCTGGTGCCACTTGTAGTAATTTACAGTTACAGGGGAAAATAAGCCTTGTCAATCTCCCACTATTTTGCTAATGTATTCTCAACTGGTATGACTTTTTCTGAATATTAACTCAAAAAGTATTAAAAGTGAGGGTGGGGAAACAGAGCTTTGCTGTTTGGCATCGTGTGGAACTACACACTGTAATATTACAATCTCGTAACCTACATTTTCCTCTTTTTATTAGTTATTTAATATTAATTTACAAAATTATACCACCAGAATTCTGGGTCCCTAATCCCTCCACTGTAAGCTACAGCAGTTCTCCCAAGATAACCTACTATTAATCAAAACCAAAAAATGAAAAAAAATGCCAAGTGCTCACATTCTGTGCACAGAGAAAAAATAATTTAATTGATTGTAATTAAATACTGTTACTTAAGGGTTATATTCAATCAATTAAAAACCCTCTTCCTCTAGCTTTTCTCAGAGATTAGTATGAAATATATAACAAGCATTTTATTTCAGTTAAGGATTCTATTTTGATTTACATATAACATCTTAGGGCTACTTTGATTATATATATATATATATTATCATTGATTAAATATTCATTAGTCTTGTCATTTAACTGTTCTAAATATGAGAACTTATCTCCCTTTAAGCCCCTTTAGCATTTCTCATTTATAGTATAAGTGTCTTAAATATTTCCTCCATATACATTTTTTATTGTATCTGGTGGTATTATGATATTTGTTTAAACTTATGTCAAACATAATTATCAAAGATTCAAAAAGAGTTAGAAGCACCTATTTCCTTTATCCGTATACTTGCTTGCTGTGGTCTTCAGTTTCTTCCTAATCAGCTCCACAGTTCTTTCTTATATAATTTCCTTTCTATTCGTGAGGCACTTTTATAGTCATCCTTTTAGAGCCAAACTATTGATGACAAATTCTTTTAGTTTTTCTTCATCTGAGAATGACTAATTCCTGAAGACCATCTACACAGGGTATAGGATTCTGGACCAGCTGTTTATCTTTTTCTCTTTACTTTCTTTTTTTAAATTATTTATTTATTTAATTATTAGATAGGGACAGAGAGAAACTGAGAAAGGAGGGGAAGATTGAGAGGGGGAAAGAGCTGGAGAGATACCTGTAGCCCTGCTTCACCATTGCAAAGCTTTCCTCCTGCAGGTGGAGACCAGTGGCTGGAATCCAGGTCCTTGCACAATGTAATGTGCGCCACAGCCTGGAAGCAAACTTTTTTTTTTCTCAGCACTTGAAAATTATGTGTCATATCCTTCTAGCCTCTGTGGTTTCCATATGATAAATCTGCACTCACTCTCATCTTTTGACCCCTGTCGTTAAGACATTCTCATTATCTCTCTTTCTTTCCTCTCCTTTCAAATTTTTTCTTCTTTGCTTTTGGCACATTGATTGTGCTAGATCTTGGAATGGATTTCTTCAAATTTATCATTTGGGTTCTCTGGCTTTCTTTAACCTGGAGGTTGATTTTTTTTTTGCCTTACTCAGGACCTTTTTTAGTCATTCTTTTTTTTTTTTTTTTTTGACTGCTTTTATAGTTCCATCCTCTGCTCTTTCTTTGGGAACTCTTACAATGACACAAATGTTAGATCTTACAGAGGTCTCCCACTTCCCTCTTCATAGTACTCTGTAGGTCCTTTTTCCTTTTAACATTTTGAAATCTGCTTTTCTTCTTGTTCAGTTAGGTAATTTCCACTTTTTAACCTTGCAGTTTTTTATTTATGTTTCTCTTATTTTTTTCATTTACAGATGAACTCATCTACTTAATTTTTTTTTCAGTTTTAAAATTTCCATTTGGTTCTTCCTTATATTTTCTACTTCCCCCTCTGAGACTTTCTATTCTTATTTGCTTCACATGTGTAACTTAAATTGCTCCTTAGAAGATTTTTCTTTTTTTAATATTTATTTATTCCTTTTGTTGCTTTATTGTTGTAGTTATTATTGTTGTTGTTGTTGTTGGATAGGACAGAGAGAAATGGAGAGAGGAGGGGAAGACAGAGAGGGGGAGAAAAAGACAGACACCTGCAGACCTGCTTCATTGCCTGTGAAGCGACTCCCCCTGCAGGTGGGGAGTCAGGGGGCTCAAACCAGAATCCTTAAATTGGTCCTTGTACTTTGTACCTCCTGCGCTTAACCAGTTGTGCTGGCACCGCCCGACTCCCCCTCCTTAGAAGTTTTTTTTTTAAAAACAATTTATCCTTAGAAGATTTTTATGATGACTTCTTTGCAATATTTGCCTGACAAACTCTACTATCTTTGCCATCTAGATATTGACATCTTCTGACTGTATATTTTTCACTCAGTTTGAGGTTTTCCTGTTTCTTGCTGTGGCAAGTGATTTGCAATTGAAAGATGAACATACGGAAATTTATGTTATAAGGCTCTGGACTTTATTTCCACCTTCTGTTGTAGCTCTTTTTTGTTCCTGGCTGTAAAAGGGGAACGGAGAGAGATGCCAAGGTATTAATCCAGATTGGGCTAGAAGTTAATTCAGTGTCACCCCCCTCCCACTGGAAGAGCCCCTTATTACTGCCGCTTGGGGATAGTGATTCTGGCTCTCCACCAGGGATCCAGGTTAACTTGGCTGACAGAGGTTGCAAACAATTCAGTGCTTCATGGTAGTTAACACTTGTTATATGTTATTTGAGAGCTATCAATTATTCCCCACTAGTTACAGATAGAAAGAGACTATAGATCTCCTTTGTCATAACGTCACTACAGTGTGACATGTCACACTGAAAGCAAATTCTGACATATGTACAAGTGGTTCTTGGCAAATAGGCACAAAAGCAATCACAGCCTATTTCTTAAGCTCAGGGAAGTGCCAGTTCTCTGTCTTTTTGTGGGCACTCTAATAAATACCTTGTCTGAAAGATTCACTCAGAGCAAAAATCCATGAGGCAAAATCTTGTGGACAGATTAAAATTCTTAACCAAGATCGCCTTTCTAAGTGATTTGGGATTGTTACGTCTGAGTTCTCTCCATACCTATATAGCATTTCTGACCAGTCCATATACCTTATATATTACTCATTTCACCAGTGAAAGTGTTTTCATGTGTTAACATATAAATTTGATATGAACCCAGTCAATAATGTACACACAGGTCATCTGTCCTACACACAACAAGCATACCTACTAAATTACATCGATTTAGACTGACAGCCAAGGGAGGGCAACAAATAGCTCACTTGGATAAAAACTATTTAAGATAAATTGCAGGTAATACAAAAAATTACTATCAGAGAGTTTATAGACATCACCTAAATAAATAGTCAAAAAGAAACAGCAAGCTTTTGTTGGTGCATATCTAAGGGAAGCTGAAAACAAAAAAAGAAAGTAAAGAAGGAAGGGAGGAAGGAAAGAAAGAAAAGAAGAAGAAAAAGAAAGAAGAAAAGAAAGAAAGAGACAAAGGGAAGTAAAACTCTGATTTTCTAAGCAAGCAGACTAATTTCTTAGGGACTTTCATATTTGAAGAACAATAGGAAAATTCCTTGAATTTTCTTCACATAAATTTCAAGCTGGGTGCTGGGAAAACTGGCAAGCCAGTCAAATCATTCACAGCTGCTTTCTGTAGCCAAAGGACCAGCGATGGTGCTGGTTTGTGAGATAAAAAAGGAATCTTAGACCATAATGGTTGTACTGCAGCCAACCCCCATATGGAAAACAGCTGCCACTCTCACCTGTGACAGAAAAAAAAATTGAGCAAAAAGATTAGAGATCTACCCTCACCCACTCTTCTGAGGTTCCCCAAGCCTCCCTCACACACACTCTCCTGAGCAGTCAGTTGGGACTGCCATCCTTGACCTGGCAGTGCTGCAGTGCCTAGCCCTCTCCACTGGGGTGGTGTCAGAAAAGTTAGTGGACCTGCCCCAGCACCCAGAGGTAAGGAGACCACCCAGTATTGTATCAAGGAGTAGTAAAGAGGCACCTTGCTGTGAGGGTCACTCACCCTTCTGCAGAGGAAGGGGCTGCCTTACTCCAGGAAGATCTACTGTGCCCCCAAAGACCAGGCTTTTCTTTTATAATGTATCATATGCAGAAAAACTGACCTCTCCTTCTCCCTCTCCCTCTCCTTCTCCCTCCCTCTCCCTCTCCCTCCCCCCCCCCTCTCTCTTTAATATACACTTATTTTCAGCCTGAAGAATTGATGTGCCATGCACAATCTGTAGGATCCTCTTGGTAGAGAAGTAGCAAGACTTGGACTAATCAATAAAAATTAACTGTTAGAAACAGGTGAGGACTAGGTAGGCCTGAATGAAGTCAATATGTCTTTTGGAAAGCAGTCTGTTCTTTTTATCATCACCCCCAGCCCCTTAAGACATTTATAGACAGATACAAGCTCAGACTATTGGTAAAGCAACAGGAATGTCGAAATTAGGTGATCCTTAAGACGGGGCAGCATGACTGTGGGAGATCTGTGGTTAAATCTGTTACAGGAAGGGAAAAGGAGGCAGGTGGGCCACTCGATGAAATGGGCATTTCAGGGTAGAGGAAGCAGATGGAGTTTATCCTGCTCTGTCACTATTACAGCAGCCACAATAGTGTTCATTGAGCCCATCTCAGAAAATAGCATTGATCTTATTCTGCCTACTGGGCCTTGTTGAAGCCCGCATGCCCCAGACAAAGCCTCATTTCCTACAGGTGGCATTTCCCTAGGAGTGTAGAAAGTACTCTCTTTGTTCTTCTCCCTGCACCTGCTGAGTTTGCAATCTTGTAGTGTTAAGCTGTGTCCCCTTAGAGGGTTGCTGTGACAGGAGAGTTTGATGAGCCACAGCCTTTTCCCGAAGTCAGGAAATGACAGGTCTTGAGAAGTGACCTGTATACACTCTTCACAAAGACCACTTGGTGACATCTGATAGAATAAAATTAATTAAATTAAATTGTCTGGTTATTTTTAAACACTTGGAAAAATGACATTCTAGAAAGATTCAGTGTATCTAGGAAAAAAGTTTAGCAATCATTTTTATAAGGAGCAAGTCCAAATCAGCCTTAAGCTAAAGCAAATATGTTATCAGGAATTTGAAGATATTTAAAATAGGTTCTTAGATGAGGCACTCTTAATCACAGGGAATTAAGCAGTGTTTTCAAAACTGATAAAGGTGAAGTTCTATCCAATGTGACATTGTCTGAGCTTAGATTCCGAATGGGCCACCCATGGAATAATCTGATAATTGCCTAATCATTCCTGTAAAATAAGTTCATCCTCTGATTGTAATTGCTGCAATGTGAGGGCTGAATTCTATAGTGATAACATTTGAGGTACTAACTATAAATTATAGTCTCACTAAAAAGGCAAAATAATTCTCATGGTGGAGACTAAAAGCAAAACTTACCCCTGACGTGTCAGCCTCTAAACACACCCCAGTCCACACCCCAGCACTTCCTCCATCTCTTTCTCACTTCCTCACTCACACGTGGGTAATGCCATCACTCTGCTAGAAGCAAAAATAGAGCACTGGTTTTTCCCTGGACTGATGGGGGAGGGGGAGGAAAAAACGACAGCAAGACATTTCTTCTCCCCCCCCCACTTTATTTCATTGACAGGTCAATGGTTTATAGTATAGCCTTTAACACATAGACACAACCACTCATCTCCCCATGATTGGTGTCTAAGAGACACACAGAACCAAAAATGTCCCTTCATCTTCCTTTCTCTTCTTCCCCAGAGTCATTTGCTTTGGAACAATACATCACACCCAGTCTAAGTTTTAGTTTATGTTTTCTTTTATTGTTCTTATTTCTTAAGTTCCACCTGTAAGTGAGATGATTCTGTATTGTTTTTCTCTTTCTGACTTGTCTTACTAAGCACGATGCCATCTCTTCTTGATTGGTGATAGGAGCTACAACAGGACCCAAATGTCCCTTCATCCTATCCCTTTCTCTTTTTCTCCAAAACAAACTCATCATTTTAAACAGCTGCATGGTACTCCATTATGTATATGTAACACAACTTCCTTAACCCTTCATCTGTCATTGGGCATCTGGGTTGCTTCCAAATGTGAGCGACTACAAACTACTTTGCTATGACCCTTGATGTGCAGAGCTGATTTTGTTTTCTCTGGGATTTTGTTTCCCCTAGGAGAGGAATGATAGGTGCATTTCTAGAGTTGTGATAAATCTCCAGACTGTTTTCCATAGGGCTTGGAGCAATTTACATTTCCACCAGCAATGTAGGAGAGTCCTTTCACCCCACAGCCTCTCCAGCAGTTGGTGCTTCTGTCTTTTCTAATGTGTGACATTTTCTTTGGAGGATGTGTTTCTAAGGAATTCTAGGGGTAAAATTGCTGTATCAGAAACAATGGAGGCCCCCTCCTCAGTAATAACTCAGACCTGAGTACTGAGAAGTAACTCAGTAGAAAGTTCTGACTTTTCTAGCATAAGTCTACCACTGCAGAGGATTGAAGGGGAGGGTCTTTGTTCAGTGGCAGGGAATTAGTGGTAGTTATTTTTATAGGGAAAATAAGTGAATTTTTCCCTCTTTTTACTTCCATGCTTTAAATAAGCATTGAAGAATTGGGAGGTGGTGCACCTGGTTGAGTGCATAGACTACCATGCACTAGGATGTGGGTTCAAGCCCCCAGTCCCCACCTGCAGGAGGAAGTTTCATGAGTGTTAAAGCAGTATTGCAGGTATATTTCTCTCTTCCTCTCTCTTTTCCTATCGATTTCTCTCTGTCTCTATCCAAAACAAATAAAAAAATATTTTTAAATAAAAATATTTTAAAAATCATTGAAAGTGCTGAGCACTCGAGTGCTCTCTGGAACTGCAATACTGAGGAGAATTCAATTTTAGTGAAGTGTGCATTTCTGATTATAAAAAGCTATAAACTTTATTAACCTTTTGCAGTCCTTGCTTTGATGAGGTTAGCTTTGGAATGAGTGAGAGAACTGTAATAGGAAGTAGGTGAGGAGGGTATCTAAGTCTAAGTAGGCTCTATTTCATTATGAACTTGATACTGACTCACTACAGACTACTGTGTATTTTTGCTTTTAGGTATATATTTTACCCTAATTTATGAATATATGTGAACATATGCTCTATCTTATGTGACCTGGTCTATATCTAGGTATTGGGATTTTGTTAGGAAATGAACCTTGGAATGGAATTAGAGAATACTATGAAAGGAAAGGTTTCACCCTAGTAAGGAGGGTGAAGGGTTGACATTCCATCCCTGAAGTCTCTGGACACAGTCTGAAGTGAAGCATACTGAGGTGGTACTTGTTGCGTTGATTAGGTTGGGATCAGCAGATGCAATATCATTTGGCCTGACTTGAGAGAAGCATGCAGGAAAGTGAGCCCCATCCTAGAGGTTCCAGGACTGGGGAAAACATAGGCTCTATAGAGGAAGTGGGAGGTGTCTGGGTCTTAGGGTTTAAGAAGACAATAGATAGTTATTGCTATAATCACATTATTTGGCAGTTGGGTTAACTTTGAAATATCCCTTTGTTAGGATTTGCTGTATCATATGCGGAATCACCATAATTTATGTCCTTTGACATTATTTGTATATATCTGTGCCACTGGTTGCTTCTCTTCTCCCTGGTCTAAGGTTTTAAGAGAGTCAACATAGCAAAGACTCAACCTATTAAAAAGACTCAATCTGAAAAGGTTTGAGACATTCAATAAATTTCTTCCCCTCTCATATTAATGATTTACATGACTACAAATTGATGGAAGTGTACATAAACACCATTCCCACCACCAAAACACTGTGTCCCATTCCTCCCTAACACCCCATGAAGCAGAACACCCAGGGTTTTTTACATTGGTGCCCTACTCCAGAGTCAGTCAAATCCTGCTTTGAGTTTCCCATTCTGTCATTCTGTCTCAACTTCTGTTTATGAGTGGGATCATTCCATACTTATCTTTATCTTCTGACTTAGCTCACTTAACATAATTCCTTCTAGCTCCATCCAAGATGGGTCAGAGAAGGTGGGTTCATTGTCCTTAATAGCTGTGTAGTATTCCATTGTGTATATATACCACAAATTTCTCAGCCACTCATTTGTTGTTGGACACCTGGATTGCTTCCAGGTTTTAGCTACTACGAATTGTGCTGCTATGAACATAGGAGTTTTTTTTTTTTTTTTTTTTTGAATTAGCTAGGAGGAGGGAGAAAGGAGAGTGGAGGGAAGGAAGGAAGAACTAGACAGAAATAAGTTCCTCTCACACTGGATAGGACACCCGGTCACCTAGCAATGGGGAAAACAACAGCAGTTAATTTTGGTCAACCAAAAGAAGGAGGGGACAAAGGGACACACATATATAATAATAGTAATAATAAGATAGACTAGAGTAAAAAACCCTGTCAGTCTGCAGCTTGGACAGCTCTGAATCAGGCAGCCTGAGCTAAGACAGCCAATTGTAAGAAGTATCCAAGAAAAAAAAATCCTCCGGGTAGTCTTTCCCAGGCAGGGGTGAGGCTCTGATTGGTCAGCTATTTTGTCACTCAAATAGAGCTCCAGACACTTAAAAAAAAGAGAGAGAGAGAAGTAAGACAAAAAGGCAATAACACCCCTTGTGAGCCAGATATCTTGGTAAAGCAAATAGTTCAGCGGGGAGCCTGCTAGGAGCAGCTCTCCAGCCCCTGGGGGCTGGTTCTGTGGTGGGAGGGAGGGGTGAGCTTCAGAAATAATCAAAAGATTTCCTTTCTTTCACCCCCTGGCTTCCATTTTATAACCCAAGAGTGGTCTCACCCTTAGGACCCCTTACTCACCCTCCTGCTGACGTCCCAGTATCCTACCCTATCCAGAGAATCGCAGGTCACAAGCTTCTGCTTGTTGGAGCTCATGCCAGCTGCTGTTTGCAAGTTGCCGTTTTGACCCCGCCCACTCCCCCAGTTGATTATTTTTATCTTAACTACTGGCATCAGCAAAAAGTTCATATGAGGGGCCAGGCAGTGGTGCACCTAGTTGACCACACACATTAACATGCACAAGGACCCAAGTTCAAGCTCCCTCCCCCCCACCTAAAGGAGAGATGCTTCACAAGCAGTGAAGCAGGTCTGCAGGTGTCTGTTTTTCTCTTTTCCTCTCCATCTCCCACTCCCCTCTCAAATTTTTCATTTCCACTAAATAAAAATAGAAAAAGAAAAAAAAAAGGAAAAATTGGCCAAGTTTGGATTCATAGTGCTGGCACTCCATCAGTGATAACCCTGGTAACAACAAAAGTTTTTTTTTTTTTTGGTAAAGGTCACATGAAGAGAACTTAAAAAGTGATCGATATTTCAGTCAGGATATATAGTGTGAAAAGAGTTGGATTAGAACTTTCTACTAAAACCATATCCACAAAATATATATATTTAAAATAATTACTAAGGGGGTAGGGTGGTGGCGCACTGGAATAAGTACACATAATATGAAGCGCAAGGGCCTACACAAGGATCCTGTTGGAGCCCTGTGCTCCCCACCTGCAGAAGGGGGGTTGCTTCACAAGCAGTGAAGCAGGTCTGCAGGTATCTATCTTTTCCTCTCCCCCTCTACCTTTCCCTCCCCTCCCAATTTCTCTCTGTCATATCCTATAAAAACAGGAGAAAAAAAATGACCTCCCAGAGCAGTGGATTTGTAGTACATAATCTATATATATACATAGATTCAGCAGGTCTATGTTCTCATTTGCAGAATGAGGAGGGACAAAAATACAGATTCACTTTGAAGTAGTATAAAAATTCTTCAAATCATGAGATGAACCTACATACTGTATTCATCTATTTCAGTCATATAGTTGGTCAGTCCACAAAATTACTTCAGATGTTTATAACATTTTCAAAGTCTTTTTTAATCTTGTGGATTGAAAGCGTTCTATTTTAGAAACTCACTTAAAAAAAGATTTATTTATTTACTATGTGTGAGAGGGAGACAGAACAAGAGAGGACACAGAGGCATGGGTTTGGGACCAGACCAGAGCTCTACTCGCCTCTGGCATAAGGTGGTACTGAGGATTGAACCTGTGCCCTCTGTGGCCTCAGGCATTGAAAATTCTGTGCTCTAACAGGCTAAGCTATCTATCAGCCCTTGCCATTCTGTTTATATAGATAACATCTTCAACAGATCTAGAATGCAAGTCAGTGTATAGACAGCCTTTTAGTCAGTTACTGTATTTTCAGCAAAGCATTTCACCCTCTTTTGTCTCCAATTTGCAGTTTCCTAGAGTCTCAGAGGTTGTGTAAAGGAAAACCAGATGGATTTATCCTGTCTTCTATAGTTTCTAGAACTTTCTTCTCCATATTGTTTTTGTTATTCCTTTGCCTTTCATTCTTCCACAACTCTGTTGATCTATCTTGCTCACTGGCATCTCGGATCACTTTGATGGATATTTAGTTTTTTAACCCTTTTTTACATGGAATATTGTGAAAGATGAGAGAATACCACATGACATACTGGTCTATGATGTGGTATCAAAATCTAGCTCCTACTGAATAATGGACCCTCCCCAAATTTAATGACTTAGAACAATAACAGACATGTATTAATAATTAAACTTAGAAGTCCAAGTTTCTCTGGGTCAGGAATTTAGTCATGACTTGGTACTACTCCACTACTCCTGGTAGCCTTTATTTATTTTTTCTTTTAGAAAGAATATAAGAGGCAGAGAGATAAAGAGAGAAACAGAGAGAAGGATACCACTGCACCACTCCACCATTTGCGAAACTTCTCCCCTGCAGGCACTCTCATGTGATGCTTGGGGGCTCAAACCTCCTTATACATGGTAATGCGTATGCTCTTACCAGGTGAACCACCTCCTGGCCCCTAAATATTTTTTTCTTGCAGTCAATATTTTTCCTCAACCTTTTTTTTTTTTTTTTTTAACTTGGAATACACTTTAGGGCTTCAAGAGAGGGATAGACAGTTGGTGTGGAGTGGCAACTCAAAGCATGGAGAGGACTAAAATTATCCTCCGAAAGCATAATCTTTATATACTGGAGTTACCTCACAAAAATTTAAAAACTCTTCTCAGATGCACTTTTTCTTTGGAGAGCTTCTCTTCACAGAAACTCTAAAAGATAATAGGCCTCTAACTTTTCCAAGACTATGAAAGGAGTCAGCTGTGTAAGTCAGAGTAAGACATATCAAAGCACCTTTGATCATTTTTATTAGCTATTTTGCTTTTTCAAAGACCAGCACAAGAGGTCATTAAAGCTGGTGTTTCTTTCCATGAGAGCTGTTTCTCATCCCATGACTCCTGAGCTGCTGGTTGAGGTGGCCCAAAACAGGAACTCTTCACTTTGAGCATTTCAATTACACAAGTGCTTTCCACAAATAGGTGTATTTGCATTTAAGTTTCTGTCCTCTTGGGGCTGTGGAGCAGCAGCACTGCAGTGGGCCTCTCAGTGAGTTATGTGAGCTCATAAATGCATACTGCAATCACAAAGCTATCAACGTTTAGTCATGAAACAAAAACACCTGTCAGCAAGTTTTATTTTAACTTGTTAATGACATCACAAGTAGGACAATATCATCATTTCAGTAGATAGTTTTACCCAGCAGGCCTCTTCCAGAGCATTCAGAATAGGGCAGATGGCCTCTGGTCACTAATTAGACAAGGCCCTCATGAACACAATAAATCAGTTGTCATCAGAGGCCTGTCCTCCTCCATGTTCAGGGAGGCCTTGCACTTATTAGCATCTAGGCTAATTCCCAGGGTAAGTACTACTACACAACAGTTCCAAGACAAGGCCCATCTACATTGCTCAGTAGATGATTTTATATTGTATTTCACTCCCCACCCCCAGTTCTGTGATGGCAATGTGGCTTATTAGGAACAATTAGGCCTATTAGAATATATGAACCCAACCTCTGGTGCTCCTGGGGCAGGGATAAGTTTGGAAAACAAGTCACAAATGAAAATAATCTCTCTCTGCACCAAGCTCCTTGGTTCCTTTTGAGAAGTCTGAAGCTACATTTGGGATGTCTAGTTGAGTCTCATCTCATTTAACAGGCCTCAACTAATCTGACAACTCCACACAGGATGTATTGAGAAGTTGTGTTGTGTAGGCCTTGCCCTACTGGATGAGGTACTCAGTCTTTTAGGATATCCACCCCTCCTCTTTTTTTTTTATTGTTAATAGGGGTGTATATTAACAGCATTCCTGCCACCAAAGGTCTTTGTCCCTACCCATGCCCCCCTATAGTGAAGCTGAAAATCTACCTACTCCCACCCTTCACCCAGAGAGTTTTACTTTGGAGCTAGAAGGAATTATGTTAAGTGAGATAAGTCAGAAAAGAAAGATGAGTATAGGATGATTCCACTCATAAACAGAAGTTTAGAAAGAAGAACCCTAGAAAAAAAATAACTCTATTGGCATCTTGATTTTGAGTTACAAAATTTGATCTTAGATCAGCAGCCTCCAGAACTTTGAGAAAATTAGCTCGTTGTTTAAACCACCCAGTCTACAGTATTTCAGTGTATATGCCTTAATGCATGAATACCAGAAATTAAAAGAAAACATAAAATATCCAATTATGACCACCTTCCAGCTTGCCTTCCTAGTGAGGCTGAAAGATGTTTCCCTGCCTTTAAGCCATATGCAAAATGGACTCAGTGTCTTAACTAAACTGGTTTCATAGACTGCCAGTTCTTAGCAACATCGCCCCGCCAGATATTCGTCAGGATGCGGCATCATCTAAGTTCATTTCCCACGTCTACGCTCGACCGGACCTGCCAATATACGCGGATATCTTCGCCCACCCTGTCCAACGCTTGACGTCTCCTCATCACCCAGTCTGGTCCCCTATGCCTACACTGAACTTCTCTGTTCCAGACTCTTGGAAACAGAGTTGGCAGTCAGCTGAGGTAAAGAACCTCATCACAGACCCCTGCAAGCGTCAACCCGGCTTTGACCTAGCACGTTATGATTGGGCCCTCCTCAATCGCTATGGAACAGGCCATGGCCGGTGCGCCGCTATGTTCCATCGCTGGGGAGCCAGAGATGACCCGAACTGCCCTTGCGGCTACAGACAGACTATGACCCACATAGTCAACGACTGCCACCTCTCCAGATTCAAAGGAGGTCTCGAAACTTTACATCAGGCTCAACCTGACGCTGTTGACTGGCTACGGAAGAAGGGCAAACACTAGAAGAAGAAGAAGAATAGACACTTATTAGAAGGGTCAGGCAGTGGTGCATCTGGTGAAGTGCACACATTACCATGTGGAAAGACCCAGGTTCAAGCCTCTGGTCTCCGTCTTTGGGAGAAACTTTATGAGTGATAAGGCAGAGATACAGGTCTCTTTCTCTCTCTCTCTCTCCCCTCTCTCTCTCTCTCTCTGTCTCTCTCTCTCTCTCTCTCCCCCCTCTCAATTTCTCTGGATCTAATCAAGTAAAGAATAAAAAAAGCAGAAAAATAAAAGAAAAAGATTAACATTAGCATAGTAGAAGAACTGAATTACTTAGTTTATTTATTTACTTTTAAATATTTTATTTATTTTATTTTGAGAGAGGTGCAGAGAGAGAAAGACAGAAACACCAGAGCACCGCACAGCTCTGGCTTATGGTGGTGTGGGGGGCTAAACCTGGGACTTTGGCGCCTCAGGCATGAGAATCTCTGAACAACCATTATGCTATCTACCTCCATCCTAATTACTTAGTTTATATAAAGAATAAAAAATAGCTTTAGATATGTTTGTTAAATATACAGGACTTTTTTTTTACTCCTCTTTTTTCTTTCTGGACTACCCCCCCATTAATATAGGCATACCTTCTTGTAGTAAAGGATGGTTTATGTCATCATTTGAGTACTATTGACATTCTCTGCACTAAGCTCTGCATTACTAGTTGACTCCTTAGTTCTTTCAATCACACCCTTGATGTTTGCTACTCAATGAACATGGAGGAGACCCTTCCTGCCCCCAAATGAATTTATTTTCAGCAGAAAGAGCACTGTGCAAAGTAATTTGGAACATAGAAAGGAGAAATCCAGAAATCTTCCCAAGAAGTCAGGGACTTCACTGAGTCAGAGACGAAAAGTGTATTTCTTTGAAAAGAATTGATAGCAGGCTGGGTGATGGCACAGCTGGTTAAGTACACACATTACTAAGTAACCCAGCAAAAAATGAGCTGCCTTCCAGTCTCTGGTATCATTTCTATAAATTGAGATTTCTATAAAAATACCTTACTTCTAGAGACTTCAGAGTTTGTGTAGTAAAAAATATAGAGTTAAAATCATAGTTTATATTCAATAGAATCATTTTTCTGCTCATATTATTTCCTTTCTTTCCCCTCTTTCTTTAGCCTCTTCTCTTCTTCCTTCTTTGGCTATCTTAAACTCTTTTCTCTGCTTCATCATCTATCAGGCTCCATTCCAGCAAAAGGCAATTTAAGTACCTGCCAAAGAACCAATGAATCAGAGCAATTTTGGTACTCACCAAAATTATATTATATCTTCAGTTAACTAGGACTAATTGTACCTTTTTAAAAAAATTAATGAAGGAAAGTAAAATTAAATAGGAGATCATGAACACTAAAAGACCCATCCACCCATCAGAGGACGATTTTTCATGTCCACCTAGTCTAAGTACAATCTCATGACCAGCATATAACACACATAGTACTACATTGGTTTAAACCCTCCACTGCTGGAATTTCCATTTGTTTAAAATGTTCAAGGAAAAAAAATCCACTTATAAATGTTTTGAATGCACATACAAATGGTCTAATAACATAAAATATTTGTTTCCAGAGGGAACAAATACTTGGACACATTTTATAAGTTCTGTTAGAGTATAAATAATTGGCATAGTGAAGTCTAATGAACACTGTGTTGTCTGTCTCCTTTAAGGATGGAACACATAGAAGATATCTCTCTGGATTTTTTTTTTTAAGTAACATTGAACAACAAGCCAGAATAATGTAGAGCAGTGATTTCTCACTGGAGCTTTGCAAGTATGATCTAACCCATCTGTTGCAATAATGAGAAATTTATCTTTCATATAGTAGGCACCAAATCTCCATTTACTAATTTCTACTTTTCAATAAGAAAGGAAATTCATTTCCAGTATGATAAGTATTATGGAGTTTTTATTTTATAAAAGATAAAATTTTAAAGGATTTCCCAGAAGATATGAGTATCAAAAATGAGAAAATTTATACTTCAAAACTCCCTATGTGTTATTTCAATATACCACCAAATTGTAGAAAAAATTAGTGCTTTGCTACATTTTGTATTCACTTTCTATGAGCTTTATGGTATAATTTTTCTTTACTTAAAATTACAAATTTTGAGAAGTTGAGTAATTTGGAGTGACCTTAAAACCTTATCAGAGATTGGTAAAGATCACAATGATTCAGATTTTGAACCATTATCTATCAAGTAGATATTCTCAAAGCTACTTAAAATAATGGTTTTGCTTACAGATGAAAACATGTGCCTAAAATTTATTCATGATGTCCAACAAAGTGGTGCAATCAGACTGTCTGGTGGAGTTGAGAACTGTGAGAGACAGAAAAAACCATGAGTATCTCAGAACAAAGACTCCTCAAGAAAAAAGTAAGAATCTTGATTTTAACTATCCTGCCTTGTAAAGGAAACTGCCTTGTGGTCCAAGCAAGGACCAATCTTGATTGTTTTGATTACTATTAGGGACAGATTGAAGCAGGTTTGAATTAGATGAATTCTTCAAGGAGAAGGGTGAAACCATGAGTGTCAAGATTGCCAAGGGAGCGCAAGCATTCCCCCATATGTAAGCAGATATGGAAAATTCTATTACCTTAAGTTTCTTTCACCAAGTCCCTCAGTTATTATTTTTTATTATTTTTTTAAGTTTTTTTTTTTAATTTAAGAAAGGAGACATTAACAAAATCATAGGATGGGGGGGTACAACTCCACACAATTCCCACCACCCAATCTCTATATCCTGTCCCCTCCCCACTAGCTTTCCCATTCTCTATCCCTCTGGGAGCATGGACCTAGGGTCATTGTGGGTTGCAGAAAGTGGAAGGTCTGGCTTCTGTAATTGCTTCCCCGCTGAACATGGGCATTAACTGGTCTATCCATATTCCCAGACTGCCTCTCTCTTTCCCTAGTAGGGTGAGTCTCTGGGGAAGTGGAGCTCTAGGACGCATTGGTGGGGTCTTCAGCCCAGGGAAGCCTGGCCGGCATCCTCATGGCATCTGGAACCTGGGGGCTGAAAAGAGAGTTAACATACAAAGCCAAACAAATTGTTGAAGGATCATGGACCCAAAGGATGGAATAGTGGAGATAAAGTATTGGGGGGTACTCACTGCCAACTCTAGTGTACTACTGCTTTCAGGTATATATTTGCCCTGGTTTATGGATACATGTGGACATATGCTCTGTCTCCTGGAACCTGGTCTATATCTAGGTTTTTGGACTTTGTTAGGAAGTGAACCACCTGGGATGGAATTAGAGAATACTATGAAAGGAAAGGTCTCACCCAAGTGATGAAGCTGAAGGGTTGTCATTCCACACGTGAAGTCTTTGGACACAGTCTGAAGTGAAGCATGCTGGGGTGGCACTCATTGTGTTGATTAGGTTGCTATCAGTGGATGCAATATTATTTGATAAGAATTGGGAGAAGCATACGGGAAATTGGGCCCTACCCCAGGGTCCCAGGACTGGGGGAAGTTTAGGCTTTATAGTGGAAATGTGAGGTTCCTGCTGTCTTAGGGTTCAAGAAGACAATGGATAGTTATTGTTAACATCACATTATTTGGTAATTAGGTTTAGTTTGAAAAGTCAATTTCCCCCCTCTCATATTAATTAAATAGTGATTTATATGACTACAATTTAATAGTTGTGTACATAAACACCATTCCCATCACCAAAAGATTCTGTCCCATCCCACCCATCAATCCCCACCCTCACCCCCCCACCGGCCCAGGAAGCCTCATGTTCATCCTCCCCTTCACCACAGGGTTTTTACTTTGGTGCCCTACTTTCAATTCACTGTTGAGAGTTTGGAATATAAGAAGAAATCTAATATTATAGAGGGCTTGTTACAGATAGAAAATCATCTAAATATTTTGTATCAGCTGGTGTAATGTTACCTATATGTTGGGACCATGTGTAAGCCTGATAGAGCTTAGGGAGAACCACCCTCGTCCCTGGATGGAGGTCTGAGAAGATAACCTCTTGGTAAGTCTCTCAACTGAGGTGAGCATAAGGGGGGAAATTCAGACTTGGTTCTTTCCTTCTTGACTCTCAGGCCCACAGACCCCAGTACTTCCCTCCATTAACCGCAGGCCACATGGCCACAGATTCACTTATTCAAAGTCACCTTCTGATCACAGAAGAACACACCTTATCACACACTTCATCACACACCTCAGACCCCAGACAAGAGAAATTCCAAACTATATGGCTTTTTGATATCCATCTTCTCTCTGTCTCACCCTATGGGTTTAACACCTATGCTTCTCTCAAATACCTTTGGATAATTAAGTTGCTTGTGTCATGGAGAATAACTGTCTTGTATCTCATCAATTCCTGTCATACCAGCCCCCTACCTTAGGGGCATGCCAACCGCTAAGAGTCCCCTGGTGTCTTTTACTTCGTGTCACCCCTGTCGTGAGCGAGAAAGAACCAGTCCGTTACCTTTCCCCTGGAGACCACCCCAACAAGAGAGAGAGAGATACCGAAACCTATAGGGGATAGATAGCAAAATTTGCCACTCTGTTATGCAAGTGTAGACACTGAGGCACAGAGTGCAAAAGTAACATGTTTGATGAAGCTCAGCTGGTAAGAGCTGAATCTTTGCTACTGATTCAGAATGCACTTGTTTAACTGCTTAATGGTCCACCTCACAGTAAATGAAAGACATGTATTCATGATAGCACACCTGAATTTTCTGGGCCATCAGGTTTTCAAACATTCTACTCATTATATCCATATAAAGTCCAGTATTCAAGACACTTTCTGTCACACTCACTTCATATATTTGTATATGGATAGAATGTTCCAAACAGGAGACTGGGTGGTGGTACAACTGGTTTAGCACATACATTGCTATGTGCAAGGATCTGTGTTCAACTCCTAGTCCCTTCCTGTATAGGGGCTGGATGTAGGGAGGGTGGCAGGTGAGGATTGCTTCATGAGTAGTGAAGAAATGTTGTAGGTGTCTCTCCTTCTCTATCCATCTCTGTCTCCCCCTCCTCTCTTAATTTGTTTCTATCCATTAAATAAATAAAATATTAGATGTTGATTAAAAATGTCCCAACCAGCAAATATTCCCCACTTTAAATTCCCCAGTAAAAACTGATCTGTGGTGTCCATTATCCACTTAATGCAAATATAGAATTTAAACTAAGATTTTACTGAAGAACACCCAACCTCTGAGGACCTCAGTCTGCTAATATTTAAAAGGAGGATATCAGAGCAGGTAAGCATTAAGCTTCCAGTGTCAAGATTTTATGTCTATCAGTTGTATCTAGATTAAGTCTCATTTCTGCTGAAGTAGCATGTAGTCAGCCTTCCAGGAAATGATTGAGTGAATCCATTCATATCCTCTAATGTCCAGCATAGCACATTCCTAGAGATAATTGAAGCTGCTTAAATCAATGAGTCATTGGGCATCTTAATTCTCCATGGGTTAATTACCAGCACCATTGTTAATGACTATAGTCTGTTCTATTTGTGTTTAAAGAAATGTATTTTGTTGTTTCCCTCTTAATTTGGCAGTAACAGATATTAATTTGGACCATACATTATACTCATTGGTCTTTTGTGACTGCCTTTTCCCACAAGTAACCTGATTAGCCTCCCACAAAAACCAGCAGAGAACACCTAGCTTGTAAGATAGCAGATGAGCAATGTTCAGTAAATGAGTTTTATATACCAAATGGGGCATGAGGTTCATTGTGCTTCTTATCACAGTCAAGGGGATGTGCAACCGAAAGGAGGAATGAATCATTTAAATAAACCAGAAGAAATAACAGAAGAGATCAAAATCACTCAGCCAGTTAAAACCAATTTAACACCTTTATTGAGTTTTGAATCTCTCTACTTAAAGTCCTCTGGTAGATTAACTATCTAGAGATTTGATGACGAAAAAGGGATTAACATTTATAGGCATCTAATGTGTGCTTGCTGCTGTGCAGAGTCTAAGATATTGACGACAGATACTTGTGTATGCTCGGTTATAACAGTTTCATACATATTAGCTAATTTTAATACTCACAGTAGGCCCAAGGAAAAATTGCAGTTTTGATCAATATGGCATTGCTTTCAATCTTATAACAAATATAAGAGACCTTTTTCAGTGAGACACTGTGTTTCAGAGAACTTTAAAATTTGACCTTGGTGGGTTGAGCAGTGGCACATCTGGTAGAGGGACCATGCTACAACACACAAGGACTTGAGTTCAAACCCCATTCCCCACCTGCAGGAAAGAAGCTTCACAAGTAGTGAAGCAGTGTTGCAGGTGTCCCTCTTTCTCTCTCACTATCTAGCTCCTCCTTCTCTCTCGATTTTTCTCTGTTTCTATCCAATATATAACTTAAAAAAAAAAAAGATAAAAATTTGGCCTAGGTGCCACACAGCTAATAGATGACTAAGCAGAATTCACACTCATGTGCATCTGACAGAAAGCTGTGTTTTTCCTCTCCTTCAACCATGAATACCAACCAGTGCTTCTGTGGAACTCTACATTCTGTCTTCTTGTTGCCAGGGCTTCACCACCCTGGGGTGAATTATTCAAATAGAAAGAGAGAGAGGAACTGGATGAACAAGGGAGACATCAAAGTACCAAAGTTTCTCCCCGAGCTGTGGGAACCAGTTTCATATAGACAAAGTGGGCCCATTATCTAGGTGAGCTATATTGTTGGCACTGCAGTCTGTATTTTTTAAATTTTTAAAAAATATTTATTTATTCTTTTTTGTTGCCCTTGTTGTTTTATTGTTGTAGTTATTAATATTGTGTTGGGCAGCCCCCCTGCTCTACTGTATTGCTGATAGTGTGGTCTATTCACATAATCATTGTTTTGCTTGAGACCTGCACTACCTGCAGGGTATTGGTTAATCCTACTGGTTAGAACCTTCACAACAGCTGCCATGGAAGCTTTCTACCTTGCACTCTTTTCTCCAGCCCCCTCTCCTAGCCATTTCCTTTTCTCACTTGCCACTTCCGGTTAAAGATATATATATATATATATATATATATATATATATATATATATATATATATATATATAGGCATTGTCTCTGATCAATAAAGGCATTGCATTGCGTTCCCACTCCACCACAAATTCCTGGTCTCTTTCCCATATCACTGAGTAAGCAGTAGCCCAGGTTGGCTCTGGTCAAGTTCTCTCCAACCCAGAGAGCGCGTGCCCAGGAAGAAACACCTTGACACTAGCCCGGCAATGTTGTTGTTATCGATGTCGTTGTTGTTGGATAGGACAGAGAGAAATGGAGAGAGGAGGGGGAGACAGAGAAGGGAGAGGAAGATAGACACCTGCAAACCTGCTTCACCGCCTGTGAAGAGCTGCCTGTGAAGGGGAGCTGGGGGCTCGAACCGGGATCCTTATGCAGGACCTTGTGTTTTGTGCCACATGCACTTAACCTGCTGCACTACCACCTAACTGTCTGCAGTCTGTCTCTTTTAAAAAATAGGATTTGTTTATTTTTATGACAGTGAGAGACCAGAGCAGTGCTCCTCATTGGCTTACTTATGGTGGTACCAAGGATTGGAACTGGGCCCTCAAGTATGCAAGTCCTGTGCCCTAGCATATTGAACTATATCACCTAATAGATTCGATCTTGTATCAGAGGATTTCCAAGTTGAATGGGACCTTAATGAACTGGGATACATTGCTTTTATTGTATTGAAAAACCTGTTTCTTTCAAATAGTTGTAAATGGTTTGAAACGTGGATCTCTGCTTTCTTGACTAAAATCACCCTTATTTATCTGGTTACTGATTAATAGAACTCACATATTTCTAAAACAGTGATTTTTAAGTTGGGGTATGCATCAGAACACTCACCTGTGTAACTTTTGAATATGTAGATTCCTTAATAACATGGTCTGATTAAATCCAAATCATCTAAGCAACAAACATAGGATTCTAATCTCTCTCTGTCTTTCCCTATCTAAAATATTATTTACTTATTTATTTATTTTGGATAGAGATAGAGAGAAACTGAATGGAAACAGGGAGATAGAGAAAGAGAGAGAGACTTTGGAGGATGAGGGGAGATAGATGGCATGGTGGGTGAGGTGTGCTAGCATGTATTTGGGGGAGCATGTATTTGTGCTAGCATGTATTTGGCATGGTGGGTGAGGTGTGCTAGCATGTATTTGGGGGAGGTGTGAAGCTAAACCCTTGAGTGAACAATAGACTTGTAAGATGACATTTCCTCTATTAAAAACAAATATAAAAGAAGGAGGCCAAATGGCAACTCACCCAGTAGAGCACACATGTTACCGTGAGAGAGGGCCTGGATTCAAGTCCTCAGCCTCCATCTGCACAAGTGGTGGAGCAGTGCTGCAGGTGTCTCTCATCTCTGTTTCTCACTTCCTCTCTCTTTCTCTCTCTGTCTCTTATCTTTTGTCAGAAAAAAAAGGCCCCAGGAACAGTGGAGGAGTCACATAGACATCCAAGACCTGGTGACAAAACATTTAATTTTTTTAATTTTTAAAGAATAATGACAGTATGTTCTATATTAGCAGTAGAGTTAGATGTCATTCCTGACCCGTGAGAGAAGTGATCCAGGAGATCATGCAGGTAGAGAAGATCTGCTTCAGCTGTCTGAGATCAGGGTTAAGTCAACATTGCCCTTCTGCATAGCCTGAGTTAAAACATGTCCTTACCCAAAATAATGTTCAAAGAAATAGTTCATAGTTGGGGGAAAGATAATGGTAAGGTAGGGAATAGTTAGCACCACTTCAGTCCCATAACCTAGTATCTGAGGAAGTTCTATTGGGAGTTTTCAGTACTCAGAACTAACCATGCCAGAATCTCATTGTTCAAATCTTAGGCCAGGTAATACAGTGGACAACTCACATATTCTGTCAATGTAATTATGATAATTCATTCCTTCTTAACACCTAACACATTTGAACTCTTTTCCCACATTATACAAAAAAAAAAAATCCTCTTCCTTATCATTCTGAGGTTCTGAGGTCACATACGAAGTAGACACTCTATATTCTACTATTCTCAGAAACCAGGACACAGGTTTCGATTTACAGCCTGTCAATCAAAATTTCTGCAGGGCTCCAGTGCTCCAGGAGGCAGTAGAGATGAACTATTAAGAAGAAATCATGAACTTGAATTAGCTCATACAAATCTCTTGGGTATGGTGCCTATTGTCATTCAGGCTATATTGATCAGAAGTGGCTGAGAGCTACGGAGGATTGGGTCTGCCAGTGCTTTTTCCTCTACATAAGAAACTTCTCTTCTACACCTTCTCAACTATCCTCCCTATCTTTATTGTCACCTCTGTGAAGCTCTGTGCCACTCCATGCCCTAACCTCAATTGTTCAGTATTTTCACAGTGCCTCTTCAATGGCTAGTTGACTGGGTTATGTAATGTTCTGAGTAGAAAAATTGACGAACTCAACCCTTGCTTTAAATCATGACCTAGAGTTACTCAATTTATCTCAAAATCACTTCATTGCTTATTGTTTTTGTTGCACCCACTAAGTTGATCATCACAGACTTGCCACAACAATCTTTTCATTGTTTGTTCCCTTATTGTGTCCCCCTTCTTTCTAAGACTTGAGTTGGGGAAAAAAAAGTCACACTGAATTGGTTTAATAATATCCTTTCATGAGTAATACTCTGAGAATTTATGAATCTGTCTGCCAAGCTGCCATCAGTTTGTCACCTTAAAATATTTTCAGTAGCTGATCCCACATTTACCAGTGCCATTGCTGTAGAAATCACAGGAGGGTTTGCTGACTGAGTAAATGTTGACAGGCATATGATGACAAGCCTATGAGAAGCCTGCAGATACATCAGGGAGAGATGAATGCTGAAAGCGTCCCTATGGGGGATGAGTGGGGCTCAATAAGGCCTTAACACTGGGACCAGCTAGGAATACCCAATGAGTAGGGATGTGGCAGAAGTCTTCATCCACCAAATGCAGTGTCAAGTAGTTGTCAACTAAAGCAGGGAAGCAGATCTCTGAATGAAATGGGTAGATGACAAGGATGAGAATGGAAGTTTTACTGGTCAGTTTTTGAGTTATTTTATTCCCTCTCAAAAAGCTTGTAAGGCTTCAACTTTTGCAAAGAATGGGACAATGGAGTACCAAACAGGAAAAACAAACAAACAAAAACCTTACAGTACAAAATAAGTCTTGTATTGACCAGATTTGCCAGAGTTCTTTGTCACAAGCAGAAGGCATCTACTGTGATTGATTCAAGCACAGAGGAACATTATTAGAAAGGCACTGAGTGGTTTGCAGAATAGCAATAAGGCTAGAGAACACATGACTGAGAGGAGACACACACACACACACACACACACACACACACACACACACACACACACACACACACTCCCTAGAGCACACATTTAAGCTTCCTGCCAGCTCTTTAGCTTATATTATTGATATTGCTGGCTCTGAAAATTGGTCAGCAGCCAGAGGACACCATTACAAGTACTTCTGCCACTACTATCTTGCAAACTTCTTTATTTTCATTGTCATTTCTGTTAGGGAGAGGACCCTCTGTGGCCTTTGACTCTCTGAATCATTCGTTTGGAAGTTAGAAAAATTAAGGGCCAGAATGTTAGATGTCGCATAGAAAGTAATCATGATGAATGAGTACCATAGCAAAGCACATGAGTTGATAGAACACATTGACTAAATTCTATGACATTCAGCTTAAAGATTTCTGTTGATTTCAAGAGGCTTCAGTGCAAACAACAGACTGAAAATGCTGTTTGTCTGTATAATCAGTAAAGGCTTATTATCTAGCATACATAATAAATTCCTAGGAATCAGTAAGAAAAAAAAAACCACAAGAGTAATGAGTGCACATATGACAAAGAATGTCAGGATATATTTTATCTCCAGGGGTACACAACACAAAGAAGCTCTTTCCCATCTTAGCCAAGTTCTACCTGGTCCCACAATATCCTCTATATTTAATAAATTTTGTCATCTGTGGTGTTGGATTGTGGTTGTGCTACTCTTTCTTCTAGTTGTCACTACTCTGTAGAGGGTCTCTGACTGAACATGCCTACCTGACACTGGAGAAGAAAATCAAGTGAGTTTTAGTTCTTTTTATTTGATTTATTTATTTATAATTAAAGAGAGATAGAGAAAGATATATAGATGGGGTAATGAAAGAAAGGGAGAGAGAGAGAAAGAGAGGGAGAGAGAGAGAGATAACTGATCACTGATCAGCTTTGGCTTATGGTGGTACTGGGGATTGAACCTGGCACTTCAGAGTCTCAGACATGAAAGCCAAGTTAGCACATGCATTATGCTGTCTCCCTAGCCCATGAGTTTTAGTTCTGTGGGGCTGCCATGGCAAGGCTTTAACTCCATGTTGCAGTTATTCTTTCTGCAGCATCCAGAGTCAAACACATCTTACTACAGTGCAGGCTGGTTACTTTCCCCAAACTCCGTCTAATGTCCAGGAAAAAAAATCATACTCTACTTTCAGTGTAACTTTGACTCTCTCTTTTTTTCTTCATCCAATCAATATTAAATCCTTTGAACAATTACATAAAGAGATGTCAACCATATACCTCCCCCCCCCCAGTTACATTGTAAAGCATTATTAACTGACACGGAATGGTTGTAAGATAGTTAATGGGGTAGTGGTTGTGCTGCTGCATTTAGACTTAGACCATCTGGGTTTGAATACTAGCTTCACTTCACCCCTTCCCTGCCAGTCAACCTTGGACAAGTGACCTTATCACTTTGGATCAGTTTTCTCCATCACTTAGAAATAGCAACAGTCCTTTCCCTATCAGTGAAATGAAATCGCCTATGTACAGGACCTGGCACACATCCAAGGTTCAATGTAAGTTATTATTATGTCATGCACAACCACATTTGTCTAATTATAGGGTTATCCCTGGTGAGCGATGAGGTGTGTGGGTAGGGGCAGGGCACAGCAAGGCAAAGGAGAGAAAAATCGAACACTCTTACTAACATGGGATGATTTTCTCTCAAGCGATGGGTACTTTGGTAGCACAACCTTCTTGCCTCTGGTAGGACAGGCTAGTAGATGCCATGACAATAATAGACAATGACAGGCAGTTTACAAGGGAGATTCTCTTGGATGTAAATAGATTCCCTTAAAAAAATAATCAGACCTTATACTTGACTTTAAAAAATGTTTTAGCAGACACCCATTTGGACATGTCTGCTTTTAGGAACAGACTTATGAATCTGTCTTCAGTCTGAGATCTCCACTGAGGAGGATAAACAGAGAAAAATGAATGTAAATAGTTTCCCCCGTCTCCCCCTTTTCTGTCATGAAGACAAGGATGTCATGTTTTACGTATCAAATTGGATTAGGAACACATAGATTTTGGAAGAAACATACCTTAAGTTCTGGTAGCTCTCAAGAGTTTAAGAAAATACTAGGAGACAAATACAAGCTATCTACAGATTGGGGAGTGGGTCTTAGAGGAAGTAGTTCTGATTCCAGTCAGATCTGCTGAGGACTACAGATTTGATCTTTCCGTACCTTGCCAACATTTGTGAGAAAGTCACTGACTGCTTTTTAAAAATAGAAATAACCAGTAGAAGCTGACAGAAAGCCTGAAGAGGGCTGAAGCTGTGTGTGTTGTCGGTATGCAGTGACAGAATGCTCCCTCCTAGAATTAGCTGGCTCTCCTTTTCAGGTCCCTCTCAAACTTCAGATCTCAAAAAGATTTTTTTTTAGCTTGCTGTTTGGAAAATATGTCTCCAGACAATGTTTATATGTGATATATCCTCGTGATCTTAGTTATAGAGTGAGAATAGGTTGAAGGTTGAATATGAATTTGCTTTATTTCATTTTTACATGTTTTGCCTGAGGGATTGCTTTAGCAGTCTAAGGTTATGAGACTGTTCTATTACCCTACCCCTAGTATATGGAGATAGAAGATTGTATCTATGTGAAAGACCAGGGCAGAAACTGTAAAAGGTATTTATTCTACAATAAGAAAGACTGTTCTCCTCTCACCTGAAGATGGCTCCCTGATAAGGTCAGGAAATCACAGAAGGTTCACTTCTAGCTTTGGGACACAGAATTAGGTTTGACAAATGAGACTTGGAGAATATAGCACAAAACTCCTTTATAATGAGGAAGAAGACTGAATGTCAGTTTGTGAACCTGAAAGAATATATCCACCATTCAAGCAACCTAAATGCTTAAGAAGTTTATGGGGTACATATTCCATGGAATATGACTCTGCAGTCAAAGAGAAAATATTGTGTCCTTGGGGACAAAATAGACAGAACTGGAGGAGATTCTGCTTAGTGAAATAAATGAAGAGATGAAAAACAACTGCCAGATATGGTTTCACTCATATGTGGAATCTAGAGAATTGGTACACATGAATCTGCATTAAGAAACAAACAAAACCCCAGAACATTTTCAAACTATTTCTTAGACTCATAAGAACTATAGTGGTTATCTCTGGGAGGTGAGAGGTTAAGGACACAGAACTTTAGTAGTGGGTGTGGTGTGTAACTATACCCTGTAATCTTACAATCTTGTAACCCACTTAATCACAAAAATGAAGGGAAAACCTGTTAATATAAGAACTCAGCTTTTCTGAACAATATTAACTTTCAGGCCTATATGGACACTTGTATGTATTCACAGTTATTGGAGAACATATGAAGGGAAGGAAGTGTGAATTCTTTTTTTTTTGCTTCCAGGGTTATTGCTGGGTTTCGGTGCCTGCACTACGAATCCACTGCTCCTGGAAGCCGTTTACCCATTTTGTTGCCCTTGTTGTCATTTTTATTGTTGCTGTTGGATAGGACAGAGAGAAATAGAGAGAGGAGGGGAAGACAGAGAGGGGAATAGAAAGAGACCTGAAGACATGCTTCACTGCTTATGAAATAACCCTCCTGCAGGTGGGGAGCCGGGGGCTCCAACTGGGATCCTTATGCTGGTCCTTGTGCTTTGTGCCATGTGCACTTAACCTGCTGCACTACTGCCCAACCTGGAAGTGTAAATTCTAGTCCTGACTCAGTCACTAATAAATTGGAAACTCTGACTTGTTTTTGACTCAGGTTCTTCAAAGCAAGATGAATGTGGTTAGAGTACCTACACAATGCTTTTCTGTCTAAGAGGCTATAATATAGATAAGGAGGTACCATAGGAGATTAGAAAACTGGTGTACATTTTTTTCTTTATTGGGGGGGGGGTTAATGGTTTACAGTCAACAGTTAAAATGTTGGGCTAGCTTTGCTGGAGAGAGAGATGAGGAACTCATGATGGTGTGGTAATACAATTCTTTATTAATGCGGATGTCCCAGAGTTGGTGTGAGCACAGTAGGTTTAGGCCACGTGGAGCTAGCAAAATGGCCACCTCCTGCTATGTACACCAGCCCTTCTCCAGGTCTTCTAGAGGTTGGGACGCATAAGAGAAAAAAAGAAAGAGGGAAGAGCAACAGGATTTATAGGGTAAAAATGGAAGTGGCAAATCGGGATGGAATTGGCTAGGAAAGGGGTGGAGAAAACAAGGCACTCTGGGAAGGTAGAAAGCTTCCCTAGCAATGGTTGCTATAGTTTTTTAGCTAGTGGGAATGGGAAATACCCCGAGGGGGTAATGTGGTGGTGGAGTAGTCATTTTTAAAACAAGGCAGAAGATTGATATGTAAATAATAATACCCGCATGGAAATATGGTGGGTTGTGGGTCCTGCCTAACTCTAACTCAACTACATCTGTACAATATCCCAACAGTAAAATACAATAGTTTGTACATGCATAACATTTCCTAGTTTTCCACATTAACAATTCAACTCCTCTGTCATCATGGTCCAGGACCTGAGCCCTCCACACCACCCCAGAGTCTTTTACTTGGTGCAATACACTAAGCCCAGTCAAAGTTCTGCTTTGTGTTTTCTTTCTTTCTTCTTTTTTTAAAAAGTTTTTATTTATAAAATGGGAACACTGACATAGGATAAGAGGGATACAGTTCCACATAATTCCTACCACCGGAACTCCATATCCAACTCACTTCCCTAATAGCTTTCTATTCTTTAACCCTCTGGGAGTATGGACCCAGGCTCATTATGGGGTGCAGAAGGTGGAAGGTCTGGCTTCTGTAATTGCTTTCCCACTGAACCTAGGCATTGACAGGTCGATCCATACTCCCAGCCTGTCTCTCTCTTTCTCTAGTGGGGCAGGGATCTGGGGAGGTGGGGCTCCAGGACACATTGGTGGGGTCATCTGCCCTGGGAAGTCTGGTTGCCATCATGATATCATCTGGAACCTGGTGGCTGAAAAAGAGTTAACATATAAAGCCATATAGATTATTGACTAATCATGAACCTTAAGGCTGGAATATTACAGATGAAGATTTGGGGTCTCTGTTTTAGAAAAAGCTAGTATGTCTATTTTAGGTATATTCCAAGGGGTCCATGACTTTACTAGTTTTTTACCTGAGTCTGACATCTAATATACAGGTGACCTAAGGATTGCCTGGGGGATGGTGTCATAGTTGGAAAAACGCTTTGTGTTTTCTTATGTTTCAACTTCTTTTTTAAAAAATTATCATTAGTGATTTAATAATGATCAACAAGATTCTGGGATAAGAGGGGTACAATTCAACAGTCCCTACCACCAGAATGCCAGATCCCATGACCTCCATTGGAAGCTTCCTGGTGTGTATTTAAGGCATTTCTCAACAATAGAGTCAATGGAAAAATATCCTGATCTAGGGAAACTTGCACACAAAGACCTATGCAGTCATTATATTATTATTATTTAAAAATACATTTAATTTTTTTTATTATCCTTATTTATTTATTGGATAGAGACAGCCAGACATCAAGAGTGGAGAAGGTGGTAGAGAGGGAGAGAGAGAGACACCTACAGCATGACTTCACCACTCGAAAAGCTTTCCCCCTTCAGGTGGGGACCAGGGGCTCGAACCCGGGCCCTTACACACTTTAATGTGTGTGCTCAACCTGGTGCGCCACCACCCAGCCCCTATGCAGTTATTGTAAGTCAAATGTTTTCAAGTCACAAAAATCCAATATTCAAACACAAGTATTTCATTCTCCTCTCTCTAACATTTTCTCTGACCTCAAGACTAAGCAAGGGAGGCTGGTCATTCCTGATATTGCCAGTCAAAATGGAAGTCTTGCTTTAGTTGAAATAACCTGATTAATCTTAAGTCTTTTCATTTTTCTCATTTAATTTATAATATACATATAGCATATGTGCATACTATATATATCGATATGTTGCAGTATTGATGTTTAAGACCTAGAACACAGTGACTCGACTTTCATAGAGTGAACTGATTACCATAGTAAGTTTAGCTAGAATGATCCATGTATACAGTTACAAGCAAAGTCTATTACTATTTAAATCCATCTCTCCCCTTCCCCAAACAAAATGTGGAATATGACATAAGCAGGGAGCAATAATGAGTAACAAAAACAGGCAAAGACAGCTCCCCAAAGAGACCATGAAAATGCCATTAAGCACAATAAAAGATTCACACACACCCTTTTTAGTCTTTAGGGGAATGTAAACTAAGCCTCTCTGCAAGCAGCAGATTGGCACACATTTAAAGTCTAGTAATTCCAAGTGTGGATGGGGGTATAAAGCAACAGGATCTCTACTCATTTGCTGACCGCATGGTAAATGGTACATGCATTGTGAAAAATGGCCTGACAATGTTTTCCAAGGCCAATATAGGCCTATCTTACTATCAAAAAATTCGTGCCAAGGAAACAAATATGTATAGCTAAGGAAACGTATGCATGAAAATGTTCAAAGCAATTTCATACATAACAGCCTCAAATTGGAATTAGCCCAAATGTCCACCAACTGGAAAATTAGTAATAGCACAAGCATAGAGTGGAACACTATAATGATCAAAAGAGCAGCGATAAAGTGATAGAAAGAACAAATCACTGAAATAGACAAAAACAGGGATGAGTCTCAGAGAAATTATGCTCAGTGAAAAAAGTGAGACACACCAAAAAACCACATTTTCCATTATTCCTTTCATATAGAAGAACTTCAAATTTTTTTTTTTTCAAAACTAGCCACTGATGATAAAATTTGGAACTGGAGTTATCTCTATGGAGTTGGAAGATGGGTAAAAAGCGGGAGGGGGATATGAAGGGAAATGTGCTAGATCTTGATTTTAAGAAGTTAAACTATCACTATTTGCAGATGGCATGATAACATACCTAGAGAGCCCTGCAAACTACACACACACACACACACACACCAAAACAAACAAAAACAAGACAAAGCAACAGCAACATAAAGAACTACTAGAAGCTACCAATAAGTTCAGTAAAGTAGCAGGATGCAAACATCAATATATGTAAATCTGTGACATTTCATGTTTACTAAAAGGCTATGTGTATTGTGTAACAATCATCAAACTGCAGACTTAATAATGATTTACTTTGTGCTCTGTATTTTCTCTTGGTAAAAGCTGAGTATTTGTGTGAAAATATCTACTTATTAGTAATTCACTTTACGTACTACGTTTACCCTTCACTAAAAATGTGAATAACACTACATACTATTAGCCTTATGCACTGTTATTAGAAAACAAGTATGAATGAAACAAGCAGAAAAGTTGTGCAATGCAGAGCAGGGCTCCTTATAGAAATGATAATGGCGAGGGAGGGCTGTGTGACTTGAATCTAGGACAAGCAAGGAACAGGGGGTAATTTGTAACACTGAACTAAACCAGAATCTTCTTGAAGCCTGCAAACAACATACTGAGTTGAGTTGGTTTACTTCTCATTAGCATTTCATTTCTGACACGAAGATGAAGGAATTAGAATTTAGCTGCATTAAGGCAAGTTCCTTGGAAACAGATTCTGAGATGGAAACTCTTGTATAGGAAGTTTGGCAAAGAGCATGACCCTGGAGCATGAACAGTAAGGAAGTGAAAGAGACCCTGTGATGTATTCTAACAGATGAGAGAAGCACTGAACTCACTTGTCCCAGCATTTGATAAGAGTCCCCATTTGTACCCTACAGTGTCCATTCATTATTTGTGGGTATCCCTGAGTCAGGTAGGGGTATAAAATTTGGGGAAAGCCAACCTTTTGGTGAAGAGCAATTCTTCAGGAAGTGTCCAAATGTGAAACATGAACATCAACATTCCTGGAAGCTGGATAAACTGTCTTATTAGCCAGGAGACAAACTAGGCAGGAAGTCACAGCTTCTACCCTTTGTACCATTTGCTCTTATTTAAGTTCACACCAGATTCTCCAGCACCAGGATTGTTTCTATCTCCTGGCTATATCCACAAGAGAATGGTGAGTGGAATATGTCCCACCACTCTACCTAGCTTTAAGTTCACAGCTGATTTTCACCATCTCTTCCTACTACCCACTTGGTTCTTCTCACTGTTGATTGGAATGTTTTTTCTTACAACTTATGCTCATCACTGAAGGGAGAAAACTTCTAGTCATCATGCACTTTGTAAGCTGTGACTCTCCAACTGGTTCATTTGCTGTTAAATTTGGATATGAGTGAAGTTTCAAAATCTGGCCTTAGAGCAAAACCATTCTGACCCATTGGCGAATTAGAGGTACAAGTCCCAAAGTCGGTATGTTTGTAAGCAGGGCCACTCCTACTTCAACTTTCTTGGATTCAGGCTCATTTGTTATACCCAATGCAGACACAAATTTATGTAGTGTTTTTTTTTTTTTTGACTTTGCTTTTATTTATCTCCTTGAAGGTTAGAACCCTATTCCTGTACAGCATCCTCTTCATATTGGTGGTTTATCTTCAAAAAGCTTTTTGATAATATGTAGAATATAGGTAACTAAAGCAAATGAACTTGCAAAACAAAAATCAGTGACCACACTCTCTCTTAGACATTGTGATAATTGTAGGTTTGTTTTTTTTTGTGGGGGACAGGGGTTGCCTCACAGGACTTTGGTGGTGGACACACACACACAAGTATGAAGATATGACCCTAAAATATTGTAGTGCTAATTTGCTAAGAATAAAAATTACAAAAGTAAATGAAAAACACATTTTCCAAAGCCCAGAAGGATATTCATCATCATTATTTTTTTTTTCTTCAAAAACTTAAACCAAGCATTATTGATCTTCTTTTTTTTAAATATTTATTTTATTTTATTTATTTATTCCCTTTTGTTGCCCTTGTTGTAGTTATTATTGTTGTTGTCGTCGTTGTTGGATAGGACAGAGAGAAATGGAGAGAGGAGGGGAAGACAGAGAGGAGGAGAGAAAGATAGACACCTGCAGACCTGCTTCACCGCCTGTGAAGCAACGCCCCTGCAGGTGGGGAGCCGGGGTTCGAACCGGGATCCTTATGCCGGTCCTTGTGCTTTGCGCCACCTGCGCTTAACCCGCTGCGCTACAGCCCAACTCCCCATTATTGATCTTCTATTAGTTTATACTTCTGCCAAATTTCAGGAATAGTTTCTCACCTATGTAGGTATATGTCTCACTATATCCATGACTGAAATTCTAGTGCCCATCCTGCTATCCAAATATCTCTGTATCCACCCCCTTCTAACCTTTATCTCTGATAATCACCATATTTTTCAAAGTCTCCGTGCTGTTTTTGCTACATTTTGCCTTTTCCTTTACTTTGATTATTTATAGTCCGTAAATATGTAAAACCATACAGCAATTATCTGTCATTTCTTTACTTACTACACTTAGCATAATCACCTCAAGTTCCATCCATGTTGTCACAAAAAAGCATGGTTGTATCTTTTTTTAATGGCTGAGTGGTAGCTGGGAAATAGCTCAGCTGGTAAAGAATAGGACTTGCATGCATAGGGCTGTTAGTTGAATTCCTGGCACAATATATAAGCTGGATTGATGCACTAACTTTCCTCTCATATATGAAGCATTCATATTATTTAAATATTTAAAAATAACTAGATGAGCAATATTTTACTGACTATCTGCTATAACTCTTTTATCCAGTCATACATACATGAGCATTTGGATTGACTCTACGTTTTGGCTATTAACTTATTTTTGTCTGTTGACACCAAATGACTGCCATTTTCAATATACAGTCATCCTCACTGCTATCCACTAGTCATCCTCACTGCTATCCACTACTGTGGAACAATAGTGCCTGTCCTTGGTCTTACCTATAGACCACAGATACCATTGAGCTTCTCAGACTACCTTCCTCCAGATTCCCTCTCTGGACATAGTCAATTTGTGGGATTTTTCACTCCACTGTGGTATATGATCTCTTACTATGCCTACTTTTATTGATCTCGTATTTTTTAATTAATTAACTAATTAATTTATTTATTTATAAAATTGAAACACTGGCAAGACCATAGGATAAAAAGGGGTACCATTCCCACCACCAAAACTCCGTATCCCATCCCCTCCCCTGATAGCTTTCTTATTCTTTAACCCTCTGGGAGTAAAGACCCAAGGTCATTACGGGGTGCAGAAGGTGGAAGGTAATTGCTTCCCCTCTGAACGTGAGCATTGACAAGTTGATCCACACTCCCAGCCTGTCTCTCTTGTTCCCTAGTGGGGCAGAGCTCTGGAGAAATAGAGCTCCAGGATACATGATGCAGTTTCCTGCCCAGGGAAGTCCAGTTGGCATCATGGTAGCATCTGGAATCTGGTGGCTGAAAAAGAGTTAACATATAAAGTCATATAAATTGTTGACTAATCATGAAACTTAAGGCTGGAATATTGCAGATGAAGATTTGGGGTCTCTGTCTTGGAAATAGCTAGTAGGTCTATTTTAGGTATATTCCAAACGGCTCATGACTTTATTAGTTTTTTTCCTGAGCCTGACATCTGTAATGCAGGTGGACCCAAGTTACTGTCTGGGGAGATGTTGTCATGGCTGGAAAAAGGGCTAGAAAGCTGGATCATGGAAGAGAGTAGCTCCCAAATTTGGGAAAAGTGTATAAATATTATTGACTAAACCACATCGGCTTGATGTGATTTGACCACATCTGGGCCCATATTCAGCATAGGAGCCTATGTAACCTCTACATCCCTGTAGGTCTGAACTTGCATTCTGTGGTCATAAGTAGAACATTCCGAGTTGCAGCAATTTCAGGACCCATCTTCTTCAGGTGGTAGATAGAGTATGTTATCCAACCCCCCTTTGGAGGATGGAACATTCTCAACCACTGTTGATCCACATTGAGGGCAAGGTCCTATGGGGGCCCCGAAAGGGGTCCATTATGTTGTTCCTGATAGAGATGACAAGTGATAATGGAGAGAGGGATCTATTCGAGGTCTAGGCTCATTGTGTCTGTGTGGGAATCCCAGGACTCCCCAGCTGATGGGGTAGCCTGATAGTGACTAAAGAGTCATCATTAAAGTATGTCAATAATTTGCCTTTATTCAGCTTTTGTAGTCCTTACTTTGATAAGGTTAGCTTTGGAGTGACTGAGGGAAGTGTAATAGGAAGTAGGTGAGGAGGGTATTTAGGTCTAAGTAGAAACTATATCATTGGGAACTTTATGATGTCTTTTTAAGTCTTTCTACTTGCTTGCTTCATTTATTGACTCACTGCAAACTATTGTGCACTTTTGCTTTAAAGTATATATTTTGCCCTAATTTAAGAATACATGTGTACATCTGCCATGTCTCATGGGACCTCATGATGCTGAAGGGTTGACATTCCATGCCTGATGTTTCTGGACACAGTTCAAAGTGAAGCATACCGAGGTGGTATTCATTGCCTTGAATAGGTTGGGATCAGCAGATGCAGTATCATTTGGTATGACTTGAGAGAAGCATGCAGAAAAGTGAGCCCCACCCTAGAGGTTCCAGGACTGGGGGAAATTTGGGCTTTATAGAGGAAGTGGGAGGTTCCTGCTGTGTTAGGGTTTAAGAAGGCAATAGATAGTTATTGCTGTAATCAAATTATTTCTCAATTGGGTTGATTATGAAAATCCCATTGCTCGGATTTTGCTGTGTCATATAAGACCTCACCATAATTTGTCCTTTGATGTTATTTATATATATCTGTATATTATAAAGTAACACCACCGGTTGCTTCTGTTCTCTTGGTGTAAGCTTTTAGGAGAGTCAACATTTAAAAGACTCAGCATATGGGCAGTGCATTAAAAAAATTTGAGACATTCAATCATTTTTTCCCTCTTATATTAATTAAATAGTGATTTATATGACTACAAGTTAATAGGAGTGTACATAAATACCATTCCCACCACCAAAAAATGGTGTGCTGTCCCATCCTCCCCTCCCCGCAGTGAAGCTGAGCATCTACCCTCACCCTCTACCCAGAGATTTTTAGTTGGTGCCCTACTCCTTTTTGATTTCTTCTACCACTGGCAAAGCATTCTAGATTTTCTGTATCTCCTAGCATGGACCATTATTTTCCTAGACTTCCAATAATCATCCTACTAGAATCTTAATATAATCTCATGGGGTCTTTGCTTGGGTGTTCAGCTTGTGTTTCATGTGAATACTCCCACACTGATAAGTTATCTCTTATATGATTTATATTCTACCATACTTGCTCCAGCAATGTCCAGACCCAGTCTCACAATATTCCCCCAGTTTCCTGTGGTCTGTATTCACTAAGTCCTAGGACTTCTTCAGGATATTGTCTTTTTCCATTGTTATAAATATCAACTGTATCAGTGCTGCAAGATTGCATTGTCTTCAAAGGGTGGGGAGGAGAGCTAGTTTTTAAGAGGAAAAAAAGAGCCACTTCTACAGGTCCAGAGAGTGCAGGATGACCAGTGGTTTTAATGTTCTTGAGTACAATGACCTAGACATTCCCTTCCATAGCCTTCTCATCCCTCCTAATCATCTCATCCCTGACCTTGACATAGCACAGTTGGAAGGCTTGAAATTTTAATAATCTCTGGGTTATTGAGACTAATGCTGAGTTGCTTTGGTCCTCTAGCTATATAAGAGATGAGAGTCTTTTACTTTCAATAAATTAGACCCTCTGATGTCTATAATTCAGTTTGTGTTAGTGATTAATCACTTTGGTAGTTTTAGACATCTCAGCAATTGTGATATAGTGGCCAACCTTTGTGACTTAATTCTAACAGGTAGGATGGGGTTGAATTAGCATCGTATGATTTCCAAATAAAAAGCGGTTTTATTTCACCTGGTTCTCTTTCCCCTCCTGACTCATTTGCGCTAGGGATCCAATTGGTATGCTATAATAGAGTCAGACAGCCTTATGGAAGGGCCATGTATAGGTGCTCCAATTTATAGCAAGCACCCAGTGCCAGACAGATCACTAAGCCTTTGTTGATTCCACTCTCTGGCATTTCAGCTACTGCATCTGAGGCTGCGATGAGTAGAGATGAATTATTTTCTTCAGGCACTTCCAGGTTGCAGAGTTGTGAACAAAATAACCAATGTCACTGTTTCCATTAAGTTTGAAGTTAGTTATAGAGCAGTGATGGAGATCACTCTCTACTTCTCAATGTCTTTCCCAAGAGTGTGGGTAGCATTTAGTAATTGTCATCCAGTTTTGTGGAAGTTATAGCTACCGTTCTCTCATGCATACTCCCAGCTTGCACCCGCTCTTCCAGTAGTGTCTCTTCCAGGTTCTCTGTCAGTGGCAGGCAGAACAGATAACTCAGTACATCACACAACAATACAGAGATTCTGAGGGGCCCACTTACCATCGGTACAAGAGTCCTTTTCCTCACCAGGCCAGGCAGTGATGCAGATCAAGAGTCTCACTTTCAGTTTTGCTTCCCAGGATCACTTTTTGCTATATGTCCCTGGAGATAGACTTTGTCTTAAAAAGCAAGCAAGCAAACAAACAAAAAAGCTCATGTACAGGGGTTTTTTGGAGGTGGTGTAAAAAATAATCTATGTAAAGAAATGAAGTTCAAAGTAAAACTGTGATACTGATTCAAATTAGACCATGGCAAATAACTTGTAACTGGGATGGTTTGTTTGTTTATTTATTATTTTGTATCACCACCAGGTTTATTGCTGGGACTTGGTGCCTGGACCATGAATACACCACTCCCTGCACCATTATTTTTCCTTTTTATTTCCTTTTTCTATTTTGTGTAGAAACAGAGAAATTGAGAAGCGAGGGAGGATATAAAGAGGGAGAAAAAGAGAGACCAGCAGCACTGCTTCACCACTCATGAAACTTTCCTCCTTCAGGTGGGGACCTTAACTTGATCTTTGCGCATCATAGAGGCCATTGTGGCTAAGCAAATGTTGCTGGACCAGAAAGTGATTGTGGTGCACTGTGAGGGCATCAACATTTCCGGAAACTTTAGGAAGAGACAGGAAACAACTTCAAACCATATAGGTTGGAGAAGTTGATGGAGCTACAGTCATGATAACAGGAAGCTCCTGCACATTGGGAATGAGAGTGTGACCGTACATGCTGCACATGATTAAGTCAGCTCACTTTGCAGAAACCGTACAGCCAAATCAGAGATCTGACAGACATGCTTTATTTTCTGCCAGTCAATGACTGTTCATTTGCGAACCGTTGTAATCAGTACTTTAATTATTCCGTTTCATGCCCTAGTAATGCACAGTTGCTCTCTGAGCATGCTCAAGAATCATTTAGCTTATTACTTTACAATCTACTCCTTGAGGACATTTCCTTTAATATTTTTATTGCCTTTCCTTTAGTTTGGCAACAGTCCATTTATTTCTTCCTTTTTTTTTTTTTTTATCCTACTCCAAACATCCCAACTGTTTTCATATCGCTGTAAAATATTTATCTTGGACTACTTTCCAATCTTGCATGATTCATCTCATCTTGCTTCAAGGAGAAATTTCCTTTGATGTTAATAGTCAACTGCTTTCTTGAAAGGCTGCATGTGGTTAGTTAGGAGGATAAGAAAGAATCTTGGCTAGATCACTATGTCAGGCTGTCAAGTCCTCCATTCTTTTAACCTTTACTCTAGTGAGTTCATTTCTACCCTCTAATCCATATGGATGTTTTCCATTGGTAGGAAGGTGGTTTGGGGTTTTCTGTCTCTTTCTAGAAAAAAATTATTCTCACCATAGAATAACTTCACAGTCTCAAATATCTACATTACAAATATTTATCCTAAGAGAATATTTTTTCAGCAATATTGCCTTTAATTTGTGAAAAAACTAAACTAAACTAAATAATAGATGGTAACTTTTTGGCTATATTTGAAATGCTTTTTACTTAACTTTCAATTTTTGACAAATTTCTACTGATGTCTCAATACCTCCTGCAAATATTATACTCTTGTGAAACCTTCATTTCACCAGGCAGAGTTAGTAACACATTCATATTACTTCCTTTATTCATTTTTTGTGTTTGCTTACTAAAGTCTCTTATATAGCAGAATACTGTACTGAATTTTGGGGAAATAAATGTAAGAAAGAAATCCTTCTTTTCTTAGACTGCTGTGTGTGTGGGTGTGTGTGTGTGTGTGTGTGTGAGAGAGAGAGAGAGAGAGAGAGAGAGAGAGAATTAAATAGACATTTTAATAGAAAATCACAACAGAGGAAACAGAATGCTATGGAGAGAAACTGTAAGAATTCTATTTAGACTGAGTCTTAGAGTACAAGTAAGGGTCTCCTACTTGGGATGGTGAGTAAAGTGGACATTTTTGGTAGAGAGAAACCAACCTGAGCAGGGACAGGCTTTTTCTGAAGAATTACTTGTATTTTGAAAAAGCTAGAGCACCACTTCTACAGAAGGAAGATGATAAAAAGAAAGTAACATCACAAGGTTTATTTATCTATGAAAAAGTAACATGACCACACTTGTTTATTAATTTCCTGTGAAAAAATGAAATAAAATAAAGTATCCATGAGTTATCTAAAGGAAGAATTAGATAATTAATATTGTATAAAAGTGATATATATATTTTCTCTTTGCCAGAGCACTGCTTATCTCTGACTTATGGCGGTGTTGGGGATTGAACCTGGGACCTGGGAGCCTCAGGCATGAGAGCTGGTTTGCATAACCATTATGCTGTTACCCCCACCCAACAGTGATATTTGTAATAAGTAAAATACATAGAATAATATTCTCAAGATACAAACCAGTTACAAGAAGCATTAGAATATATAATGGGAAAGACATAGTTTAACATTTCATGAAATAATGGATTAACAATGTTTCACTCTATAAGGTATACTAAATAGGTTATTTTAACATTTATTTCTCATTCTCCAGATTATATAAAATCATTATATATTGCTTAAATGTTTTTGTTAATAGAAAAATTATTTAAGTGGTACTTTGATAGTGATGTGACTGAATCTGAGAATAGTCAAATGAGGAGACTTCTTTATCAGTTCAAACTACAATAACAGAATGCCATTAGTTGAGTGATTTTTTTGCCTCCAGGGTTATCTCTGGGGCTCTACTGCTCCTGCAATCCCCCCCATTTTGTTTCCCTTGTTGTTGCCATTATTGTTGTTGTTATTGCTGTTATTGTTGGATAGGACAGAGAAATTGAGAGAGGAAGAGAAGACAGAAGGGGGAGAGAAAGATAGACACCTGCAGACCTGCTTCACTGACTGTGAAGCGACCCCTGCTACAGGTGGGGAGCCAGGTGCTAGAACTGGGATTCTTGCACCTGTCCATGTGCTTAACCTGTTGTGCTATCACCAGACCCCCTAGATGAATGATTTTAAGCAACAATTTCTTTCATTAGCAATTTAACATTTTTATTATTTATCATTTTTTATTTATAAAAAGGAAACATTGGCTAAACCATAGGATAAGAGTGGTACAACCATACACAATTCCCACCACCAGAACTCCATATCCCATCCCCTCCCCTGATAGCTTTCCTATTCTTTATCCTCTGGGAGTATGGACCCAAGGTCATTGTGGAATGCAGAAGGTTGAAAGTCTAGCTTTTGTAATTGCTCCCCCGCTGAACATGGGCGTTGACTGGTAGATCCATACTCCCAGCCTCTCTCTCTCTCTTTCCCTAATAGAGTGGTGCTATGGGGAAGTGGAGCTGCAGGACACATTGGTGGGGTTGTCTGTCCAGGGAAGTCTGGTTGGCATCATACTAGCATCTGGAACCTGGTAGCTGAAAAGAGAGTTAACATACAAAGCCAAACAAATTGTTGAACAATCATGGACCTAAAGGCTGGAGTTGTGCAGATGAGGAGTTGGGGGATCCTCCATTTTGTAAATAGCTAGTAGGCATATTTTAGTTATAGTCTAAAGTGTCTGTGGCTATACTAGTTTTTTTTTTTCCCCTGAACCTGAAATATGATATACAGGTGGATCCAAGTTATTGTCTGGGGAGATGATGTCATGACTGGAAATGGAACAGAAAGCTGGATCAGGGAAGAGAGTAGCTCCCTAATATGGGAAAGGGTTATAAATATTGTTGACTGTAAACCCCATTGACTTAATTTGGTCTGGGGCCCATATTCAGCTTAGGAGCCTGTGTGACCCCTGCATCCTTGTAGATCTGAGCACACATTCTGTGGTCATGAGTAGGAACATTCCAAGCTGCTTCAATATCAGGACCCATCTTCCTCAGGTGTAGCATAGAGTATGTTGTCCATCCTCCCTTTGGAGGATGGAACATTGTCTACCATTGTTGATCCAAGTTGAGGGCAAGGTCCTACGGGGGCCCACAAAAGGGTCTATTTTGTTGTTCCTGATAGAGAAGACCGGTAACAATAGAGAGAGGGATTTATTTGAGGTTTAGGCCCACCATGTCTGTTTGGGAATCTCAGGACTTCCTGAATAGAGCCCTAGCTGATGGGGTGACCTGACAGTGACTAAAGAGTCATTGTTAAATTATGCCAGTCTCTTGCCCTTATTCAACTTTTGCAGTCCTTGCTTTGGTAAGGTTAGTTATGTTGTCTTTTTTTAAGTCTTTCTACTTGCTTGCTGCACTTATTGAATCACTGTAGTCTATTGTGCACTTTTATTTTAAGGTTTATATTTTCCCCTAACTTATGAATACATATGCACATGTGCTCTATCTCATGTGCCCTGGTCTATATCTCAGTTCTATAACTCTTCCAGGAGGTGTGCCACATGAAATGGAACTCAAAAGTCCTATGAGCTAGGAAAGGTCTCACCCAAGTATTGCTGTTAGAGGGTTGACATCCTAGACCTGGCATCTCTGGACATAATCCAAAGTGAAACATGTCGAGGTGGCCCTGGTTGCATTGCTTTGGTTGAGAGCAGCAGATGCAGTATCAGATGGGATGGATCAAAAGAAGCACGAAAGAAAACAAGCAAAGCCCCAGAGGTTGCATACAAGACCTTACTGTGATTTATGTCATTTAATGCTATTTACAAATAACTATATCTTATACACTTACAAGACCAGTTGCTTCTGGTCTCCCTGGTCTAACATTATAGATGATTTAATATTTCAAGAAAAAAAGTTATTATTAAAAATGCATTAACATTTTGAGCCCAATATGGAAATTCAGTCAGTTTGCTCATTTGAAACCTTAAGAAGCAACCATTTATTTCTCACAGCTTTGGAGGTTGCAAGTTTGCGGTCAGGATGCCAGCATAATCATGTTACTAATGAGGGACCACTTTTTGATTTTCAGATGGCTACCTTTTTGCTATATCCTCAGTTGTTCCAGTGTCTCGTCTTGCTAGTGCCTCCTCTTATAAGGGTAGTAATTCCACTCAGGAGGGATCCACCTTCATAAACTAAGTGCCTCCCAAAGCCCCCTTCAGAGGATGGTGACTACAATATGTTAATTTGGGGGGCACAAATATTATTCCATAGCTAAGAGTGAGCTGTATTAAAAAGTAATGCGAGTCTTATAGTCTTACCACTCTGAACATACTCGATCTAGTCTGATATTGGAAGCTTAGCAGAGTTGGGCCTGGTTAAGACTTGAATGGGAGAAAATAATGAACCAAAAAACAAACAGTGAGTTTCTGGAAGTAGAGAAACATCAAAGAAATCTTTGGAAAGAAAATAAATGAATCAAGGTGATTAATACTATTCTGAAGCTGAGTATATGGAGTTGGAGTTTGAGAGAAAGGTTGGGAAATTATCAGGTCTGCTGGTTCTTAAATGATCTTATAATGACTTATCTGTATAGCAGACACATTCCAGAATATCATTTCTAGAACTCTAATTTCAAATTAAGTGATCAAAGAAACTCATGACAGATAAGATCAGATTAATATTTCCTATGGGATGTGAATCAGTGTTCCAAAATTAAAGGTCTCCCTGGGCAGAAAGTTTGGGAACAAACTTATTTAAGATTATTTATAGGATAGAATTTCTCAGTGCTTTTAATATGCTGAATTGCACTATGAGTCATTAATAAGGGCAAATAGCATGGAACATATATCCCAGACCTGCTTGACAAGGGCACTGCCCCCACCCCCAATTCAAGTTGATGAAATGTGAATTTACAGGACTGTTGTCACACAGATACATTTCCACATTTCCTTAGAGTAGATGTCAGTATATTGAAAATGGAGCACTTTAAAAAATTTTAAATATTTTTTTGCATTTAATTTTTTAAAATTATTTTTATTATTGCATAGAAACAGAGAAAATTGAGAGGGGATGGGGGCATAGAGAGAGGGAAAGAGACGAACACCTGCATCCCTGCTTCACCACTTGTGAAGCTTTCTCTTTGGAGGTGGGGACCAGGGGCTTGAACCCAGTCCTTGTGCACTGTAATGTGTGTGTTTAGTAAGGTGCACCACTGCCTGGCCCCCCATGGAGAACTTAAGTTTTCTATAATACCTACTGCTAATTATAATCATGGACTAAATGTTTGAAAAAAAATGTTGGGACTGGCACTTTGTTTCTGTGTAATTCCACCATTCCTGACAATGGATTCTTAATTTTAGAGATTGAATCAGAGAGGGAGAGGGAGAGGGAGAGGGAGAGGGAGAGGGAGAGGGAGAGGGAGAGGGAGAGGGAGAGAGAAAGAGAGAGGAGGAGGAAGAGGAGGAGGAGGAGGAGGAGGAGGAGGAGAAGAAGAAGAAAAACTCTGCCACCATTTTATTATTCACAAAGTTTCCATGGTACTATGCATGGTGTTCCATATGGTGCTGGGGCTTGAACTAGTCCTTCCATGTGGTGAAGTGTATACCTCCCAGCTATTTCCCTGCCCACACAATTATTTTAAATGTGAAATGTACAGTGGGGCTAAAAATCAAAATTAAAAATAGAAAGAAACAAGGAATAGGTGGCCAGTGTACATGGGAGTTACAAAGAGAGGATTTATCTCAAGGGAAGCAAAGTAGTCAGCAACCAGGCATCGAAACACAGATTAAAGAAGGACGGTTAGTCATTATATAAGGGGCTAGAATGGATGGCCTCCCTGTGGACTCACATAATCTTTCTAAGGACATGTCCTTGTTTTGAGGGTAGATTCTGCATCAGGCTATCCCACTAATTAAACTTTGGAGACACTCTCATTATAAATTAACAAATTAGTATTCTGCTTATATTCCAGTATAAACTAGCCTGCGTGATTAAGTCAACTTGAGCCTATTGAGCTCTCAGGGATTGAAAATTGAGTTTCAGGAGTTATAAAACTGAGAGTTACACAACAAAGCAGGATCAGTATCCCAAGGAAATTCAACTCACTTTGTTCTACCAGCAACTGCTACTTCCCTATAGATTTTCTTTTTTTTCTTTTAAAAAAATTTTAATATTTATTTATTTTCCCTTTCATTGCCCTTATTGTTTAACATTGTTGTAGTTATTGTTGTTGTTATTGACATTGTTGTTGTTGTATAGGACAGAGAGAAATGTGGGGGGAGAGAAAGATAGACACCTGCAGACCTGCTTCACCGCTTGTGAGGCGACCCCCCTGCAGGTGGGGAGTCGGGGGCTTAAGCTGGTCCTAGAGTTTTGCGTGATTTTCTTTTTAAACTTCAGTCTCTTGTAGTGTCATCACCTAGCCCATGAAATTAATTTAAAAACAAAAATCACAAAAAGTTGCTTATGCAATACCTTCAGTTTTCAGTCTAGCCATTGTCTCAGGAACACTTGGTAGATGTGTTATTTTCTGTTCTTGTCTTAAGAACTGATTCATGTGTTTCTAGCTTGCATTCTTCCAGTGTTCTCTGATATGTGAAGAAATGGTGATTTATTCCTTTTGAAATAAAATACGAATGGGCATACACTTTTAATAGGCTTGTAAACAAGTGTATTCCACCTGGGAAATGTTTCCTGCTTTGAGAGACAGTCCATTCCATTTCATCCCTGCTCAGGTAGATGAGGAGAAGAGGGAGGTAGGTGAATAGACTATGAGCAATGCATCAAATATTAAAAAGCAGAGGTCAAAGCATTACAGTTTATTGCCATCATGTTTCACGGAATACATGAACCATCAACATTTCAATACTGCACCATGTTACTGTGATAAAGGTTATAATGGGAACTGGAAATGATACCTCATGAATCTGTCCTAACTGCACTGGTGATGACATGAGCAAGGAATGACATAAAGTCCATGTCCTTTACAACACTCTAATGATGCTAGTCCTAAGATACAAAATCCCAGCCATATATCAAAGTGTATAAAAATAAGCTCCTGGAGGCAGAGCCAAGATGGCTACATGAAGACAACAATAGGCTTACTCTCCTCAAGAAACTTCTTCAGATCCTGGCATCTCTAAATGGAAAGAAGATTTCCAAGCCAGTAGGAGAGAAATTGCAGAGGAAGGAATACAACGAAATCATGAAGGAAACTTGTAATGTGGATATGAATAGCAAAGATTACTGAAAAGGACAATGGACAGTGGTGAATTTTCTACCTACCCACTACCCCCAAGTCCAGAAGTGGGCTAATTCAAGAAGGGAGAGTCCCCAGGCTTTTGCATTCCAGAGGTAAGAAGCTTCAGAAGAGAAGTTGCCTAGCTACATTCCAGAGGTAAACTGTACCTCAGATCCCAACATTAAAGAACTTGCTGCTAACTATATCTTAGATTACTGACACTAACAAAGTGGGTCACAGCTGTTTTACAATCAGCAGGTTTTTAGAGCAAAAATAAAGAGGTACCCAACACCTCTTTCTGTTTGTTATAGTTGTCCTTTCTCTTTTCTTTTTCTTCCTTTCTTTCTCTTTCTTTCTTTCTTTCTTTCTTTCCTCCCTTCCTTTCTTTCTTTTTTCATTTTTTATTTTATAACTCAGTTGTCTGTTACTCTCTACAATTAGAACACAGGAGACCTATCTACCTTTACAACAGCTACCCCCAACCTACCTCTCATCTTCTAAAAGCAAAGAAGCCTCCATTAGAACAGCACCACCCACTCCAAAGACATATCACAAGGTGATATGGCTTCAGGTGTCCTGGTACCAGTAGACCAGAGGCCATCTTGCTAAATAGCAATATAAAACTCTAAGGGTTACTACCCATACACGGAACCACACTTATCCTTTCCTGATTTTTTTCCTTCCAAAATATTGAAGACTCAAGAATATTCCCTTCCACCTTCTATGAAGCCAACATCACTCCAATAACCAAGAGACAAACAAGAAAATAAACAAAACAAAAAAACAATAGACCAATAACTCTGATGAATATAGATGCTAAGATATTGAATAAAATTCTACACAACTGGATATAGAAGCATATTAGAAAAGATTTTTACATGATGACCAAGTGGGATTTATCCCAGTGATGCAAGGCTGGTTCAATATATGTAAATCAATCTATGTGATCCACTACATCAATAAAAGAAATATAAAAAAAAATCACATGATTATTTCAATAGATGCAGAGAAAGCCTTTGACGAAATACAACATCCCTTCATGATCAAAACACTACAAAAAGCTGGAATAGATGAAAAACTCCTTAACATAGTGGAGTCCATATACAGCAGACCTACAGCCAATATCATACTCAGTGAGGAGATGAAAGCTTTCCCACTCAGATCAGATACAAGACAGGGCTGCCAACTATTATCTGTTCAACATAGTGTTAGAAATTTCTTGCCATAGCAATTAGAAAAGAGAAAGGAAATGGAAGGATTCAGATTGGAAGAAAAAAAGTCAAACTGTCACTATCTGCAGATGACATGATAATATGCATAGAAAAACCTAAATAATCCAGCAGGAAGCTCTTAGAAATTATCAGGCAATATAGTAAAGTGTCAGGCTACAAAATTAACATACAAAAGTCAGTGGAATTCCTTTATGCAAACACTAAGTCAGAAGAAATCCAGAAATTAGTTCCATTCACTATAGCATCAAAATATAATCAAATAAATAAAATGTCTAGGAATAAACTTAACAAATGTAGTGAAAGGTTTGTATACTGAAAATTATGGTCATTATTCAAGATAATAGATAAAGATAAAAAGAAGTGAAAAGATATTCCATGTTCATGGAATGAAAGAATTAACATTTTCAATTTAACTATTCTACCCAGAGCTATGTATAAATTTAACGCAATTCCCAAATGGTCCCATCAGTTTTTTTTAATGAATAGAACAAAAGCTACTAAAGTCTAATTGAAAAATCAGAAAATCTCCAAAGCAATCTTGAGAAATAAAAACAGAACTAGAGACATTACATCCCCACATTTCGAAGTATATTATAGGGCCATTATAATCAAAACTGCCTCATATGAAAGCCCCATAATTAAGCTCCCCACACATATGGCCTTCTGATTTTTGACAAGGGGCCCCAAATTATTAAATGGAGAAAGGAGAGTCACTTCAAATGATGCTGGAAAAATTGGGTTGAAATGTGTAGAAAAATGAAACTTAGTGACAGCATTTCACCACCCACAAAATATTGGCAGAACTCTTTTCCATCTAAATTATATAGGCATCTTCAATGACACAAGTCCAATTCCAAGGAAGACAAAAAAAAAAAAAAAAAAGCCAATGGGACTACATCGAATTGAAAAGCTTCTGCACAGCAAAAGAATCCATCGCCCAAACAAAGAGACTACTTTCAGAATGGGAGATAGCTACATGCCATACATCAGACAAAAGGCTAGTAACCAGAATATATAAAGAGCTCACAAATTCAGCAGGAAATAAACAGATCACCTCAACCAAGGTGGGGAGAGGACATGAACAAAATATTCATCAAAGAAGAGATGGCCAACAGACATGAATACATTGCCAAATGATTGATTTCTAGAGAAATGGAAATTATGACAACAATTAGATACCACTTTACTCCTGTGAAAATTTCATAATTTGAAAAGATAGTAACAACAAATGTTTGTGAGGTGGCTGGGGTAAAGAAATACTCCTGCACTGCTGGTGGGAATGTAAATTGGTTCAACTTTTGTGGAGAGCAGTCTGGAGAACTCTCAGAAGCCTAGAAATTGACCTACCCTATGACCCTGCAATACCTCTCTTGGGGATATATCCTAAGGAGTCAAACACACTCACCCAAAAATATCTGTGTAACTATGTTCATAGCAGCACAATTTATAATAGCATCAAAGTGGAAGCAACACAGGTGTCCAAAAACAGACAAGTCTAAGGAAGTTGTGGCACATAAACACAATGGCCTCACCTCATCTTTAATAGAGCTTCAAGGAATCATGCTATGTGAGATAGCCTATAAAGAGAAGGATGAATAAGGGATGGTCTCACTCATGGACAGAAGTTGAGAAATAATAGAAATGGGAAACACAAAGTAGAAATTGGACTGGATTTGGTGTATTGCACCAAAGCAAAGGAATCTGGGGAGGAGTGGAGGCTTTTCAGGTCCTGGTACGTGATGGTGGAGGAAGACCTTCGATGGGAGTGAGAAGATTTTGTACAAAACTGAGAAATTTTACGCCTGTATCAACAACTGATTTTACTGTGTGATATTGATCCCTCCAGTAAAAGAAAAAGGAAAAAGGAAAAAATATTTTAATGTATATTTCCTGATTCTTTTGTTACTTGGGTACTGATAGTGTCTCTGTCTCCTGGAAGTCTGAAGTTAAGCTAAGTAGGGGCATTAGGCAGTTTACTGTAACTCCCTTTATTCTATTTAAATTATTTGAAAAAACTTAATTGTGGCACGGAAGGTGGCACAGTGGATAAAGCTTTGGAATTGAAAACCTAAGATACTCAGTTCAGATCCCCACACAATATATCCCAGGATGATGATCAGGTTCTCTCACATTCTGTATTTCTATCTAAAGTCAAATAAATAAATGACTATAATAAATAAGTCATCTAAAAATAAAACTTTAAAAATAAAATGGTATCACAGAAACAGAGACTATGCTTGACTTTGTGCATTCAGGGGGTGTGACTCACCTAGTGACAGAACCCTTACGATTGTGGGGTGCAGAGAATGGTCCAGTCCCACACCTGACCATGCCCCTGTCACTGGGCTTGAGTTTTCCATTGATGTGAAGTCATTTAGAGGGACTAAAGAGGGGATACCGCTTAGCTCCAGGCCCTTGCTCCCATTGACCGCCCAACTGACCCACCCAAGGAGTCCGTTGTGGGGGTTCCAGGTGGAATATGGGGGGTTCCATGGTGAGCGCTGTGTTGGGGTCTCCAGGGAGACCGGCCAGATCCCGAGGAGCAGAGCCCAGGAGGGATGTTGGCCTCACTGGCTTCCGCCTTTGGGCCAGTCTTGGTGAAGGTGCTGGCGCTGGTGGGCCTGTTGCCCATGGCACCCTGGCACCCAGGGGTCCAGCAGAAGGCGCTGTGCTGCGCCCCATTGGCCGGCTTGCTGCTGGGCGTCCTGCTGGTGTGTAGACTTGTGCGGTGTGTTCAGAGCCGCCTCTGTGTGAGAAGGGAGAAGGCGCTGGCCGCCAGGCTGGCCGCCGAGATCCAGACAAAGTGTCAGCTCATCGACAAGGTCTGGGCTGCAGAGGAGGAGCTGGCCACCATGCAGGCCACGCTGCAGGAGGCCCAAGCCCAGCAGACAGCCTTCTCCCTTGCCTGCCTCCACTTCTGGGGTGCCTGCTCCCAGGCCCAGAGCACCCACGTGCAGCTGCGGCAGGAGGTGGCGTCTCTGGCCCAGCAGCTGAGGGAGGAGCAGGCCCTGCAGGCCAGGCAGCAGCAGGAGCTGTGGGCGCTGCAGGAGGAGTCCCTGACTCTCCAGAAGATGCACCTGCGCACATGCACACACCTGCATGGAGCCAGGGAGCCAGGCCCTGCGGGGCCCTAACTTGTTCTGTGGGGCAGAGCAGCCCTGTGCCCTGCTCACCAATGGCTGGCTCACTTCCATCCTGCTTTTGCCATCTCCATCTCCACCCTCCACTAGAGGGCCTGAGGCCAGGCGTGCGGCATGGAGATTCTTCTCTGGCTGGGACAGAGAAGCATCCGTGATCTGGAGATACGTGGACTGTTGATTATCAGACAGGACAACAGCTGATAGAACTGTGAGAGAGGTTGGTTGGGGTGGAGGGTGGGAGTGGGGCAGGTCTCTTGGGTAGTGGTGGGTTTTCCCGGTTTGAGGTATTTTGTTGCTTAATAAAATAATAGATCAAAAAGTAATATAAGCTCATAATGATTAATAGTGTTTTGTTTCATAGAACACTTGGGAAGTGATTAATCATTCTTAATCCTACAACATGATAACCACTACTAACATGTTTTCATCCACTTTAAATTGTGCCCCATCCCATTGTTTATCTTTGTGATGCAATTGTAATAAATCAAGCTGTGTATGTTGTAGCTTCTAGAAGTTGAGTAACACACTGGTGTCGATCCAAATTGAAAAACAAAGGACAGTTTCCACTTTAATAATATTTTGTATTTTTGAAATATTGTCAGCTCCTTGTGATAACCTGTGTTTCTTTGATGGAGGGAGAAAAAGAGAAAAGGAGAGAGACCACTTGCAACTCAACTCCACCACTCCATTAAACACGATGAAAGTGGATGCTTGGACCTGAATGCTTGAGAATGGTAACGTCTGGCCTGTCAACGAATGAGCTCTGCCAGGTGCACCTCAAGGGTCAATATTGTATAGTAAGGTGTAGTGATTGAAAGTTTGTAGGTAGGAATTTAAAAAAAAAAGAAAGTTTGTAGGCAATATTATGTTCAGAATATGAAAGGAAAAATCACAAAGCAAAAAGTTTCCTTTACAGTGGAGCAATTTGGTGAACTAATCTTTCTAGGCAATCAGTACATCACCATCAACCAAAGAACAAAAAAACTAATGAGATTCCACTGCCCATCTGTGTGGATGTCATATATCAGAAATAATAGAAACAAGTATTGGTGAGGATGTGAAGAAAAGGGAACATTTCCCTCTGTTGCAAGAATGCAAATTGATTCACCCCCTGTGGAAAAAGTCTGGATATTCCTCAAAATATTAAAAATGGATGTAATATAATACTGGCAATTTGTCTCCTAGAGATCTCTTGAAAATCACAAAATAGTAATAGTATAAAAACACTACTACTAATAATAGTATAATAATAATACTAATAGTACTAATAATACTAAATAATACTAATAGTACTAATAATACTAATAGTAGTGATAGTAGGCATATTACTATCACCATTTTATAGATAAGAAGACTGAAGCATTTTGAGGATTCAGAAATTCATTTAAAGGAATGGAAAGCATATAATCTGGATTGAGCATTGGAGTAGGTTTCATCTTGCATTATCCCTTGTTGATTCTTAGACCCTACCTATGAATGAGGTGATCTGGTATCCATACTTCCCCTTCTGGCTTAATGTGAGCATTAAAGTATTTACAATAAGACATATTGACTAATACAACTTTCCAGATGAAGAGAATCTTCAAATCAGTAGATAAAATACAATCTCTCTCTCTCTCTCTCTCTCTCTCTCTCTCTTTTCACAAAGAAGTGTGTTTTGATTGTTCACTGCAGGGAAGTGAAGTTTGCTTCTCATTTTAAAAAAGTCTCACAATGGAAGAGTACCAGACTAGTAGAAGTTTCTTTGGCATATGAAATTCCTTGAATCACAGAGTAATGAAGTACAGAGTCTAAGTATCACCAAGTCAACCCACTCATTTAACTAAGTTCCATAGATAGTTGCAGAAATAGGCTGAAAACTCAGCAAAGTTGCTCTCTTTCCTGGACAACATGTTATGTCTCATAGCACTCATGCAGATTGAAATAAAACTCCTTTATTCAATGTATGTTATCTTGAATGGTTATTTGGCAGTTGCTTCGATCCAGAAATGAACCCTTAGAGAATATGTGTTCTAGAAGGGCAGAGAGCAAAAAAATAGCAAGAAAAATACATAAAAGAAATACATTATAAAATATATAAAATAAATACATTATATAAGCACAATAAAATATATGATGTAATTTCAGGTAGTGGTAAGAGTTATTAAATAAACTAAAAATTTTCATTGACAGTGATAAAGCTAGACAGTTTTACTATTTTACAAAGAAGTGTCTCTGAAGAAGTGACAGTTTTTGTTGATGTCACTGGGACTTAACTGTTCCAGGTTGACTTTTTCAAACAGATAGAGAGAAACAAAGATAGAGGGAGAAAGGGAAAGATTTCCTCTGGTGTGGTGGGAGCTGGACTTGACCTGAGTTGCCTGCATGACAAAGCAGGAACACAATCCAAATGAAAAAATTTAATGGTACTAAGAGTGACTTTTAGACTGAGAAAGGAAAGATACCTTGGAAAGAGATTTTTGTGCTACATGAGGCACTAGATAAAATGATTTTAAAAGCCCCATTCAGGGCTAAATTTTGAACACTTAGGTAAAGAGTTTTCTGAAAAGATGACAATATGATAAAGCCCTTAGCAATATCAAGATTCGGTAAATTATACAAATTTTCAATTATGCTCTTAACTTGAATCCCTAATATTATCTAAAATGAATAAAATCCTAGGAATTTATTCATCTCCAAATACAAGAAATATACCTGGGAATAGACTTTGCAATTTAAAGAATTCTCTGAGAATATTTCTTATCACCTCTACAACATAAGAAGTGATATACTGGCATAATAAGCATGAAAGCAGACTCTCTAAGGCAATCATTAATATTCTGTATTGTATTTTCTGTAAGTTTAATGATTTTCCTGACAGAAACACATGGTCCATAAAGAACAAGTGATAAATTTGACTTCATCAGAATTAAAAGCTCCTCTTCTGAAATTCTATTAGTAGAAGAAAAAGACAATGACAGCCTGGAAGAAACTATTTACAAATCATGTATCTGATAAAGAACTTAATCCACAAAGATAAGAAACAAAGTAATAAGAAAAACAACAATCAGAAATTATGGATGACTAGTTTGAATATATGCTCTAGTAGGAGGTATTTCTTTATTGGGGGATTAATGTTTTATAGTTGACAGTAAATACAATAGTTTGTACTTGTGTAACATTTTCCAGTTTGCAGGAGACATCTTAATGATAACTTAGTACATTGAAAAAAAATGGGAGCCAGGCAGTGTTGCACCTGGTTAAGCACACACGCTACAGTGCACAAGGACCCAGGTTCAAGCCCCTGGTCCCCATCTGCAGAAGGAAAGTTTCACAAGCTTCTCTTCCTATCTATCTCCCCTGCTGCTCTAAATTTCTCTCTGTCTCTATCCAATAATCATAAAAAAATTAAAAAAGTTAAAAGATTCATTATCATTAGTCATGAGGGCAACACAACGCACAATGAGATGCACTAACACCTAGTAGCATGACTGAAATTAGAAAGACTAACCTTCCCAAGTATTGGTAACATAATGAAAGAACTGGACCTCTTACACTCTGCTGGTGGTCATGCAAAATGACACAGCTACTCTGAAAAAATACTACTCTGATCTTGCAGAAATTCAAATCCATGATTAACATATGATTTAATTTTCCCAGACTTAGGTGTCTACTTAACAGAAATGAAAACTAAATGTGCATCATTGGGTAAAAGAATAACTGTGTCTCTCTATAGGCTAGACTATATACTCAACAATAAAATGGAATAGGCTATTCACACATGTGAGGAAATCTTAAAATCTTAAATCTTAAAATTGTGTACTTAGGCTAAGTAGAAGTCAGAAAAAAAATAGAGCATATACACCCCTGAAACAGCCTTGAAAAATATTTTCCCAGCAAAAAAATTAAGAAAGTAGATACTGTATGAGATTCCATTTACATTAAGTTCTAGTAAATGCAAACTAATGTATAGTGACAAGAAAGAGACTCAGAGATACAGCATAAGCTCAGGAGGTTGTCATAGTTGGAGAGGGGAAGGAGGGAAGATGAAGAAGTGGCATGAAGAGTTCAGGAGATAGCACAATGATTATGCAATAGGATCCTCATGCCTGAGACATGAAATCAGGGCACTACTCACATGTAGCAGTACTGTCAGGTGGTAGAGTCAGAGATTTAATGTGGGTGTTTGGAGCCTCAGTCATTTAAGCCCAGTGCTCTGTCACTGAGATATCTTCCAGGTCCCTAAGAAAATACATCTTATTTTCACCATGCATCCCCACACATTGTGGATCTTAAACTTGGACATTTTCTGTCAGTGGTATCTTAATAAAACTGGGACAAAAAAGGCTCTGTGTCCTTCAATACTTTGTCCCTATCTTGGAAATCAGTGCTCATCACTTAATATGTGTTGAATAAATGAAGATTCATTAATATCTTCAGAAGCTTCTTAGAGGTCAGATAAAATGTGCATTTGAGTTCTCTAATAACACTGTCAGTGTTTTATTATTATTATTATTGTTATTATTATTATAATATGTACTATACATCTAGCTGATCAATTTTTTTCTACTTTATTGAGAGGATAATATAGCCCAGTTATCAACACATGGCCACAATTTCCTGGCTTCTTGTGGCAGGTGTCTGCAAAACACTCTTTGACACCAATTTAGGACCCCAAGCCCCACCCCTACCCCCACCCAACATCCTTTCTTCTCCTTCTCCAGAAATTATCAACTCCTGTCCAAATGTCACCCTTTCATCTCTCATTATGATTCTGTCTCTAAAGTTCTACCTACAAGTAAGATCTGCCAGTATTCATCCCTCTCTTCCTGATTCATGCCACCCAACACTATTCCTTCAGGTTTCATCCAAGATGGGGTAAAGATTGAAATTGGACAAGATGTCCTGGAACCCCACCTACCAAGATCCCTACCCTGATAGGGAAAGAGAATGACAGGCTGGGAGTATGAATCAACCTGCCAACACCCATGTTCAGCAGGGAAGCAATTACAGAAGCCAGACCTCCCACCTTCTGCATCCCACAATGACCTTGGGTCCATACTCCCAGAATAACAAAGAATAGGAAAGCTTTTAAGAGAGGGGATGGGATACGGAGTACTGGTGGTGGGAATTATATGGAATTGTACCCCTGATATTCTATAGTCTTGTCAATACTTCCATTTTATAAATAAATAAATACATAATTTAAAAAAGATTTAAATTGGAGCATTTTTTAAAATCTGATTTTGATGCATTATGTTAAATGGTGGCCTAGTTTCACTTTTCTTTGTGTTATTGTCTATGTGTTCAGGAAACCCTTTGTCAGGTGACGGCATATTGTCCATGTGTTCAGGAAACCTTTCGTTAGGTGACTGCATATATCTAGGCTTATGTCTGGGTTCTTGGGTCTATCCCATTGATATAAGTTTGGTTTTTTTTTTTTTAATTTATAAAAAGGAAACACTGACAAAAACCATAGGACAAGAGGGGTATAACTCCACACAATTCCTACCAACCAGAGCTCCTTATCCCATCGCCTCCTTTGATAGCTTTCCTATTCTTTAACCCTCTGGGAGTATGGACCCAAGGACATTGTGGGATGCAGAAGGTGGAAGGTCTGGCTTCTGTAATTGCTTCCCTACTGAGCATGGGCATTGATAGGTCCATCCATACTCCCAGCCTGTCACTCTCTTTTCCTAGTGGGGTGGGGTTCTGAGGAATCTGAGTTCCAGGACACATTGGTGGGGTTGTCTGTCCAGGGAAGTCTGTTTGGCATCATGGTAGCATCTGGAACCTGGTGGCTGAAAAGAGAGTTAACATATAAAGCCAAATAAGTTGTTGACTAATCATGAACCTAAAGGATGGAGTAGTGCAGATGAAGAGTTGAGGTGGGGGTCTCCATTCTGTAGATAGCTAGTAGGCATATTTTAGTTATATTCCAAAGTGCCTGTAGCTATACTAGTTTTTTGTCATTTTTTTTTCCCTGAGCCTGAAATATGATATACAGGTGGATCCTAGTTATAGTCTGGGGAGATGATGTCATGGCTGGAAAAAGGACCAGAAAGTTGGACCAGGGAAGAGAGTAGCTCCCTAATATGAAAAGGTATGTAAATATTGTTGACTGTAAACCCCATCGATTTGATGTGATCTGGGGCCCATATTCAGCTTAGGAGCCTATATGACCTCTGCCTCCCTGTAGATCTGAGCTCACATTCTGTAGTCCTGAGTAGGATATTCCTACATTCCAAGCTGTCCCAATATCAGGACTCATCTTTCTCAGGTGTAGCATAGAGTATGATGTCCAGCCTCCCTTCAGAGGATGGAACATTCTCTATCGTTGTTGATCCAAGTTGAGGGCAAGATCCTATGGGGGTCCACAAAGGGGTCTAAGTATTTTTATTACAGTACTACGCTGTTCAAATCACTATTGCTTTGTAGTATAAATGACGTTGGGGAGAATGATACCTCTGATTCTTTTTTGTTTTCTTTGGAATGCTTTGGCAACTTCTTGATCTTTTGTGGTCCCACACAAATTTTTGGACAAGTTGTTCAATTTCATTGAATAATATCATTCATTGGGTTACCATGAGTATTGTGTCTAAACATATTTATGACTCTTTTTTTTAAGTTGGCTTCAGTTCACCAATATTGTTCATATTGTTCTCTCCATTTTGTCTACCTCTTTTTTATGTCTTAATTTTCTCCTGTTGTTAATATGTATGTTCCTGGTGCTATTCTGCCACTGATCACCTAATTTAGAGTTGGAATTACTTTGCTTCTTTTCATGTAGGAGTCCTTTCAGTAATTTTTGCATGGCAGGATTGTTGGTGGTGAATTCCTGGTGGTATATTTGGGAAGATTTTTTTACTTCTCCCTTATACTTGAAGACAAATTTGGCAGGACAGAATATTCTTGGTTGTACTACCAGTGATTCTGGCAGGAACTATTTCTGAGAAAGGACACATGTGACTCCAAACTACTGGTGTATAAATAGTGCTAAAATGAAGATGGAAAGCATAGAAGACTTCTTATTGCAGAAAAGATAGAAAGGGCAGTATCTGGAAGATGTCGGGTTGCATCGCAGGGGAAAGAACTCAGCCAGAGCCATCCTAGGTTGATGCTTACTCAGCTACGCAGGAGAGGAACCAGGAACTTTCATGGCTGAGCGGGAACACAATGCAATGCTGCCTTTATTGATCAGAAAAGAACTGCCTTCATACCTTCCATAACAGAAGTGCCAGGCTGGAAAAGGAAGTGGGTAGGATAGGGGGTGGGGAGAAGGAAAGAGCTTGAAAGTAGCAAGCTTTCATCTAACCAGTGGGGATTAAACCAATGCCCTGAAGGCAGGGTAGGTCTCAGACAGAACAATGATTATGTAAATAGACCACAGCATCAAGCAATGGAGCAGGGGGGAGCTGGTGTAATGCCCAGCAGGAAGATATGTGTGATCTAAGTCTTGCTTGTTTGTTTTTAAGATATGAAGAATTTGAGTACATTTAAATGCTGGTGGGAGAAAGAGTTGGTGCACTCATAATGCAAAAAGCTAGGCAATGAAGGAAAGTGAAGCAAATTCTTCCTTAGGAGAGTCCTGAAATGATTGGCAGAATGGGGTCCAGAGCACAAAGGTATGATAACCTAGAGATATCTCATCACCTGCAGGTAGATTCAAGCCACTTAACAAAAATTGTGCAGGAAAGATAAGGAAGTTCCAATTTAATTGTGTCTAATTTTTCTCTAAAGTGGAGAGCAAGAGGATTTGCTGGGAGTTAGGGGAAATAATTAATTTCTTAGAATTCCTGGAAGTTCTTAATTTATATTTTTATGGAACATATGTCATACCCTTAGGACCTCCCCAGGAACTCCAAGTAATTAAGGCTTTTTAATAGGCCAACTGTAAGTGCTGATTTTCATCATTTATTTCCTAATTTATACTGCTCTCCAGAAAAAAAAAATCATTTAGTTAAGCTAGATGTCCATCCTATTCCTTGAGATAAGTGATTATGATATTCCTAAATTATTTATCATCAGAGAGTCCTATTATAATATGATCCCCCCCCGAAACAAACTACATTTAGAAAGTAGTCAGTTGATTTTAATTTTTTATTAATTTGATATAACATTTGGTTTTACATAAAAGTACTGAACTTCAAGGATAATCATGTTTGATTAATCTAGTTTCAATAAAAATTAGAGGAATACATATTTAATTGTCTTGTTCAGTATTATTAAGAGTAAATATATAATGCTGCTTCTTGGATTTGTAAAAATGCTGTAAATTATTCCAAATCTTCATTTCTTTTCTCTTCTCCTCCCCTCCCACCTCTCCCTTCTTTTCCCCTTCCCCTCCTCTCCCCTCCCCTCCCCTCCCCTCCCCTCCCCTCCCCTCCCCTCCCCTCCCCTCCTCTCCTCTCCTCTCCTCTCCTCTCATCTTATCTTATCTTTTTGTTGTCACTGGGGCTTCACTGCTCCAAGAGAGAGGGTGGGGTATATAGCCCTGAATTTACTCCAGTGTGGACAAGGCCACATGCATAACAAAGCTGATAAACTAGCTCTAATTCTTCTTCAACACTGTAACTACATGAACCTTGAAATTGTGATTAACTTCTAATATATACATATATTAGAATATTTTCTTTCCCAAACCAGGACTGTTAATTCCATTTGCTCTTCACTGTCTATTAACTGTTGTGTGAGATGAATCAACCTTGGAAGAAAATAGTTTATTCAGTAACTTTCCCCAGAAAACTATACTATTTACTCTTTATTGTTGAAAGAAACATTTCTACAACCCAATGCCTTGAGGTCACTGAGAATTGTGAGTTTCTCTTTTATTTTTATTATTATTGTTGTTGTTGTTATATTTTTATTTAGGTTCTTCTTCTTCTAGCGTTTGTCCTTCTTCCGTAGCCAGTCGACAGGTCAGGTTGAAAGCTGTCAGGAGCTGCTTGTTGCTGACTTTGAAAGTGACTGGGATCCATGTGGATTCAGTTGGCTAGGAAGGATCGTCAGTTTCCCCAATGAATGGGTACTCACGGGATGCACCACGAGAAGGTCGATCCAATGCATCCTTATTTAGGTAAGGTTGATTTACAAAAACCTATATCTTAGGGGTATAGTTTCACACCTCTTCATAATATGTGTTACCTTAACACACCCACCACCCAAGTACATATCCCTTCATCAAAGTCTAGTGGCTATTCTCCACCCTTACAATCCCATCACTCTCCCTCTTTAAAGGCTTCACTTCTGTGCTATTCTTTGAGAATGATAGGGGCCCCCAAGAACAGCTCACTGGAGTAGTGGACTGCTTTGCCATGTACACATCCCTAATTGGACCTGCCTCCACCACACTGAAGGAAGCTTTGGTGCTTTGGTACTGTGGTCTCTCTCTCTCTCTCCCCTTCCCTTCCTCCCTTCCCTCCCTCACTCTCTGCATTTTCTATTGAAAGAGATCTTTAATATAAAGCTACCAAAATTATTTATCCAGCTAAATTCTAACATTTAACAATATAAATTGTTGAGATGATAGGGATTATATCCAGGGGGCTGGGTAGTGGCACACCTTGTTGAGCACACATCTCACAATGTGCAAGGACCTGGGTTCTAGCCCCCAGTCCCCACCTTGGGGAGGGGGAAGCTTTGCGCTTGGTGAGGCAGTGCTGCAGGTGTCTCTTTCTCCCTCTCTATCTTTCTCACCCTCTCAATTGCTAGATGTCTCTAGCCAATAAATAAAAATAAAAAAAATTTTTAAAAAGAGATAATATATACACCCAGCAAATACATGTTCAGCTCCTTCTTATGAGTTACATAGTATTCTGGTTTACAAATGTGGAAAGAGTAGAAACAAACCATGACCTTTTGTATCTTTCATAAAACTAATAGTAAGTACTACAAATTGCTTGACATATAGGAAAACCAGAGTAAATTGACATATAAGGGAAATAGAGTGTGCAATGAATGAGGGGCTGCAAGCAGGCATACTCACTTGGAGGCTTCTGTAAGAAAGTATCATTTAAACAGATATATTAGATGTTGGCATGTTTTAGGTGGAGATGGAAACAAATGGCAGGGATTTCCAGGCCGGGGAGGTAGAGGCTTTGAGTGGTATTTGGTGTGAATGAGCTATTGCTAGCCCTCGGTGCCCTCACCTGTGGCATGAGAGCCAGATGGACACTTACGGGAGCTCAGGGGACATGAAACAATTACAAAGATACTTTGATGGGGTTTGTGTTTCTGGAGTGTAAGTTCAATGGCCAGAATGATTTCGGCATAAGCTGAGCTGACTCATATACACTAAAAATTTTCCTTTTGGCAGCCGCTTAAATTCCAAAGAAGACAGTAACAAAGAAGACTAAGTGAACTGCCTTGGCCAAAAATAATGCTCTAGGGGCCCAGGCGGTGGCACACTGGGTTGAGGGCACATAGCGAAGAGTGCAGGAACCAGCACAAGGATCCAATTCAAGCATCCATCTCCCTCCCTGCAGGAGGGTTGCTTCAGAAGCAGTGAAGTGGGTCTGCAGGTGTCTTTCTCTGTCCTCTCTATCTTCCCCTCCTCTCTCAATTTCTCTCTGTCTTATCCAACAGCAACAACAGCAGTAGCAGCAACAACAACAATAATGGAAAAATAATGGACACCAGGAGCAGTGGATTCATAGTGCAGGCACCAAGCCCCAGCAATAACCCTGGAGGCAAGAAAAACAAAATGCTCTAAATACTTAACATATTTTTGTCTCATGAACATCATTTATGAGATTCATGAAAAACCAAGATGCTAAGAAGCTTTAACTATACATGTTTATTAAAAACCATATACACATATTCCATATATATACTCTGGTGAGACACTTAAAAGATCACTTACAAATTTGTACAGGATGTGAGGGTGATCTGGCTGAGACATCTGTCACTCCATTGATCCTCAGGATTGATTTGGCTGATCTGGTTGGCTAGGCAGGTGTCCCATTCCTCCCTGACTGCTCCATGTGCGTCCCTCCCGAAGCTGCATGGTGGATCTAAGAGGACGACTGTCTTTGAGCAGAAACAGAGCAGTCTTCCGTCAAGGATATACCAGTAGCTGTGCTGCCCTGCTAGAACCTCCAGACAAGTTCTCAAGGTCCAAATCTGTACAACCAGAAAGAGTTAATGATACATTTGTGGGCCCATTCCCATTCCTCACCTTCACTGGGGAAATAAAATGACAACCTCTAGTTGTCAGTTTCATTCTACTTAATGGTTGCTTGGGGGAGCTCTGGTAATGACTCAGTTTCCTTAGCATCACTTAGTAAAGAGGAAGGCCATGGCCCTAGTTAAAAATGCCACCCATGGGACTCAGGCGGTAGTGCAATGGGTCAAACACAGGTGGTGCGAAGTACAAGGACCAGTGTTAAGGATCCTGGTTCGAGCCCCCGGCTCCCCACCTGCAGGGGAGTCACTTCACAGGCATTGAAGCAGGTCTGCAGGTGTCTATCTTTCTCACCCCCTCTTTGTCTTCCCCTCCTCTCTCCATTTCTCTCTGTCCTACCCAACAATGATGACAATAATAATAACTACAACAATAAAACAAGGGCAACAAAAGGGAATAAATAAATATATTTTTTAAATGCCACCCATATCTTCACTAAAAGGTTAGATAATAGAGATCAGTGTTATTATTTGTAAAAGAAAAATGGCACAAAGTTCATGCATGTAATATTTTTAAGGTATGGTATTTAAAGGCCCTTCCCTATCACTGGAAACTGCAACAGACTTTATTGCCTTATACTTAAGTCAATCCCAGTGTACCAGTCACTTTCTAAAGGCCATGAAGACACCCTGCTTAATAGTTCACTAAAAAGAACTTTCTGAGAAGGTGTATTTGTTCTCTAAACGGAGGTCAGTCTTACCAGTTTTTGCCACTTCATTTTTGACAGTTAATCTGTCTATTTTATGTGAATAAAGTTGCCAGAGCTATTTAAGTCTGAGAACCTATGTCCTTATAAAGCACATAAAAAACAAAGCCACCAGTTTGGTGCTTACTTTTTCCACATAGCCTTTAGAAAGATCAGGAGGAGCTTGCAAAGAATTAACAAATAGTAAGTGCATAATGTACATATTTCACACATAGATAAGTACTGCTATTTTGCAAATATACATATAGGGCATGGTAAGAAAATACAACATTAATGCATTACTGAATTGATATTGAAATTTGTTTATTACATCCTCTCTCTCTCTCTCTCTCTCTCTCTCTCTCTCTCTCTGTCTCTCTCTCTCTTGCCTCCAGAGTTATTGCTGGGGCTCAGTGCCCGCACTATGAGTTCATTGTTCCTGTCTGCCATTTTTGTTGTTGTTGTTGCTGTTGTTGGATAGGACAGAGAGAAATTAAGAGAGGAGGGGAAGACAGAGAGGGGGAGAGAACGACATCTGCAGACTTGCTTGTGAAGCAATTCTACTGCAGGTGAGGAGCCAGGTGCTACAACTGGGATCCTTGTGCCAGTCCTTGTGCTTCATACTATGTGCACTTAACCTGGTGCTCCACTGCATGGCCCCCTACATTCTTTTTTTAATTAAGCACACTTTAAACACACACACACACACACACACACACACACACACACACACACACACACACTGATAGTATAGAAAGAAATTAATAGGGGAAGGGAAAATGGATGGGGCGTGGGTGGGAGACCCCTGCAGCACTGCTTTACAGCTCTTGAAGCTTTTTCACTGCAAGTGGGGGTCAGGGACTTGAACCCAGGTCCTTACACATGACAATATGTGCACTCAATATGATGTGCCACTACCTGGCCCATGCTCATTACATTTTTTATATTACTAGGTAAAAGAATTATCAGGCCAGAAATCTATCTCACTTGGGATGGCATCGTTTTGCCATGTCCACAGCCCAGGTTCAAACCCCTAGTACACCATATGTGGGTACTATGATGTCAGAGAAAGTTTCTTTTTTTAATATTTCATTTATTTATTTATGCCCTTTTGTTGCCCTTGTTGGTTTATTATTATTATTGTTTTTGTTGATATTGTTGTTGTTGGATAGGACAGAGAGAAATGGAGAGAGGAGGGGAAGACAGAGAGGGTGAGAGAAAGACAGACACCTGCAGACCTGCTTCACCGCCTGTGAAGTGACTCCCCTGCAGGTGGGGAGCCGGGGGCTCAAACCAGGATCCTTAACGCTTGTCCTTGTGCTTTGTGCCACCTGTGCTTAACCCATTAGGCTACTGCCCAACTCCCCAGAGAAAGTTTCTATGGTGTTATGGTCTCTCTCTCTTCCTCTTTCTCTAGCTGAAAATTTCAGTCTAAAGCAGTGAAGTCTCAGTGACAATAATAACAACAGAAATGAGAGAATTATCATTTTTAAATTTAAAATAATCATACCATAAAAATTAGGAACACAGGAGTAGGGCGGTAGCGCAGCGGGTTAAGCGCACGTGGTGCGAAGAAAGGACCAGTGTAAGGATCCCGGTGTAAGGATCCCGGTTCAAGCCCCTGGCTCCCCACCTGCAGGGGAGTTGCTTCACAGGTGGTGAAGCCTGTCTGCAGGTGTCTGTCTTTCTCTCCCCTTCTGTCTTCTCCTCCTCTCTCCAATTCTTTCTGTCCTATCCAACAATGAGGACATCAATAACAACAACAATAATAACTACAACAATAAAATAACAAGGACAACAAAATAAAAAAAATTTTAGGAACACTGCTACATATTGAGCTGAGTGATTAAAATAGTATTTTTTTCAACTTTTGATCATGCATTCTTACCAATTAAAACAACTCACATCTCAATATACACATGTACTCACAAGCAATACACATGTACTATGTACTAATACCAGTCACTTATTTTATAAAAGTTCTATAAAAGAAAATTCAAAATTCTCAACTAAGAAATAAATGTGTTAAGTTCTTTTTTTCTTTCAGCATCATTAAGATCTGGCAACTTTTCTTTTTTTTTTTTTCCTCCTCCAGGGTTATTGCTGGGCTCCGTGCCTGCACCATGAATCCACCGCTTCTGGAGGCCATTTTTCCCCCCTTTTGTTGCCCTTGTTGTAGCTTCGTTGTGGTTATTATTATTGCCCTTGTTGACGCAATTCATTGTTGGATAGGACAGAGAGAAATGGAGAGAGGAGGGGAAGACAAAGAAGGGGAGAGAAAGATAGACACCTGCAGACCTGCTTCACCGCCTGTGAAGTGACTCCCCTGCAGGTGGGGAGCTGGGGGCTCGAACCAGGATCCTTACGCCGGTCCCTGTGCTTTGCGCCACATGCGCTTAACCCACTGCACCACGGCCCGACCCCCTGCAACTTTTCTTTTTAAGATAACTGAATAGAAAGAGGAGAACATATTAAAGGTGGTCTGTAGAAATAAAAGGAATTGGGTTAGTGTATTTTGAGAGAAACTGTACAGATCACTTAGACTTCATGGATAAGGGCTTTTGGGCAGTGCTGCCTTATTAAATTTTCTACTGACTGGCCGTTAGTCCAGCAATAAATCACAAAGCCCAATCTGCATTGTCTCAACCTGTCTTACACACCAACACTGCTGCTGAGAAAGAATTAGATGCTGGGAAAGAAGAAAAGCTCACTGCCCTGGTCCCCCATATAGACTGACCTGGGGTCTGCTGAGTCCTTTGATTGCTGCCCACAGTTTCATAACCATGAGGGCCAAAGCCTGCTATCAACATAACAGACTGTATATTGTGTTTGAGCTGATTTTTCAGGGGACCTGCCAAATTCTGGCATGAACTCAGAGAATGTGATTTCTTATCAGGATGCTAAATCCAATCCGAGTCACTACACATTTGGTTTACATAGTTCCTAGTCTGGAATTGGAGAAGTTTCCATAGCCTTCAGACAACTTAATGGTGGATGTTTCTATTTGCAGGATGTAAGATGGTACTACTAGGTAAAGGGGAAAGGCTAAAGATTAAGGGGTCTAGATTAGGGATGCTACAGAGGTAAACTGCTGAGTCATCATCATGAGGGGAAAGTCTTGAGACCTCTGTCAGCAGACCAACAGGACTCTTCTGGAGATTTCAGTTGGCCTTCTTGGGTACCCACAAGCAGAAAAAGACAAAGAGTTAAGAGTCTGGGGGGTGAAGAGAGTTTTCTGGTTTATTTGAGCATGGTAAAATTCACAGAACTGGGGGCAGAGAGAGAGGATGAGAAGGGATACACAGAAGTGAGATCTCTTCTGAGTGTGATGAAAACCCAGTGGAGTTACAGATATTTCTAGGGATAACAAAACAACACACACTAGGATAAAATGGACAATCAAAAGAGCTTCTACTAAATTCAATAAGTGTGAATGTTTTTGTACTTGAATGATAGTCTTCTAAGGCTAAGTATTCATGATTATCATTTATCTATTTGGCAAGTTATATAGTTCAGTGATCTAAATTCCACAAATGAGTTGTCTTTTACCTCCATACTTCACTAAGCATAATTACCTCCAGGTCCACGGATATGGATTTTTTTAACCACATTTTTTTGTTGTTATTGTTTGTTTGTTTTGTTTGCTTTTTTGTAAATCAAGGTTTAGTCTTAGTTAACAATGAAAGCAGGATTTAACTGAATTAGCTGCTCCAACAGCAGAGCTTTTAAAAGCACTAGTCTGAAGAACTAACTCCCAGAATCATCTCATAGAATTAGCCTGGGGAGATAACTACTACCTCTAGCACTAACCTGAGAGGCTGTTCCTAGTAATGTTTCAAGTTAAAGATTCCAGTAGTTGGCAGGCTTGCACTGCTCAAAGTGGAAACAGTCCAGTCCTTGGCTTAAGCCCCCTCTCCCATTTTCATGGCTTGTGTGTATCACTCTCTCATTGATCTGTTTTTTATTTCATTTAAAAGTGCTTAGCACAACGGACCATGCTGCCCACCACTCCTGGTGGCTTGGGAGCAGTCTGTTCTTTCTTTCTTTTTAAATATTTATTTATTCCCTTTTGTTGCCCTTGTTTTATTGCTGAAGTTATTATTGTTGCTATTGATGTTGTTGTTGGATAGGACAGAGAGATATCGAGAGAGGAGGGGAAGACAGATGGGGGAGAGAAAGATAGACACCTGCAGACCAGCCTCACTGATTGTGAAGCAACTTCCCTGCAGGTAGGGAGCCAGGAGCTCGAACCAGGATCCTTATGCCGGTCCTTGCTCTTTGTGCCACATGCGCTTAGCCCACTGGGCTACCACCGGACTCCTAGCAGTCGGTTTCTGTCTCCTGGAACATTTAACAGTGAATTTTTTAACTACTCCACCCCAGTCTGTTCCTGTGAGGGACTCCAACTCCCCCTAACCCAACAATGCTGCACAAAGTCCTGCCTGATTATCTTAACTTTCCTAAGGTCCTGCTTTAACTCTTTGAAGAACATAGGCAAGGACCCACAGAAACCCTAAATCACTGTGATAGGAGGAATTAAGCCCTGCTCCCCTAAAACTAGCCCAGATGATGTCTTTGCATTGTATTAATCACCAGCTAGCTGTCTGTACATAGAGCCTGAAGAGAAATTCATCCTAGTAACATTTCCTAGTCTTTCAATCCCTCTGTTTCCTTTTTTCCTTCCTTCCTTCCTTCCTTCCTTCCTTCCTTCCTTCCTTCCTTCCTTCCTTCCTTCCTTTCTCTGACAAGCTCCTTATCTACTGGTTAGTTCAGAAAGAGTTGCATGAGGATAGCTCTTCAAAGAACTTTTCGTTTTCTCTCTTCTATTCTTGTTAACCAGCAAACCAGGAGCATTCATGACTACTTAATAAGTAATTTATAGCAAGCCTTCAGCTGAGATTCTCAGAGGACTTTGCAAGCATTAGCTCATAAATCTATACCTAAGAACATTATTATAACATCAAAGGTGAAAAAACTAAGATGCAATGTTTTTTAAGCGTGGGGCTCGGTGCCATCGTGAAAGTTATACCCAAATACTCAAGAACCCTGAAGCCCTCAAGGCAGAGGAGAGAATGGGCTTGGTGCCCAGTTTAGCAGGGCTGAGAGTGATCCCCAAAAGTGTGGCTTGATGCCTGCCTGTCTGTGTGTCTAGGAGAGACAGAGCATGTATGAGGACGTGCTGCCTCTCTGGAATTCCGTGTTCAGAGTTTAATAGTGTATCCAGTCATATGGTTATGTGTGGGGGGGGGGTGAGGGGAGGTGTCGGTGGTCCACACCCTGCCTCTTCTCCTCCTCTACATGACAAACTACTAGTAATCCATCTCTTTAAGCCCATCCCTTTCATATATATATATGAAGTATATATATATATATATATATTTTTTTTTACAGAGAGAATATAGAGAGGGAGGAAGGAAAGAAGGGAAGGAGAAAGGGAGAGAGAGAGAGAGAAGGGGAGAGGGAGAGATACTTTCTTTTTTTAAATTTCTTTATTGGGGAATAAATGTTTTACATTCAACAGTAAATACAATAGTTTGTACATGTGTAACATTTCCCAGTTTTCTATGGAACAATACAACCCCCACTAGGTCTTCTGCCATCCTTTTTGGACTTGTATTCTCCCCTCTGCCCACCCCAGAGTGTTTTACTTTGGTGCAATAAGCCAAATCCAGTTCAGGTTCTACTTGTGTTTTTTCTTCTGATCTTGTTTTTTTAAAATATCTTTTTATTCATTATTTATTCCCTTTTGATGCCCTTGTTGTTTTATTGTTGTAGTAATGATTGTAGTTATGATTGATGTCGTTGTTGTTGGACAGGACAGAGAGAAAGGGGAAGACAGAGAGGGGGAGAAAAGATAGACACCTGAAGACATGCTTCACCGTCTGTGAAGTGACTCCCCTGCAGGTGGGGTGCCGGTGGCTCAAACCGGGATCCTTATGCCTGTCCTTGCACTTTGTGCCACCTGCGCTTAATCCACTGTGCTACCGCCCAACTCCCCTGATCTTGTTTTTCAACTTCTGCCTGAGAGTGAGATCGTCCCATATTAATCCTCCTGTTTCTGACTTATTTCACTTAACTTGAATTTTTCAAGGTCCGTCCAAGATTGGCTGAAAACAGTGAAGTCACCATTTTTAATAGCTGAGTAGTATTCCATTGTGTATATACCACAACTTGCTCAGCCACTTATCTGTTGTTGGACACCTGGGTTGCTTCCAGGTTTTGGCTATTATAAATTGTGCTGCTAAGAACATATGTGTATACAGATCTTTTTGGATGGATGTGTTGGGTTCCTTAGGATATATCCCCAGGAGAGGAATTGCAGGATCATAGGGTAGGTCCATTTCTAGCCTTCTGAGGGTTCTCCAGAATGCTCTCCATAGAGGATGGACCAATTACATTCCCACCAGTAGTGCAGGAGGGTTCCTTTGACCCCACAACCTCTCCAGCATTTGTTGCTGTTACCTTTTGTGATGTGTGATATTCACAGGAGTGAAGTGGCATCTCATTATTGTCTTTATTTGCATTTCTCTGACAATCAAAGAATTGGAGCATTTTTTCATGTGTTCCTCAGCCTTTTGGATCTCATCTGTGGTGAATATTCTATCCATGTCCTCTCCCCATTTTTGGATGGGACCATTTGTTTTCTTTTGGTTGAGTTTGGCAAACTCTTTATATATTCTGGTTATTAGCCTCTTGTCTGATTTAGGGCATGGAAAGATCTCCCATTTTTTGAGGGACCTCTTGGTTTGGGTAGTGGTTTCTTTTGCTGTGCAGAAGCTTTTTACTTTGATCTAGTACCATAGGTTTATACTTGCCTTAGTCTTCTTTGTAATTGGATCCATTTCATTGCAGAAAAGAGTTCTGCCAATATTTTCCTCTAAGTATCTGATAGTTTCTGTTCTAACATCCAAGTCCTTGGTCCACTTGGAATTTAGTTTTTTATTTGGTGAAATAGAGTGGTTCAATTTCATTCTTATGCATGTTTTAACCAATTTTTAACAACACCATTTGTTGAAGAGACTCTGTTGTTCCCATTTAATAGTCTGGGCACCTTGTCAAAGATCAGACGTCCATAGGTGTGGGGTCTTACTTCCAGGCTTTCAATTCTATTCCACTGGTCAGTGTGTCTATTATGTTCCAGTACCAAGCAGTTTTGATGACAATGGCCCTATAGTACAATTTGAGATCTGGGAGTGTGATGCATCCAGTTCTGTTCTTTCTTCTCAAGATTGTTTTGGCAATTCTAGGTCTTTTCTTGTTCTAAAAAAACATTTGTAGCATTTGCTCTATTCTCCTAAAAAATGAGGTTGGTATCTTGATGGGGATAGCATCAAATTTGTAGATGGCTCTGGGTAGTATATTCATTTTGATGATGTTAATTCTTCCAACCCATAAACATGGAATATCTTTCCACTTCTTTGTGTCTTTTTCAATTTCCTTGAGTAGTGACTCATAATTTTCAGTATACAAGTCTTTCACTTCTTTGGTTAGGTTTATTCCTAGATAATTTACTTTTTTTTTCTATAGTAAAAGGAATGGATTTCTGGATTTCATATTCTTCCAAATTAGTGTTTGAATAGAGGAATGCCACTGACTTTCGAATGTTAATTTTGTTGCCTGACACCTTACTGTATTGCCTGAAGCTATCCAAAAGCTTCTTGCTGGATCCCTTAGGTTTTTCTATGTATACTATCATGTCATTTGCAAATAGGGAGAGTTTGACTTCTTCTCTTCCAATCTGTATCCCTTTAATTCCTTGCTCCTGCCTGATTGCTGTGGCTAGAGCTTACAACACTATACTGAATAATAGTGGTGATAGTGGGCATCCCTATCTAGTGCCTGATCTGAAGGGAAATGTTTCCAGTTTTTCACCATTGAGTATGATGATGGTTGTAGGTTTGCTATATGTAGACACCACTATCTTCAGGAATTTTCTATCTATTCCCATTTTTTGTAGTGTTTTGATCATAAAGGGATGTTGTATTTTGTCAAAGGCTTTCTCTGCATCTAATGATATGACCATGTGGTTTTTGGTCTTGCTTTTAGTGATGTGGTGGATCATGTTGATTGATTTACATATATTAAACTAACCTTGCATGCCTGGGATAAACCCCACTTGGTCATGATGAACAATCTTTTTAATATACTGCTGTATCCAATTGACTAGAATTTTGTTCAATATTTTAGCATCTATGTTAATTAGAGACATTAGTGTAGTTTTCTTTTTTGGTTGTGTCCCTGTCTGCTTTTGGTATCAGAGTGATATTTGCTTCATAGAAGTTGGAAGGGAGTTTTCCAGTGACTTCAATCTTCTGGAAGACATTTAAAAGTAGAGTTATTAGTTCTTCTTTGAAGGTTTTGTAGAATTCATTTGTAAAACCATCTGGTCCAGGACTTTTATTCTTGGGAAGGTTTTTGATAACTGTTTCAATTTCATTAGCTGTGATGGGTTTGTTCATATTATCTAGTTCCTCTTTATTTAATTTTGGAAGTTTGTAGATATGTAGGAACTTGTCCATTTCTCCCAGGTTCTCTAGCTTGGTGGCATATAGTTGTTCATAGCAGTTTCGCATGATATGTTGAATTTCTGCTGTGTCTGTTGTGATAGCTCCTCTTTCATTTACAATCTGATTTATTTGGGTCTTCTCCCTTTTTTGTTTTGTGAGTCTGGCTAGAGGTTTGTCAATTTTGTTCACTCCTTCGAAGAACCAACATTTACTTTCATTGATCTTCTGTATGGTTTTCTTATTCTCAAAGTTATTTATTTCTGCCCTAACTTTAGTGATTTCTGTCCTTCTGGTTGCTTTAGGGTTCCTTTGTTCTTCTTCTTCTAGGTCTTTAAGATGTGCTATCAGGTTGTTTATTTGTGCTTTTTCTTATTTCCTAATATGTGCTTGTATGGCTATGAACTTCCCTCTCAGTACTGCCTAGCTGTGTCCCAAATATTTTGATAGCTTGTGTCTTCATTTTCATGGAACTCTTGAAACATTTTGATTTCTTCCTTTATTTCCTCTTTGACCCAGTTATTGTTAATTAGTGTACTATTGAGCGTCCACATTTTGGGAGTATTATTAATCTTTTGTTGATTGTTAAGTGTTAGTTTAATTCTACTGTGGTCTGAGAAGATGATTTCAATGCTTTTGAATTTGCTCTTGCTGTCTCTGTGGCCTAATGTATGGTCTATCCTTGAGAATGACCCATGTAGACTTAAGTAGAATGTGTATTCCAGTTTCTTGGGGTGAATTATTCTGAAAATGTCCAATAGTTCTAGTTTATCTATCTCCTCATTTAGCCCCCTAATTTCTTTAGTGATTTTTCCTGGATGATCTGTCAAGTTGAGAGAGTGGAGTGTTGAAGTCCCCTACTATGACTGTGTTGCTGTTAATATATTGCTGTAGCTCTTTCAGTAGTTTTTTTTATATATTTATTTTATTTATTTATTCCCTTTTGTTGCCCTTGTTGTTTTATTGTTGTAGTTATTATTGTTGTTGTCGTTGTTGGATAGGACAGAGAGAAATGGAGAGAGGGAGGGGAAGACAGAGAGGAGGAGAGAAAGATAGACACCTGCAGACCTGCTTCACCGCCTGTGAAGCGACTCCCCTGCAGGAGGGGAGCCAGGGTTCGAACGTGGATCCTTATCCCGGTCCTTGTGCTTTGCGCCACCTGCGCTTAACCCGCTACGCTACAGCCCGACTCCCTAGTTTTTGTTTTAATCAATGTTTGCTTGCCTTATTAATGGATAGAGATGGAGAGAAATCAAGAGGATAGGACAAGATTGACATCAGCAGCACTGCTTCACCACTTGTGAAACTTCTTCCCTTCAGGTATTAACCAGGGTTTTGAGCCTGGGGCTTTATGCATTTTAGCATATGTGCTCAACCAGGTGCACCACCATGTTGTCCCATGGCTCCTTTTCTTATGAAAAGATGTGATCTACTGGTATCTATAACAATCTATTGTAATTTAAAAAATAATAGGACTTAGTGGGAGCATGACTTGGCATGGGTTTAAAACAGTCAAAGTTTATTACATCATAGTACAACAGTGCGGAATGGTATATTTTAGCTACAGCAAAATAGGCAATTATCAGCAGGGGTGAGACTAAGCCAGGCCCATGATTCTATACCTTAATTACCAGATTTCAGCTACATGTGTACACATCCTGGGAAGAGCGGCCATGGCAGGCCCTGGGGGAGCTAAGCAGGCGTGCAGATCACAGCAAGAAAAGGAGTCAAGGGATAAAGGGCTCTGGATTTCCAGCCACCTGGAAGTTAAATAACTTAGTTTACATAAGTCCATCAGCCTGACATCAGCTGCATGCTAATTATATTCTCATAGTTCAGCCTCAACCATATGCTAATCAAGTCCCAAAGTCCTATTCACAGACTGTGACATAACAATTCCCCACTTCTTGGTATAAATATGGACAGGATGCTCAAAGTCTGTCTGAGTATGGGAGAATAAGCAAGTCTTTGGTGTTTTTAGGGTTTTGTCTGTGAGCCATTACTTCACTCTAAAAGACTGTGGTCACAGGAACTGAGTATCAGATCTAGGCCCTTTTAACCTAAAGACCTTTTGGTCTGGGTTCTGTGTCTAACCCAGAAACAGCCCAACACTTATGGAAACTCAGATCAGAAACTAACAGAGGTAACCCAGAGTTCACATGGTTCTGGATGTGGGGATCATCCAGGGAGTTGGATTGCTACAATCCAGGCTTCTGCTCATCTTGTTCTTACGAGGAGTTTGCAGATAAAAAATGTAACTACTTGACATGGGTCCAAATAAGACCTGTGAATGATAAACTAAAACAAATATACCCTATACCATAAGTAAGTAATCTTATTGACTTTAATCACAAAGAGGCTAGACAAATCATGAGGAATCTGCTGGATAAAGAATAAAAGCTCTGTGGGGAAAAGTAATGTTTAGCAGCTGTGTGATTAGAATTACACAGTACAACAATTTAAAATATATAAAGTTCTCTGTATTCTCCTGTTTGTTTGAGAATTAGCCCTTTTGAGGTGCATTATAGCATCCTACAGTTGATCATCTAGTGGGGTATTAAGGCATGCCAATTATGTGTTTAGAATAAATAATCCTTAATCTAGAAACATATTCAGGGCCATTGACAATCTATTATGAGGAATACCTTTAGCAGAAAAGGCAGAGAAAGTGTTCACAAACATGGGTTCCATCAGCTTGACTTCAGCCATATGCTAATTGTGTTCTCACAGTTCAGCCTCAGCAGTATGCTAATCAAGTCTCAAAGTTCTGTTCACAGACTGTGTCACAACAGCAACCTATTGAATTGACTGACATTGCATCAAACATACACCCAAACTTTAGGCTTAAAAATATCTCCTCCAGTTTACAGTATAGAGAAATCTGGTGGTGGGAATTATATGGAATTGTACCACTCTTATCATACAATCCTGTTAGTCATTATTAAATAATTGTATATATATACATATATATATATATATATATATATATATATATATATATATATATATATATATATATCCAGGAGGGTGGGTTGTAGTGCACCCATAAAAGCACACATGTTATAAAGCACAAAGATCCAGGTTCACACTCTTGCTCTCCTCCTATGGGTCAGGAAGTTTCATGAGCAGTGAAGCTGTGTTTCAAGTCTCTCTCTTTCTATCTCCCCCTTCCACCGATTTCCCTCTATTTTTATCCAATAAGTAAATAAAATATATTTTAAAAGGCCCCTCATCTTCACATTATTGGGGAGTCCCCAAGTTGTTAGGTTATATAAATGTGCCACTTCAATTTCTGCTTACCAATCTGGACTTCTTCCCAACCAACCTACCCAGCTTGCCTCAACCCTGCCTGTCTGAACCCACTCCCCTCCCTCCATTGGGTCACCACTCATATTGGCTGTTTTTACCTGGGATAACTGGTAGACTTCATTGCTGTGCTATGCACTGAAACATGAATCACCATAATGAATGCTGAGTTCTTTGCAAGTGTCTTAGAATAGGTTGCTTGTTTTCTGATGCTTTAGAATCTTTAGCTTATCAGAAATAATCCTCTGTGTCCTATCTTTGGAAGACATGGCCACACTTTCAGCTTGCTAGATCAGCCTTATGCTTTGTAATGTACCTGGAATCACTTTTTCCATGGTTTCCATCTGTGGTTAGATAGACATAAAGAATCAAATTCATTCTTCTCTTGTGGATGAATTCTCTCTCAGGTATCCCTGTCCCTTTTTATGATTTCCTAGTTAGTTCCTTCAAATGTTCTTTACATTCTGTAGCTGTTTAATACTAACAGTTATCATTTGAGATCTTTTCTCAGGCATGTCTTTAGTTCTCACAATTATTAATCAGAGCAGATAGTCAGAGGAACTTCCACCATGGCTCTCCCATACTTTATTATCTCTTGAATGGGATGGCAATCCCCAATTAAATCTCTGTAAGATAAAAGTATAAGTTTCTTAGCAGAATCCTTTAAAATAGTTTTTAAAATGTGATTCCAGTATTATATCATCATTTGTCATGATTGTTCTGACTCCTTAACTACCTGAAGCTCAAAATGTTTCTACACTATGTCAAATTGCCCTTTGGTGCAGAACTTCTATTTTGTGTTGTTCCTCTGCCTAAAGTATCTTTTTCTGAAATCCATGATACTCTCACTACAACTTCAACACTCAATTCAAATGTAATCTCCTTGGAAAGCCTTCCCAGGCTCCTCTGGAAGGTGACCATTGCTCTTCCCTCTATGTCCCTATAGGGCCATGTATGATTTCAGTAGGACCCTGCCACCTGTCTTATTCAGCAGCTGAAAACTTATTGAACACAGAGAAAGAATTTACTTCTAAGACGCTGTATAGCTCAGTACATTCCAAGTGATCATTTTTGGAGAAACAGTTGAACAAATGAAGAAATTTAAGTGGTTCAAACACAGAGTCTCAACTCACAGGCAAATATTTTGCTAAATTGGCATCTGGAATGGGAGGAAGTATCAAAAGAGATATAAATCCTATTGAATATCTCTACAGGGCAAAGAAGGAATAATTATTTAACCACAGCAATAGTGTTTTTTCAATCACATGTTCCCAATTTAGAAAAGGTAAATATAAATTATATAGAAATACATTCTATATTTGGACCTTGGACAATATTTAATTCGCTGCTATGTTCTGTTCTAAAAAGTCATACTTTAGGACTTGGAGTAGGTGGGTGGCTCTGCACAGGATTTATATGCTCAAGGTCCCAGGAGTCCCAGACTCTCATCCTCTCCCTCATATAAATGAGTAAATATTTTAGTAAAGTTGTAAGAGTGGGGAAGTGTTCTTCACCAGTGCTTAGTTAGTGACTTCTCTGTGAAGACCACCATTCATGAGCCCATTAATGCAGGAGTTATCATAAACTTTGGGAAATGTTATATCTCAGACAAGATGCCTAGAAAGTGAAGTAATTATGAGAATATGCTACTTTTGCTTCTAATCCTAGTGAATCAACGGATCCCTTTTCATTTTATCTAAAAAACCAAACATAACTGGTCAGTTTTGTTTGCCTCTTGCTCCCTAAAATTTCTTCCAAAGGCACCATCCTCATCCAAATAGAAACTAACTCAAGTGAATTTCACATCTCAGCACATACAGGCAAAATCCCCAAACATTTTGAAGAAAAGACAAAACTTGAATCTTCATGTTCTATCTCAAAGACTATACACCTAGAAGAGGGACCCCCCCCCCCATTGTGTCTCCTTTATGTTCCTCTTGGCTTTTTATGACCCCAAAGTTGCCTAGTAGTAGTAGTGGTGCTGGCTCTTGTGTTTGCTAGGCACTTGTTAGGACCCAATTATGTGCCAGGCATTCTGTCTGGCATTTCACAGACAACATCTGTAATATTTGATCAACACTGTAAAGTCAGTTTTATTATTTTCAGTAACTATAGCACAACTTTATGTCTCCACTACATATATGTGGTGTCTCATTAAGTCATTAAGACTCATAAGACTAGGTAGTGTTATTTTATCTTGTAGGCAAAAGATGTTTGGCTTCATTGAGCAAAAAAAAAAATAACTCACCTTGGGTGGGGATAGATAGCATAATGGTTATGCAAAGAGACTCTCATATCTGAGGCTCCAAAGTCCCAGGTTCAATCCCCTGCACCACAATAAACCAGAGCTGTGTAGTGCTCTGGTGTTTCTCTCTGTGTCTTTCTCTGTATCTCTCTCAAAAATAAAATAAATAAAATACTTAAAAAAAAAGAAAAAAGTTAAAAAAAGAAAGTATCTCACCTTGGCTCATTTAAGTATTAAAGCCCAGAACTGCAGTTCATACCTAAGTCTCTCCAATAGGTTTTAAATGATCTTTCCTTAAAAATAAAAATCCACGAAAGAGTAGTTATGTCACTATTAATGACTATATGTCCTTATCCCTTCTTTATATATGAATGAAACCAATGAGGCCCCACTCCTCAGTGCCACAAAAAGTCAAATCCTGTTACACTAGTTTTTGTGTGGAAGGAAATTTGTTTTATTGCCATTCAAACCCTCATTTAGGCTGGACTACATTAAGTCATCTGAAACTCTCTTCCTCTGAAGAGTGTCAGCCTTTTATACTAGTGGGAATGAGGGAGGTTGTAGAAGCTGGGAGATGGACTTTGGGATAATTACAGAGGGATCAAAGTTCCTTAAATCTTTCTCCCTTAGGGCTATAGCTCTTCAAGCTTCCTCCTAGAAAACAAATCTCTTGAATACAATAGGAAATAGAAAATATTAAGTTAAAAACAATTTTTATGGTGAATATATTAGTATTCATGGCATAGTAAGCAATTGCTATGGCTGCATCTAATTGTCAAAAGTATCAATACTGATTTAGTGGGAAAATATTAAATGGTCAATATTAAGTATAAGAATGGATATCCTTCCACATTTTTATGATTTAGACTAAGTAATAAATCTTATTACTCTTGTTATTCTACTACTGTAGAGGCACCTTCTGTAGGACTATCTCACTCTTCACCTTGTTCCTATTTAACCTTTTCTGCTGCCAATCTCACAAAGCTTGGCTCATGAGTAGGATTTTATAGTTGTGTTTAGCTTCAGCCTTGTCTGTTTGGGTATGCCTTGTTTGGCTTCTTCTTCTTGTTTTTTGTTTTTTTTTTTTTTGGTTTGGTTTCAAGGCCACTACTAACTTAGGTCCTCATTCTGTCACTGACAAGTGTAATGATTGTGATTGCCATAACAAATTTCCACAAACTCAGTTTCTTAAGCAAAACAAAAATTTTATCTTTTAGTAGTGGAAGTCAGGATTTCTAAATGGGTTTTAGGCTCAAAGAAAGGTTTTGTAAAGGTTGTGTTTTGACTGGTTGTATGGACCACCTGTCAGTAGAGAAGCAATTACAAAAGTCAGAACTTCTACTTTCTGTAACCCCAAAAGAATTTTGGTTCATATTGCCAGTGGGGTAAATGATAAGGGAAGATGACCAGAGGACTCTGAACCTCAATTCCACCAGGGCCTGAAGTGTCTGTCACCAGGAATCTTGTTTTTTACCATCACTGAATGGGAGATGAAGCTGGAAACACCAGAGGAAGTCAGGCACTCTTTATCTTATTGGAGAGGTAAGGGGGGGGAGGGCACTTGGAAGTAGTTATAAGTGTAGGTATGACTCAGGAAGGAATTAAAGGCAGGAACATAGAAAAAAAAGTGCAATATATAAATATAGTTAGGTAGTGATAGATACAAAGTCAATCCTTATCTGGGAGAACTACTGTAGTTTCCAATGGAGGGGATGAAGTGTGAACACAGAACTCTGGTGGGGGGAATGTGTGGAATTATACCCCTACTATCTTATAATTTTGTAAATCAATATTAAACCACTAATAAAAAATAAAAATAAATAAAAAGGAAAATATTGTATTTTTGTTTTGATGGCATTAGTACAGTGTATTAGGATTCCCTAGAGTAATTGAATCAATAGAACAATACTATATAGAGAGATTTATTATCAGTGGTTCTTGTGGATCACTCAATTATGAAAGCTGAGAAGTTTTATAAACTGAAAACCCAGAGAACCTAGTGGTAGATAGAAATCTGAATTCCCAAAATTTGAAAACCCAGGGAGCCAATAATATGAACTCCAGTCCAAAGGCAGAGAAAGACTGATGTTTCAGTTCAGACACTCATGTATAGAGAAGAAATCTCCCTGTCTTGGGGCTTTTGCTTTTTCAGGTCCTCACTTGCCAGTATGAGTGAGATGATTCCCAGCCACATTGAGGAGGACCTCTACTTTATTGAACTCACTGATTCAAATACTCATCGCACACATTTATAGACACATCCAGAAGTAATGTTTAGTCTGGTCACTCCATGACTCAGTCAAAGTTAACCCATAAAATTAGTTTCCATACAAAGAGTTTGTGTCCTTGCCTTCTCCAGATGCAGGAGACTGCCTGCACTTATTGGTTTGTGGCCTCTCCCTTTTACTTCAAAGCCCCAATGCCTGTTACCTCCTACTCATGTGGTATCACGGCATTCTTCATCACGTCTTTTCAGATTATAGCCCCCCTTCTGCCTAGCTCTTTGGCTTCAGGAACATTGGACCCACCCTGATGGCTCAGAAGAATCTCATTATCAGATGATCCGCAACCTTATATCTGTCTGCCACTTTAATTTCCACCTTTGCCATGCAGCATGGCTCAGTCATAGGGACTGGGGATTTGGATGTAGATATTTGGGACACTCATTATTTTGCCTGCTCTAGCAAGGCATGCGTAAGGTGCATTGGGAGGAATAGGTATCAGGGAAAGGATGGGCAATGCAGTATTTCGAGAGAGCATGTAGTTCTGTTCTCTTGTCTAAACTCATCTGACAGCCAAGAGCTAAGGCTCACTCTCTGTAAACTGAAGGTTAAAATACCTTAATAAGTACCAAAGTGAGTTAAAATTGCTAAGCATAGAGCCTGAGATGTAAGAATAGCTATTATAGTCACTAGTATATTTGGGCTTTAAGTGCTCAGTATAATTGAGTCTATTATTCTGATGATGATGATGGAGCTGAGAGGCTGAGCTGAAACTTCACAGGCAGCATTTTTATAACAGAACTGACATTAAGGGATTAATACAACAAATCTTGGGAGCCTGTGGTAGGCAAAGTAATAACCCTTTCAAACAAACCAGAGGGTATTTGCTTCAGTTTAAGCCTAGGAAAATATGTCTTCTGTTAAAGTATTTATTGCAGCTCACACTAGTCTCTGCCTCATGGGAATTCAAAGACCACTGCTATAATCTTACTGACCCTTCAAGGTCAGTGTCTCTGGCATCATCTTCCATGCATAGTGATGTTCAAAAGCAAATCTAAATTACCTGAGTAAAGACCTGTGTCCCCCATATGTCTACTCCTCACCTACATGGTTGGGTAGCAACTACTGCTAGGAACTGTTGAAAAAGACTCTTCCGATGTCAAATACGCCCTCTTCATCTGAGAAGGAGCACCCTTGTGAAGTAGATCAACTAACTAATGGCTCATTAAATGACAGAAACAATTTGGCAACTGTCATCATATAACAAAATAATGACATCTTGGGTTTTAAAGAGAGAGAAGCTTACTGGGAGGGGCTATTGCAAAATGACACAAACACTTAAATCAAGTGACTATTAAATATAGGTATCAGTAACTAGCTACAGACACTTGCCTGGATTTCCTATTTTGTTTTTGATAACAATAAATGAGTTTCTTATTTTAAATGTTGCCATGTGGTTTTTTGTTTGTTTGTGTGTTTGTTTTTGCTACATTTCACCTGGTGATCCCTGCCTCCTAAACTCCTTTAAAATACTCCCAGAGGGATAAAGAATAGGAAAGCTATCAGGGGAGGGGATGGGATATGAAGATCTGGTGTTGGGAATTGTGTGGAGTTGTACCCCTCTTATCCTACAGTTTTGTTAATGTCTCCTTTTTACATAAATTAAAAAATTAAAAAATATTTTTGCAATATCAGAAGCCTAGAGATCTGCAATAAGATGAGCACAGGTTAGCACTTGTGCTCTCTCTCTTTCTCTCTCTCTCTCTGCACAACTTGCCTCCAAACCTGGTAATGAATAGCACTGATCAGTCAGCCACAGAATCATAGACAAATCAGCGCTATAACCAGATAATACAAATCTGTGGGGTGATCCAGAAGATGATGCTGAGCTACAGCATTTCAGTAATGCAGGAGGGAGGTTGCTGCGTTCTGCATTGTTGCTGCTAAAGAACAAAGTGCTGCTCACCTCTCCTGGAAGCAAAGCCAGCAACTGAATTAGCACAGTTGACTGAAAGTGTCTTTTTAAAAATCCATTTTGGGGTACAGAGATAGCTCAATGCAGAGGGTACCTGCATTGGCAAGCACACAGCCCAGGTTCTAGTCCTGACACCACCTGGGAGGTGCTATGGCAATTAAGGAAGCTCTTGCCAGCGCTATGGTATTACTCCCTGTCTCTATCACTCTCTGTGAATGAAAGATATCCTTGTGGAAAATTTTAAGCCCGAAATCTAAGAATAAAATCTGTGAATACACACTTTACACAGGAGGAAAACAAGGTGATCAACAAACAGATCTAAAGATGTTCTAACCTTAGGTTCTAGAAATAAGAAAATAAAATGCCTTGATATCACAAAACACCCACCAACCTATTTCTATAAAAATAATACAAAAAAAAAAAAAAAAGGAAAAGGCTCCAAATGTATGTTGAATATCAATAGAGTAGCTGAAACCCTCAGACACTGCTGGCAGGACTGTAAGTCAGTGCAATGTCTTTGGAAAGGTATTTGGCAGTTTCTTTTAAAGGTGATTGTATATATATTCTGTGACATGGTAAATCCATTCTTAGATGGATAGCTAACAGAATGCTATGCACATTCGGTGAAAGATAAATGCTAGAATGTTTATGCCAGCAATGCCCCAATGTAGAATGACCACACAGTGGAACTTAGGCAATGAGAGTAAATCATCACCCATAAACTGGATAAATTTTACAGACACAACACTGATCGCACGAAACCCTTCTCACATACTGAATTAACCCTTCTCACATACTGAATTGTGTTTATATATGATACCAAAGCAGGCAAAATCAATCTGTGTGAGGCCATGATTACAAAAGAACAACAGATTTTTTTATGTTTCTGAGAGCATTGTTTTATCATTTGAGTAAAGACTATGGGACAATGGGATGGGGATAGATAGCATAATGCAAAGAGACTCTCGTGCCTGAGGCTCCAAATTTCCAAATTCAATTCCCCACACTACCATAAGCCAGAGCTGAGCAATGCTCTGTTTGTTTTTGTTTGTTTGTTTATTTTTTGTTTTTGTTTTCAAAAAAGACTACAGGATCTTGTTAGACTGGAAAAATATGGAGTACCTTTACAGTTATTATATCTGGGTTTCAAGCCTGAAAGAGATTTAATCTAGTTACATTAATTATTTTCAGAGACCTTTGACTCCTATTGTGACAGACTGCTTGATTTGATTGTGCAGTCCTTGTTAAGGGACATGAAAGTATTTTCTGTCTAAATGGAAAATCCTTTAAATCTGATGGGATGCTAGGATGAAAACGTGTTTTCTGTAAAATAAAGAACTAAGAGAGGACTTTGAAATGGATGAACATTAATAGTTTTCTCTTGCAGTTTGAGGACCAAAAGGTCCTTCTGTCCTTCGAAGATTAAAATCTGAATTTGATGAGCTCCAAGGTTTTGCATTACTCTCACCTGTTGCCATTCTACTGAATGAGACCAGATCTGCCACAATAACTTTCTTTAAATTAGTCTTTTGTAGCCAAAGTAGTAATAAAAAAATACTTCAAAAATAAATTATTTTATTTTTTTTCTTACATTTACTGTGGCTGAAGCTGAAATACAGGCATAGATATGAATTCAAGTTCTTCTATGGGGCCAGGGGATAGTGTAGTGGGAACACACCAGACTTGCATACCTGAAGCCCTAGAGGTCCCAGCACCACCCTCCCTGGCACCATCATGTGTCATAACTGAGCAATGTGCTCTATTCTCTCACTCTAGTTAAATAAAATAAAATAAATACTTCTTTTTAAGTTCTATAGCTAATGGATTTTTTAAAGAAGATTTATCTGTTAAATTGAATAATGATGTTTTATTTTACTTTTTGTGTCTCTTTGAGAATTAATATACAGCATCACATAGGCTTAACATGAAATCTAATAAATTTTGACTATTAATACTGTAATGTCTATAGAATACATAAAACATAAAGAACTTAGATTAAGAAAAAAAAATATATATCACCTGTAATTCCACAATCATGACCATTTTTTTTAGATAATTTTATTCTTTTTTTAAAAAATGATTTATGAAAAGGAAGTACTGACAAAAAACATAGGATGGGGGGATACAACTCCACACAGTTCCCAACACCAGAACTCTGTATCCCATCCCCTCCCCTGATAACTTTACTATTTGTTAACCCTCTGGAAGTATGGACCCAAGGTCACTATGGGGTGCAGAAGGTGGAAGGTCTGGCTTCTGTAATTGCTTCCCCACTGAACATGGGTGTTGGCAGGTCGATCCATACTCCCATCCTGTCTCTCTCTTTCCCTAGTGAAGCAGGGCTCTGGGGAAGCGGAGCTCTAGGACATATTGGTGGGGTCGTCTGTCTAGGGAAGTCTGGTTGGCATCATGCTAGCATCTGGAACCTGGTGGCTGAAAAAAGAGTTAACATATAGAGCCAAACAAATTGTTCAATAATCATGAACCTAAAGGTTGGAATCGTTCAAATGAAGAGTTGGGGGGGGGGTGTCCTCCATTTTCTAGATAGTAGTTCTATTTTAGTTATATCATGACCATTTCTTTAAAAAAATTTTTTTTTATTTAAGAAAGGATTAATTAACAAAAACATAGGGTAGGAGGGGTACAACTCCACACAATTCCCACCACCCAATCTCCATATCCCACCCCCTCCCCTGATAGCTCTTCCATTCTCTATCCCTCTGGGAGCATGGACCCAGGGTCATTGAGGGTTGCAGAAGGTAGAAGGTCTGGCTTCTGTAATTGCTTCCCCGCTGAACATGGGCGTTGACTGATCAGTCCATACTCCCAGTCTGCCTCTCTCTTTCCCTAGTAGGGTGTGTCTCTGGGGAAGCTGAGCTCCAGGACACATTGGTGGGGTCTTCAATCCAGGGAAGCCTGTCCAGCATCCTGATGGCATCTGGAACCTGGTGATTGAAAAGAGAGTTAACATACGAAGCCAAACAAATTGTTGAGCAATCATGGACCCAAAGCTTGGAATAGTGGAGAGGAAGTGTTAGGGAGGTACTCACTGCAAACTCTAGTGTACTTCTAGGTCACTGATTGTCAGAGAAATGCAAATTAAGACAACACTATACCACCTCACTCCTGTAAGAATGGCATACATCAAAAAGGATAGCAGCAACAAATGCTGGAGAGGATGTGGGGACAGAGGAACCCTTTTACATTGCTGGTGGGAATGTAAATTGGTACAGCCTCTGTGGAGAGCAGTCTGGAAAACTCTCAGAAGGCTAGACATGGACCTTCCATATGATCCAGTAATTCCTCTCCTGGGGTTATACCCCAAGGACTCCATAACACCCAACCAAAAAGAGGTGTGTACTCCTATGTTCGTAGCAGCACAATTCATAATAGCTAAAACCTGGATGCAACCCAGGTGCCCAACACCAGATGAGTGGCTGAGAAAGCTGTGGTATATATACACAATGGAATATTATGCAGCTATCAAGAACAATGAACCCACCTTCTCTGACCCATCATGACCATTTCTAAGATCAATCCATGTGTGTTTCTTTCCTTCCTTCAGCTGTCTTCCTTCTTCCCTGTTTCATGGTGAACTCCAGTGTGTTTTTCAGAGGTAACTGGATGATGGAAAGCTCTAAGAATTCCAAGGCACCCTGGTTTAGAACAAGAGCAAAATTGGTTAAGTCAGTCATATTTGAGAATTACTTCCAGTTATGACGTTCTGCTACCCTGTCACTTCATCCATCAGTAGCTTATATTGTGGTCACTTTGACTTCCAGGCATCTGCAGACTAAACATGCACTTGATGGATGACATTGATCTCTATGATGCCAGACAGCGTGTTAGAAGCATTACATGTATATTTTTTGCTCTCTCCACTTACGTGCTGTCTCGATGAGTCACATCTTAAATCTTTTGTTGAAGCATTAAAAAAATATACATCTTAATGACTTCAAAGACAAGATTCTTCAGACTTTTATTTAGTATTTTCAACAAGATATTTAGCTTTATGATCCATTTTCCCACAGAAGAGCCTGGGAACCAAATCTTGAACATAATAATGAATAGCTCTACCTTAATCTTAATTTATATATATATATATATATATTTTTTTTTTCTTTTTAACTAGAGCATTGCTCAGCTCTGGCTTATGGTGATGCGGGGATGGAACCTGGGGCCTTGTAGCATGAGGCATGAGAGTCTGCTTTCATAACCATTATGCTATCTACCCCTGCCCTTAATTTAGATTCTGTAAGGACATTTTTCCTTTTCATTCCTTTTATTTAGTTATCCTCTTATTATATAGTCTCCTGAAAACCTACATAGCTACTTCCTATCACTTTACTAAAGGAAATAATTTATTGTGGGTCAGGAGATAGCTCAGTAGTTGCATGGCTGTCAGAAACCTGGCTTATGAGAGGTCCCAGGTTCATCCCCAAGCACTGCCAACAACCAAAGGCCTGCTGTGTTCTGGCTAAAAATAAATTTCTTGTGTGAGATTATAGGTTCTGATCTTGCACTAGGCTGCTTTTCCAAGATAGTAACTATGTGTCTTTTCACTGTTTTATCAACAAAGTGCACTATGCTACCTGACTCAGAGAGCCAGAAAATACAGTCACTTTCAAATAGTGTAGGTCCTAGGGCTGAAGATACAATGTCAGTTAAGAAATAGCTCCCATCCTTGGGGGCTGGGCAGTAGCGCAGCGGGGTTAAGTGCATATGGTGCAAAGTGCAAGGACTGGCTCAATGATCCTAGTTCCAGCTCCCAGCTCCCCACCTGTAGAAGGGTCGCTTCGCAGTGTAGTGCAGAAACTGGTGAGATTACTGATGGGTACTCCCACAGCCTGTTCCAGGATCATGTCTACAGCTGGTAGGTAGGGCCATGAAGAAGTGACAGGGGGCTTGCTTCTTCCTTCCTTCCTTCCTTCCTTCCTTCCTTCCTTCCTTCCTTCCTTCCTTCCTTTCTCTCTCTCTCTTTCTCTTTCTTTCTCTTTCTTTCTTTCTTTCATTCTGCTTTCCTTCTTTTCTTTCTTCCTTCCTTCCTTTCTCTCTCTCTCTCTCTCTCTCTCTTTACTCTCTTAATCATTTTATTGATTGTTTACTGTATTAACAGTTATTGAAACCTGGGTACAAATTCTTTCCCTTACCCTATCACAGGGTATATCTGTGAAACACCCTCACAGGGTGTATCTGTGAAACACCCTCACCCCCCAAATTAGATACTTTTCTTTTTTAATATTTTATTTTTATTTTATTTTTGAGAGAGATGGAGAGAGACAGAAAAACACCAGAGCACTGCTCAGCTCTGGCTTATGGTGGTGCAGGGAACTGAACCTTGGACTTTGGAGCCTCAGGCATGAGAGTCTCTTTGTATAACCATTATGCTATCTACCCCTACCCCAAATTAGATCCTTTTCTACCATCATGCACCAGGATTCCAATGCCTTCTCCACATCACCATCTGCTCCTCCTCCCAGAGTTCTTTGCTTTGGTGTAACACACCACAACTAAGGAGAGTTTCAGAGCGGCACTGAAATCTGAATGAAGTGTGTTTTGCTGCAAAATTGAACTAAGTCATTTAGCTACACATAACACTTAGGTTGTTTTTGGTAGGCAGATGTCACTGCCCAGGAAATCTGTGGTGGTGAAGGTTAGCCTCCCTCACCATATTGATAATTGGTTCCAAATAAAACCTCAGAACCGGTCCAATCACACAATCAGTCATTACATTACAAAGCAGACACAAAATAGTCATGCACGTGTCCTGAGCCTGGGGCCTCTGGAACCTTGGACATCCTGTCCTCTGACACTGAGACAATCCACATCCAGACATCTAAATCTTGATTTCATTTCTCCAGAATGAAGTTTTACTCTTAGGGAATTAAAAATACTCTTTGCCACTCTATTCCCCAATGGAAGAGATTGATACATTATTGGAGAGTTTGTCCTGTATGTCAGTTCAAACTTAGGGATCTGGATGTAACTTCTTAAATCAGTTCACACTTTTGAGTATGACATCTTACTTAATGAGCACCTACTATGTGCTACTATCAAACCCTGCATGGTGGACCCATCTATAGGTGGGGTATAGAAATTCAATCATGACTACACAGAACCCATTATTGAGAGGTTAGTGTAATGACCACCTCAACACAGAGGTACCAAGGGTTTAGATGAGGCTTCCTAATCCACTGAGTCGTGACCCAGCCTGGGGGCTCCCGGTCGTGATTTCTCACAAAAGCTTCAGTGGGTGGTGCTTGTCTGGATTCTGCAATGATTGGGAAATCCAAAGCAACAACCACAATCCTAATAAGTGTTGTTTGTTTGTTTGTTTGCTTTTGATAACTAACACCTGTTTTAATGGCTTTAAATGAGGATTAGGTGAAGGAAGATACTGGAACTCAGAGGACCCAGCCCCTTCCTTCTTACTTATCCAGTTGAGATTGCTTCCCAGTCTCCCTCCCACATCATTCTTCCCTTCTGTGTCGTGCCTTCTTCTGTCCCCTCACAGACTCCAAGAACCAAACTAAGTTTAAGCAAGCTCAACTCAATTTCAGAGCTTTAGTCCTTTTCCTTATTTAGTATGTTTAAATAAAATATGGTTCGGTGTTGAATACAGTGCACCTCTAAATGTCTGGTTTGTTTCTTTAAACTGTTATAAAGTGTTTATTTTCTGAAAGTGATATCTAAAGGCCAGGAAGTCACTTACATTTTAATTATTTTAGTGATATTTTTGATAAAACCATATGGCTATGCCTTGCCATTAATTAGACGTTAGCTAAAGAATACATCACATTCTAGCAAGAGTTATACTTAGCAAAAAAAAAAAAAAAAAATCAATACTGTAAATCCTGGCCTCTAGCTCTTCATGCAGAAAGGTCCTGGAATAGAAGCCACTTTCATGCTGGAAAAAAAGTGAAAGGAAAAATAAGACAAAACAAAATAAAACAGACCAGCTGTGTTATGACTTGTTAAAAAGTTTTAACTTGATAATAATCCATGAATTTGTCTCTAAAATGTAGCTATCTAAAAAGCTCTGATAGCTATCAGACACTCAAGTGGGCCTATCTGAGAGATTCATTAATTTTTTGTTGAATCAATGATAGGAAAATGAATACACAATTACCTATTGTCCAGCCTACTCATTTTTACAGTTAACAGAAGGTATGACCATGCTGATTAATCCAAATACATTTCTATTTACTGTTTTTCTTGAGCAGCAATCCATAGACCTGAACTGTGTTTTCTTTTTTTTTATAAGCAGAGTCACTTTCTTTTTTAAATTTTTAAAAAATTTATTCATTTTCCCTTTTGTTGCCCTTGTTGTCTTTTTATTGTTGTTGTAGTTGTTACTGTTGTTGTTATTGATGTAGTCGTTGTTAGGTAGGACAGAGAGAAATAGAGAGAGGAGGGGAAGACAGAGAGGGGGAGAGAAAGACAGACACCTGCAGACCTGCTTCACTGCCTGTGAAGCGACTCCCCTGCAGGTGGGGAGCTGGGGGCTCAAACAGCGATCCTTATGCCAGTCCTTGCGCTTTGTGCCACGTGCGCTTAACCTGCTGCACTACCGCCCGACTACCCTGAACTGTGTTTTCTTACCCTCTAACAAGCAGAGTTGGGCTGGCAGTGTAGCTCACTTGGCTAATATGCAGCTTTGTCATATGTGTGACCCATATTCAAGCCCAGCCTGCACAGCATTGAAAGGAGCTGCTCGCTCTCGCTCTCTCTCTCTCTCTCTCTCTCCATACAATAAGATAAAATAATAAAATAAAAGCAGGGGTAATATTATTACATAATAAAAGCAGTACAAAAGAGGGGACTCTCTAACAGGGCCCCTCCCAACTCCTCATTATTATAATAAAGCAGTATCTCAATCTGAGAAAATATTGAAAAATCAGCCCATCAGCACAAAGGAAGTTTTTCCCTATTCAGTTGACTGGCTAGATTTAGACTCTACCAAATTCTGCCAACTCACTAGTAAAAGTAGCTTTCCCCAAGCCTCAGATTTTCTTCAGCCTTAAATGCCTCCCCATTTCCAAGACTATGTGTTGAACATACTCGGAGGCAGGCTGTTGTAGTTCTTCACATACAATTTTTCCTTCTGCATTGCCCTCCTAGGAGACCACCAGGGAAAGGATGTTCTTAGTTGAATTTTGCAGCTTTGGGTAGTGAAGCTGAAGGGAAATGATTTCCCTCATAGAAATAGCTTTCTGTCCTCAGCATTCCAAGTCCAATGACTGATAGCTGCAAAATCCTAATCAGCAAGTTAATTTGTCTCCAGTCTTGAAGCAAACATCAGGGTGGATTATAGGGTTTGCCTTCAGAAACCAATCTTTTCCCTTAATCAGATTTCTGCTGGTACCTTCAGACCTGCCACTGCTCACCAAACTCCACACTGAAAAGCTCTCTCTTCTTCTGCAAGAAAGACAAAAAGGTTACACTCACTCCCAGAGAATATAATGGGCTGTGAGTTCAAACATATTTCGTCTCAAAGTGTCAACTTCTAATACTGATGGAAGGTAATTTTGTTTCAACCTTATTTTGTTTCTAAAAAAAGAAAAAAAATAGATTAAGATATATGCATGTAGATTTTCTCCTGGAATAAGCCTCAGTCCCCTCCTCCTCTTCTTACTCCTCCTGCTCCTATTCAGAAACTTCCCACCTTGGTGAAGGAACACTGCCTTGGTCCCTAGCACCATTTCTCAGATTGTCCCCTCCCTCTCACTATACCTGAATTTCTTTTCTTTTCAAGACACCTGCTGATGGCTTCACAACTCAGACATTAGACAACTCTCTGTCTAATGGCAGTTGGGTGAGAGGAAATTTGTCAGAATTTCCTCCACTCATACTTAGTATATACAAATTATTACTTCTTTTTTATTTTAATATTTTTTATTAATAGTATGTTACAAGATTGTAAGATTACACTGTAATTCCACACCATACCCACTACCAAACCTTTTCAGCATCAATTGATATTACTTTGTGATTTTTATCTTTTTTTTGTTATTGTTGATATAATGAATTACACTGATTGATTTGTGGATGTTGAACCATCTCTGTTACCCAGGGATGAATCCCACTTGGTCTTCGTTATTGAAGTTTTCTGATCCTAGACTTCCTGATGCTTGTTATTATAAATATTATTGACTGTTAACTTTGATCTATGTAAAATATGTGTTATGCTTATTGTTTGTCTACTAGGTCCATTCCATTGAATAATATATCAGAAGGCCTGTATTTCAAGTTTTGTCCTGTTATCAGAAAATCCTGCCCTAGGGTGAAGTCTGTATATATCAGAGAGTTCTGCCCATAGGCAGTAGAGGATTGTATTACCACATGTGATCAACCATAACTCTGATGTCTGGCTGCTGCCCTAAAGGTCTGGAGATTGTGAGTGGGATAACTAGAATAAACTCAATATCTTATAGCATCAAAAGAATGTACCTGATATAATGACATCTGGATAATGACATTTTTAAGCACCCTTAGCCTGATGTTTTCTCCTTTAGAAATAAATGCATTCTGATCTTTGTCTAAGTGATGTATAACCACCTGTTATTTGTACCTTAATAAATACTCCAGGAAGTGTAGGATGGACAGGCACACATTTGACACTATCCTAGCTAAGGATATCATATGTGTGTGTGCCCACTGACCTCTTCTGATCAACTATATGGGGACTGGCTGTTTTTTTCTCTCTCCACCTTTGAATGGGTTTAATCTCAGGGCCCTGGATACTGGCTAAGGTTATCTCTACCTGTGCATTCCCTATACATGGTGAATTATTCTCTTGATAGTTGGATTTGATTTATCACGATCTTGTTCAGGGTCTTTGCATCAATGTTCATCAGGGATATAGGTCAATAGTCTTGTTTTCTGGTAGAGTCCATTCCTGTTTGGGGGTTCACAGTAATGTTCACTTCATAGAATGTGTTTGGCAGGGTTTGCTCTCCATCAATTTTCTGGTATATTTTGAGGAGAATAGATGTTAATTCTTGTTTGAAAGTCTTACAGAATTCATTAAAAAAGCCATCTGGGCCTGGACTTTTATTCTTGGGAAGGCAACTGATTACTGACTCAATTTCTAAATTAGGATTGGCTTGTTTAAGCTACCTACTTCCTCTAGGGTTAAGCTTGGCAGGGTAGGTATATTACTAGAAATGAATCCATTTCATCTAGGTTGTCCAATTTATTTCCATAGAGATGTTCATAATTTCATGTGTTATTCCTTGTATCTCTCCATATTCACCTGTAATTTCATCTCTCTTATTCCTGATTATTTTAATCATAGCTTTTTTTCTTTTTGTGAATCTAGACAGTGGTTTATCTATTTTATTTATTCTTTTAAAGAATCAGCTCCTGATTTCATTAATCCTTTGGATTGCCTTTCTGGAATCTATTTTATAAATTTCTGCTCTGATTTTGACTATTTCCTCCCCCCTGCTGACATTTGGTTCACTTTATTGCTTTTTTCCCCCCTTAGTTTACTCAGTTGTGCTGTGAGGTAGCTTACTTGAGATCTTCACTGCTTATTAATGTGGGCCTGTATTGATATAAACTTCCCTCTTATTTATTTATTTATTTATTTATTTTTTAACTTTCCTCTTAGGACAGCTTTTGCTGTATCCCACAGGGTCTAATAGCTGGTCTCTTCATTTTCATTGTTCTCCAAGTAATTTTTAATTTCTGTTTTGATTCCTTTAGTGACCCAGGTGTTATTCAGAAGTGTATTGTTCAGTCTCCAAACTCTGGGTGTATTTGTTTATTTCATTTGGTGTTTCATTTCTAACCTTACTGCCACATGGTCAGAAAAGATACTTTTTGCAGATGACATGATACTATACATAGAAAAACCTAAGGAATTCAGCAAGAAGCTTTTGGAAATCATCAGGTAATACAGTAAGAAGTCAGGCTACAAAATTAACATTCAAAAGTCAGTGGCATTCCTCTATGAAAACACTAAGTTGAAAGAATATGAAATCCAGAAATCAATTCCTTTTACTATAGCAACAAAAACAGTAAATTATCTAGGAATAAACCTAACCAAAGAAGTGAAAGACTTGTATACTGAAAATTCTATGTCACTACTCAAGGAAATTGAAAAAGACACAAAGAAGTGGAAAGATATTCCATGTTCATGGGTTGGAAGAATTAACATCATCAAAATGAATATACTACCCAGAGCCATCTACAAATTTAATGCTATCCCCATCAAGATCCCAACCACATTTCTTAGGAGAATAGAACAACTGCTACAAATGTTTATCTGGAACCAGAAAACACTTAGCATTGCTAAAACAATATTGAGAAGAAAGAACAGAACTGGATGCATCACACTCCCAGATCTCAAATTGTACTATAGGGCCATTGTCATCAAAACTGCTTGGTACTGGAACATAATAGACACACTGACCAGTGGAATAGAGTTGAGAGCCCAGAAGTAAGCCCCCACATCTATGGACATATAATCTTTGACAAGGTGCCCAGACAATTATTAAATAGGAGCAACAGAGTCTCTTCAACAAATGGTGTTGGAAAAAAAATGGGTTGAAACATGCAGAAGAATGAAACGGAACCATTATTATTTCACCAAATACAAAAGTGAATTCCAAGTGGATCAAGGACTTGGATGTTAAATCAGAAACTATCAGATACCTAGAGGAAAATATTGGCAAAACTTTTGCACATAAATTTTAAAGACATTTTTTAAATTTTTTTATTTAAGAAAGGATTAATTAACAAAACCATAGGGTAGGAGGGGTACAACTCCACACAATTCCCACCACCCAATCTCCACATCCCACCCCCTCCCCTGATAGCCCCCCCCCCATTCTCTATCCCTCTGGGAGCATGGACCCAGGGTCATTGAGGGTTGTAGAAGGTAAAAGGTCTGGCTTCTGTAATTGCTTCCCCGCTGAACATGGGCGTCGACTGGTCAGTCCATACTCCCAGTATGCCTCTCTCTTTCCCTAGTAGGGTGTGTCTCTGGGGAAGCTGATCTCCAGAACACATTGGTGTGGTTTAAAGACATTTTCAATGAAATGTATCCAATTACACAGAAGACTAAGGCAAGTATAAACCTATGGTACTAGATCAAAGTAAAAAGCTTCTGCACAGCAAAGGAAACAACTATCCAAACCAAGAGACCCCTCACAGAATGGGAGATCTTTACATGCCATACATCAGACAAGAGTTTAATGACCAAAACATATAAAGATCTTGCCAAACTCAACCACAAGAAAACAAATAACCCCATCAAAAAATGGGGAGAGGTAATGGACAGAATATTCATCACTGAAGAGATCCAAAAGGCTGAGAAACACATGAAAAAATGCTCCAAGTCTCTGATTGTCAGAGAAATGCAAATAAAGGCAACAATGAGATACCACTTCACTCCTGCGAGAATGTCATACATCAGAAAAGGTAACAGCAACAAATGCTGGAGAGGTTGTTGGGTAAAAGGAACCCTCCTGCACTACTGGTGGGAATGTAAATTGGTTCAATTTCTGTGGAGAGCAGTTTGGAGAACTTTCAGAAGGCTAGAAATGGACCTACCCTATGATCCTGCAATTATGTCCCAGGGACATATCCTAAGAAACCCATCACATCCATCCAAAAAGATTTGTTCATACCAGCACAATTTGTAGTAGTCAAAACCTGGAAGCAACCCAGGCGTCCAACAACAGATGAGTGGCTGAGCAAGTTGTGGTATATATACACAATGGAATACTACTCAGCTATTAAAAATGGTGACTTCACTGTTTTCAGCCGATCTTGAATGGAGCTTGAAAAAATCATGTTGGGAGTAGGGCAGTAGCAGCAGGTTAAGCGCACATGGCGCAAAACATCTACTGGTGTAAGGATCCCGGTTTGAGCCCCCGGCTCCCCACCTGCTGGGGAGTTGCTTCACAGGCGGTGAAGCAGGTCTGCAGGTGTCTTTTTCTCCCCATCTCTGTCTTCCCCTCCTCTCTCCATTTCTCTCTGTCCTATCCAACAACAATGACATCAATAATAACTACAAGAATAAAACAAGGAAAACAAAAGAAAATAAATAAATAAATGTAAGAAAATTAAAAAAAAAGAAAATACCATGTTAAGTGAAATAAGTCAGAAACAGAAGGATGAATATGGGATGATCTCAGTCTCAGGCAGAAGTTGAAAAACAAGATCAGAAGAGAAAACAAAAGTAGAACCTGAACTGGAGTTGGCATATTGCACCGAAATAAAAGACTCTGGGGTGTGGTGGGGGGGGAGAATACAGGTCCAAAAAGGATGACAGAAGACATAGTGGGGGTTGTATTGTTATATGGAAAACTGGGAAATGTTATGCATGTACAAACTATTGTATTTACTGTGGAATGTAAAACATTAATTCCCCAGGTTGTTGGGTGCTATGCAATCAGTTAAACACGGGTGTCGCAAAGCGTAAGGACTGGCACAGGGATCCAGCTTCAAGCCCCTGGCTCCCCACCTGCAGGGGAGTCACTTCACAGGCGGTGAAGCAGGTCTGCAGGTGTCTATCTTTCTCTCCCCCTTTCTGTCTTCTTCTCCTCTATCCATTTCTCTCTGTCCTATCTAACAATGATGACATCAATAACAACAACAATAATAACTACAACAATGATAAAACAACCAGGGCAACAAAATGGGAAAAAAAAATGGCCTCCAGGAGCAGTGGATTCGTAGTTCGGGCACCGAGCCCCAGCAATAACCTGGAGGCAAAACAGAAAAACAAACAAACAAAAACAATTCCCCAATAAAGAAATTTAAAAAAAGAAAAGAAATTTTTTGTGAATTCAATATTCATATATTTATTAAGGATGTCTTTATGTCCCATCTCATGGTCAATCTTGTAAATGTTCCATGTGTACTTGAAAAGATTGGGGTTTTTTTGGAGGTGGGAATGAAAGCTTCTGAATATATTTGCTAAGTTCATCTCATCTATGACTTCATTTAAGGTCTTTATGTCCTTGTTGATTTTTTTTGTCCTGATGATCTGTCTCTTTCTGTGTTGGTATGTTGAGGTCTCTAACCAATACTGTGCTACTGTCAATGTCTCCCTTAAGGTCAGTTACAATGTTTATATCTGCCTGTCAGATTGATCCTCTAACCAATATATAGTATCTTTCAATTTTCACTTTTTTTGCCTGAAAGTCTAATTTAGTTTGTTCTAGCCTGTAACCCAGAGATTCTGCTTGTCTTTCTTGTTGACTTTATTCTTGTTTGTTATTTATGTGGATTTTTTTTTCCTCAGAGCACTGCTCAGCTCTGGCTTAGGGTGGTGCAGGGAATTGAACTGGGACTAGGGAGCTCAAGCTTGAGAGTTTCTTTCCATAATCATTATGCTATCTCCTGAGCCTGTGGATGGTTTTCTATAATGGTCTTGCCTACTGTATATATGTTCCCTATTTGTATTTGTGCTATATTTTGTTTTGTAGTTATCATGAATGTTGTATCCAATTTACAATATCTACAAGGGCTCTTTCCAAGTAGACCTTGGTTCACCAACATTGTACTATATCTCTCTGTTTTGCTCCCCCCCTTTCTTGTGTCTGCCTTTCTCTCTTGTTATTGTGTTTATGGCTCTATTCTGATACTGATCTTCTCCTTAAGAGTTGGAATTCCTTTGTTTCTTCTTTTAATGTGGGACTCCTGTCAGTAATTCTTGCAAGGCAGGATTGGTAATGGGAAATTCCTTCCATTTCTGAATGTTTGAAATGATCTGTATTTCTCCCTCATATTTGAAGGATAAATTAGCAGGACACAGAATTCTTGACTGGCCATTGTTATCTTTTAATACTTTGAAAATGTCATTCTAATACCTCTTTGCCTCTAAGTTTTGTGATGAGAAATCTGATAAAAGCCTGATGGTTCTGCCTTTGTATGGAACTTTCTTCATTTCCCTGGAAACCTGCAGTATTTTTTTCTTATCCCTGGTTTTGGATAGTTTTACAATGATGTATGTTGGTATGTTTTAGATTTAAAAAATTAGGTGTTTGTCCACATTCTTGTATTTCTATATTTTGAACATTGCTCAGATATGAAACTTTTCTCTGCTAAAATTACTTTGAATGTGTTCTCTATCGTCTCTCTCTCTCCTCAGGGATCCCAGTAACTCTGATGTTTGTCTTTCTGATGAAGTCTACTTTTTCATAGAGAAATTCTTCATTTTTCCTAAACCTTTTCTCTCCAAGAGTTTTAAATTCAGAGTGTGGTGGTTGTGTCTTCTAGTGCTGATATTCTCTCCTCCAACTGATCAAGTCTACTTCCAAGACATTTTATCTCATTCAAAGTGTATTTCAAGCCCTGAAGTTTTGTTTGGACTTTTTCCCCCTGTACTTTGTAATTCTTTGGTAAAATCATTGCTGAGTTCTTGAATTTTAACTTTAGTTTCTTGAATAGTTTTAATAATGAGCTTTCTGAACTCTTTCTCCATAATTTTTTCTAGATCTATGCCAGTCGGGTAATTTGGAGTGTCTATCATTGCTGTTTGTTTATTTCTCTTCCTTATTTAGTGTGGCTTTTGTTGTTGTGTCAGTAGGAGGCACAGTGGCTAAGGTTTATATGTGACCTGTTTATATATGTTGGTGAGGAAGGGGAAATTTTATCATGAGTCATCAGACCAGAACAGTGTCCTTGATGTCAATATAGAGTCTCTCTGCTGTTGTTCTATTCTCTGTGGGGCAACAGCATTAGAAACTCAGCAAGTCACAGATATAAATTGGTGAGCTTTTAGGTAATTTTTTCTTTTTAATGGATTTTTGTTGCTTGAACTCAGACCTGGAATTGGTGTGCCTCAGCCATCAACCTCCCAGTTTAGTGTGAGCTGTCCCCGAGCTGTCCCATGAGAATTGTCCCTGAGCTGTCCCTGAGAATTTCTTCTTCACCCCCTTTTTGTCCACAAACCACACATGTCTGCTCACCTGTGGCTTAGTTGATTTTTTTAACAGTTATTTCTTTAACTCAGACCTGGAAGTGGTATATCTCAGTTGCCAGTCTCCCAGTTAGGCTCCAGCTGTCTCTGAGTATGGCCTTTTAGTCCCAGGAATCTCTCCCTCACCCCCTTTCTGTCGACGAGCCACAAATGTCTGTACTTGTCTGTACTCATCTGAGGCATGGTGAGCTTACAAAGAATTCTGGTCAGATTTTGTCAAGCTTTCAAGTGATTTTCATTGCTCTCCTAGTTGACCAGGAAGAGCAAAGTGAGTTTTCTGCTACTCCATAGCCATACCTCCACAAAAATATGTCAAATTATAACTTCTAACCTCCTGAATTTATATTCTAAAATGTCATTTAAATTTAAAAGATGAAGGGGCTGGGTGGTGATACAACTGGTTGAGCATGTTACAGTGTGCAAGGACCCAGGTTCAAGCACCCAGTCCCCACCTGCGGGGAAAACTTTGCAAGTGGTAAAACAGTGCTGCAAGTGTCTCTCTGTTTCTCTCTCGCCCTAACTCTCCCTTCCCTCTTTATTTCTGGCTGTATTTCTCTATCCAATAAATAAATAAAGATAATAAAAACATAAAAAGAATATAAAAGATGACATCTAAGAAAAAATGAAGGGGATTGTTGGTACAAAAGTTTAGGAATCTGTGTTGAGCTATAATGATATTAATGATATTTTTGAATACTGTATACTGTATTTCCATGAAACCTTCAAACTAATAATTTATCAAAGATGATGATTAAAGATAAAGCTATATAATATGCATAGAAAACTTTTATTTATTTATTTATTTTCATAATACACTTTTAAAAGGTTAAGATATTTTAACTCCATAATAGATAAATGGAAATTTACAACTTAGAAAAAAAGTGTTGGTCAACTAATTCACTGAGTATATAATGGACTTATTTTTTCTTTCTCACTACATTTTAAAAGCAGATTCTGAGAGTTCAAATGAATGATTTTTTAAGAGACTTTTTTTTTTTTCTAATGCTTCACATCTTAAGCTGTCAATCTCACTTTAAGGGCAAAACAAGTTATGTATAATTTATCTCCACATTCCCAAACTAATGAAAATTACTTTTGATTTCAATAAAGTAGGGGGGAGCCAGCATTATACATATTTAAAAATATCCATGCATAGGCTGGAGAAATAGCACAGATGTTTATACAGTAGACTTTCATGCCTGAGGCACCAGAGGTTTCAAGTTCAATCCTCAATACAACCGTAAGCCACAGCTGAGGGTAAAAACTAAATTAATGACAATAATAATAATAGTAGAAAATATATCTTATAGAGTACCTTGATTTTTTTCTCCTCCATCTTCTTACATTATAGATAAGGAAAACAAGGCAAAAAGAATTTTTGCTTTAGAGCAGAGTCGGAGCATAGATGTGATTTTCTAAATCTCAGCAAAGAATACTTTTGTGTACCATAATTTTCTGCAAGGTTTATTGTTTCTTCAGCTACTTTCATGGCCCTTTAACAGTGAGTGGTATGCTTGGAAGTGTTTTTCAGGTGCTATCATATATGTTTGCTGAGCAATCCACAGCCGTAGCTGCCCAGAGAGTGAGTAGAGGTATTCATGTCAAGTCAGTAAGCCTCCTTTTTATTAAACTGACTTTTTAAAAATATATATTTTATTTATTTATTTTCTCTTTTGTTGTCCTTGTTGTTTTTCATTGTTGTTGTAGTTTTTATTGTTATTGATGTTGTCATTGTTAGATAGGACAGAGAGAAATGGAGAGAGGAGGGGAAGACAGAGAGGGGCAGAGAAAGATAGACACCTGCAGACCTGCTTCACCGCTTGTGAAGCGACTCCCCTGCAGGTGGGGAGCCAGGGGCTCGAACTGGGATCCTTATGCTGACCTTGTGCTTTGCGCCACCTGCGCTTAAACTGACTTTTTATGTGCAGAGTCATAGACACATCACAGAAACCCAGCAAAAGAAACAGACTCCTCCTTCTTTTTCCTTTACTTATTTGTTATTTATTTATTTATTTATTTATTTTATTGCCACTAGGGTTATCACTGGGGTTTGGTGCCTACAGGACGAATCAACATCTCCTGGTGGTCATTCCCTTCACCCATTTTTATTTCTTTTATTTAATAGAACAGAGAGAAATTGAGAGATAAATGGAAGAAAGAGAGGTAGAGAGAAAAAGAGATAACGGCAGCACTGCTTCACCACTTGCGAACTTTTACCCTGCAGGTGGGGACTAGGGGTCTGAACTTGTGTCTATGGATATGAAAGTATGCTCTCTACAAAGTGTACCACAACCCAGCCCACCTGCCATTATCACTTTTTTTTTAAATTGTGGCGTTAATGTTTCACAGTAAATATAGTTGTTGATACATGTGTAAAATCTCTTAATTCTCAAAGTCTTTTGCATAACCATTATGTCATCTTCCCAGCCCCTCTCTATAGTGCCTTAAAAAAAAAATGTCTGTGCACTGCAGTGACCTTATGATGCATACTTGTGTTTGTGAGTGACTGTGGAGAGGGCAGATTCTTCAAGTGAAGTAACCATCTATTGAAGAGATTTCAGGTGAAATGTGATGACTTACTCAGGTGGCAGTTAAAGTTAGTGGGACCTCTGGAAATGGCAAAGCATTCTGGTTTCCTATCCAAAGACATATGAGCCAGGGCAAAATCTGTGGATGTAGAGATGTGTGGAGTCAATTTGAGAGAGTAAATTCAGAAATTAAAAATAAATAATAATAAAAATAAAAGGATAGAGTCGAGGTGGGTAAAGAGCAGGACTTCCACTGTGCATGTCTCCATTAACAATGGAACTTGGGAGCCTGGGCAGTGGTGTACCTGGTTGAGCGCACAGGTTACCACATGCAAGGATGTGGGTTCAAGTCCCCACTCCCCACCCAGGAGCACCTCATGAGTGGTGAAGGTGGTCTGCAGGTGTATTTCTCTCTCCTTCTCTATCTCCTCCAGCACTGTCCATTTCTTTCTATCCTATCAAAAAAAAGTCTGCCAGGAGCCGTGGATTTGAATGGCAATTAAAACACTGGTGGCAATTAAGGGAAAACAATGGAACTTAAATGCAGCCAGTGCTGAAGTTCCTTCTATCATATCTGTGTGGGTTTTTTACCAGAGTGGCTTGAACCCAGGTCCTTGTACACTGTAGGGGGTATACTTTCCCAGGTGCACCACCACCTGGCTCTGCTAATTCAGTTTCCAATGGTGGGAAAGGTGTGCAATTATATCCCTACTATCTTATAGTTTTGTAAATCAATACTATATCACTAATAAATTGTTTCAAAAGAGACATATATATATATTTATATATTTATTTACTTATAGAAATATGTCAACCCTTATCTGTAACCTTGGGAGAATCACTGCAGTTTCCAATGGAGGGAATGAGGATATAGAACTCTGGTGGTGGAATGGTGCAGAACTGTACCCCTGTTATCTCGAAATTTTGTAAACCAATATTAAATCACTAACAATTAAAAAAACAGAAAAAGAAAAGATACCTTCAGCTAAAGCATATATTTAAATTATTCACCTATACTTTACTAGTTTTTTTCTCTTTAAAAAATTTTTATTTATAAAATGGAAACACTGACAAGACCATAGGCTAAGAGGGGTACAATTTCACAGTTTCCACCACCAGAACTCCGTATCCCCGCCCCTGATAGCTTTCTTATTCTTTAACCCTCTGGGAACATGAACCCGGGGTCATTATGGGGTGCAGAAGGTGGAAGGTCTGGCTTCTGTAATCGCATCCCCACTGAACATGAGCACCGACAGTTTGATCCATAATCCCAACCTGTCTCTCTCTTTCCCTCGTGGAATAGAGCTCTGGGGAAGTGGGGCTCCAAAACACATTGGTGGGCTCCTCTGGCCTAGGAAGTCTAGTTGGCATCATGATAGCATCTGGAACTTGGTGGCTGAAAAACAGTTAAGATATAAAGCAGCACAAATTGTTGACTAATCATGAACCTAAAGCTAAGAATGTTGCAGATGAAGATTTGGGGTTTCCATTTTGGAAAAAGCTGGTAGGTCTATTTTAGGTATATTCCAAGGGGACCATAACCCTACTAGTTTTTGCCTGCGCCTGACATTTAATATACAGGTGACCTAAATTATTGTCTGGGGGGATGGTGTCATGGTTGGGAAAAGGACCAGAAAGCTGGACCAGGGAAAAGAGTAGCTTCCAAATATGGGAAAAGTATATAAAACCCATTGATTTGATCTGTGGCCTGTAGTCAACACAGGAGCCTATGTGACTTCTGCATCCCTGTAGGTCTGAGCTCACATTCCATGGTCACAGCTAGGAATATTCCAGGCTGCATCAATTTCAGGACCCATCATCCTCAGGTGATAGGCAGAGTATGCTATCCAGCTTTCCTTTGGAGAATGGAACACTCCCCACCCTTGTTGATCTACATTGAGGGCCAGGTCTTACAGGGACCCACAGAGGGATCCATTATGTTGCCTGATGGAGATGACCAGTGACAGTGGAGAGAGAGATCTGTTAGAGGTCTAGGCCCATCATGTCTATGTGGGAATCCCAGGACTCCCTGACTAGGGCCCAGGTGATGGGGTGGCCCAGTAGTGACTTCTTCTTCTTCTTCTTCTCCTCCTCATCCTCCTCCTCCTCCTCCTCCTCCTCCTCCTCCTCCTCCTCCTCCTCCTCCTCCTCCTTCTTCTTCTTCTTCTTCTTCTTCTTCTTCTTCTTCTTCTTCTTTTTCTTCTTCTTCTTCTTCTTCTTCTTCTTCTCCTTCTTCTTCTTCTTCTTCTTCTTCTTCTTCTTCTTCTTCTTCTTCTTCTTCTTCTTCTTCTTCTTCTTCTTCTTCTTCTTCTTCTTCTTCTTCTTCTTCTAGCATTTGCCCTTCTTCTGTAGCCAGTCAACAGCGTCAGATTGAGCCTGATGTCTGCTTGTTGCTAGCTTTGAAAGTGACTGGGATCCATGTGGATTCAGTCGGCTTGGAAGGATCGTCAGTTTCCCCAATAAATGGGTACTCACGGGATGCACCACGAGAAGGTCGATCCAATGCATCCCACCTAAAGAGTCATCATTAAAGTTTGCCAGTCTCTCGCCCTTATTCAGTTTATTTTCTTATTACTTTGTTTTGAAGTTTTTTGGATCTCTTGTGGATTAAGTTTTTTATCAGACCCATGGTTTGTAAATAATTTCTTCTAGACTAGGGCTATCTTTCCCTTCTGTTAAAGTTTCAGAAGAGCAGGTTTTAATTCTAATGTATTCAAATTTATCACTTGTTTTTATGAACCATGTCTTTCTCTTATAAAAATGACTAAACTAGCAGATAACACAATACAAAATATTGATGATTACCATGGGGAATCTTCTTTTATACTTATTATGCCAGAATGTAGTTTCATAGAGGGGACAAAAATATTCTCAGAGAATTCTTTGAATTATAGAGTCTATTCCCAGGTTTGTTTGTTTTTTAATATTTGGAGATGAATGAGTTTCTGAGATTATTCACTTAAGAGTTGGGTTTCATTCTGGGGGTATAGATCGACCTGTCAATGCCCATGCTCAGCGGAGAAGCAGCTACAGAAGCCAGAACTCCTACCTTCTGCTCCCAATCTTCTTCTAGCATTTGCCCTTCTTCCGTAGCCAGTTAACAGCGTCAGGTTGAGCCTGATGTAAAGATTCGAGACCTCCTTTGAATCTGGAGAGGTGGCAGTTGTTGACTATGTGGGTCATAGTCTGTCTGCTCCCAATCAACAACCTTCACTCTTACTCCCAGTGGGGGAGAAGTGATAGGATAAAGATAAGGGGACTCTGCACTCCAGCTCCATCAGCACCCGGAGAGAGAGAAGGAAAAAGAGAGGGACATATGGAGGTAGTTATGATGTCATGAGTGGTTTAGAGGGGAAGAAAAGATTGAATCAGAAAAAGAAGGGGTAACTAAGTATAAATGTGGACAGATATTTGCAGAGAAGATGGTTGGCTCATGTCTACAACGTTAGGGGAACTGTGGTGGATTGTATTGGGGAGAGTGAAGATTCAGAACTCTAGTGATGGGAATGGTGTGGATTCAAACCCCTGTTGACATGTAATTCTGTAATATAAAAATTTTTTTTAAATAAATAAAATGAGAAAAAAAGAGTTGGGTTTCTAGTTAAGACCATAATTGAAAATGTTTATAATTTACTGAATATTGCCATTTCTTAGGACTTTATATATTGTCATCTTTTTAGGACATTATTAACCTTAAAGTGTTCAAAATTTAAAACTAAAAGTGAATTTTATTATCATTTTATCTAGCATCCTCTGTAGCATAGTTATTTAATGGATAGAGACAGAGAGAAATTAAGTGGGAAGATAGAGACAGACAGAGAGACACCTGCAGCACCATTCATGAACCTTTCTTCCTGCAGATAGGGACCAGAGATTGAAGCCAGGTTCTTGCACACTGTAATATGTGTGCTTAATCAGGTGTGCCACCACATGACTCCACACAGAATTCATTTTCAAGATATCTTTTTCAATCAGTCATATTTTTTTTTCTAAAAGTCACTTTTTAAGTACCAGCAAGATGTCTCACTTGGATTGTGTTCCTGTTTTGTCATGCAGGCAACTCAGGTCAAGTCCAGCTCCTGCCACACTGGTGAAAATTTTGGTGCTGTGGCTATCTTTCCCCTTTTCCTTCTATCTTTGTTTCTCTCTATCTATTTGAAAAAGTAAACAGGTCCCAGTGACAACAACAAAAATAACTCACCTCTTCAGAGAGTTCTTCCACACTTCTTTGTAAAATAGCCAGCCTGCCCAGCTGCATCACTGTCAAATATGAAATTGTATCACATACTTTTAGTATGCTAATGTATTTATTTTGTGTGTTTTTGTTGTTATTGGCTGTTCTCTGCCTTAGAGAACTCATACTCTTTAAGGGTTAATTATTGGGTCTAAACTACTCCCATGCAACCATTCAAGATGTATCCATCAAGTAAATAAACTCTGTTTATTTACCAACCTGACTGAGTGCTATAAGACATGACACATTGTCCTGGGAAAAACCTATTTTGCTGAGTTTTCAGCCCATTTCTGCCACTGTCTATGGAATTTTGTTAAATAAGTGGGTTGAGTTGGTGATAGATATTTAGACTCCTGTACTTCATCACTCAGTGATCCTAGAAATTTCCTATCACAAGGAAATCCCTACCATTCTGGGATCTTGCAATGTTGTATGTTTTTAAAATGGGAAAGCCAATTTCACTTTTCTGAAGGCAACAAAAAAAAACTAATTATATTTTATCTACTGATTTGAAGACTCTCTTCCTTTGGAAAGTTGCCTTTGTCAATACTGTCTTGTTATAAATACATTAATGCTCACTTACCACTACAACTCTACTGGGTAGGTCTATTACTATCACCATCTTACAGATAAGAAGTCTGAGGCATTTTGAGGGTGAGGGGGTGGTGGTTCAGGAATTCTTCTAAAGTGATAGAAGGCATGTACTCTGGATTGAGTATTAGAACAACGTTTCTTCTTGATTTTCCCATGTGGATTCTTAGATCCCACTTATGAATGAGATTATCTGTATCCATCCTTCTCTTTCTGGCTTGTTTTGCTTAATACTATTCTCTGTAGGCCCATTCATGTTGTAGCAAAAGAGAAGATTTCTTGCAGCTGTGTAGTATCCCATGCATATATGTACCAGAACTCCTTTATCATATATCTGTTGTTGAGTGCTTGGGTTCTTTCCCTATGTTAGGTATTACAAATAATATTGCCATGGATATGGGTGTATGTGGATCTCTTCAAACAAGTGTTTTGTATTCTTTCAAGAGATATCTAGGAGAGGAATTGCCAGTGTTATACTACAGCCATTTTTAATGTTTTGAGGGCTATCTAGACTTCTTTTCCACAGGGCTGGACCAATTTACATTCTCTCCAACAGAGAAAAGAGTGTTTCTTTTTCTCCATATCCTCACAAATACTTGTTTTTGTCATTTCTGATATACGACATCCTCACAGGATATCAACTTCCTGATCTAAAGAAAAGAAATATATGGCCATGTAATTTTTTTTAAATTTTTATCTATAAAAAGAAAACATTGACTAAACTATAGGATAAGAGAGGTACGTGGCCATGTATTTTTAAAATTTTATTAGTGATTTAATAGTAATTAACAAGATTGTAAGATAACAGGTACAATTACATATGATTCCCACCACCAGAGTTCTGTGTCCCATCTCCTCCATTAGGAACTTCCCTATTGTTTACCCCTCTGGGAATATGGACCAATTTTTTATTCCTTCAGTCATTGGAGCTTGGTTCCAGCACTAAGAATTCACTGCTCCTGGTGGCAAATACCCCCCCATCTTATCTGATAGGACGAAGAGAAATTGAGAGAAGATATTGATGGAGAGAGAAAGAGTTGCAGACCTGCTTGCAGACTTACTTCACCACTTGTGAAGTAATCCCCCTGCAGGTGGGGAGTGAGGGCTTGAACCCAGGTTCTTGTGCATGGTACTATGTGTGTTTAAACTGGGTGTGCCACCACCTGGCCCCCAGGACCAAAATTCTTTATGGGGTGCAGAAGGTGGAAGATCTGTCTTCTGTAACTGCTTCTCCACTGGGCATGGGAATTGGCAGGTTGATCCATACTTTCATCTTGTTTATATCTTTTCCTAGTGGGGCAGGGCTCTGGAGAGGTAAGTCTTTGGGACACATTGATGAGGTATTCTATGCAGGGAAGTCAGGATGGAATCATAGTGCGGGGATAGCCTGAGGGTGCTTCTTCCCGAGCAAGTGCTCTCTGGGTTGGAGAGAACTCAACTGGAGCCAACCTAGGCTGCTGCGTGGGAGAGGGATCAGGAACTCGTGCCAAGCTAGTGTCTCAGGAGATAGACTCTGGAACTCTCAGAGCCGGAAAGCAATACCCAGTGTGTTAAAACAGAAGAGCGGCTGTATATATACTCGCCAAGTAGGGTGGAAACAGGATGTGAGGTAGAGAGGGTGGAGCAAAAAGAGACTAGTGGAAATCAGGGTGACTATGAGAGGGGGCGGAGCAAAAAGACATCGTGAACCAGTGGGGTTTAAACCCATGCCCTGCAGGCAGGGAGGTTCCTAGGTAACTGGTTATGTAAATAGACCACAGGAATATAAGCAGGGAGAAGCTGGCATACTGCCCAACATCATAGTAGCAGCTGCAACTTGGTGGCTGAACGGCAATGAGATATGAAACAGGATAAAAATGTTTAATAAATAGGAACTCAAAGGTAGGAATACAGCAGCTGAAATTAGGGGTTTTTGGGTGGGAAGAAGCTAGGAAGTCTATTTTAGGTATGTTCCAAGTATGGCCATGTGTTTGGAGAGTGGTATCCCCCATACCAGATGCTGAATGATCTTCCAGAGGCCTAAAGAAAAGAGTGAGAGTGCAGAAAAAGACCCATGAGCTCAAATGAACAAATGAAAGGCTGGAATCCCTGGCTGGGGCTGGAAGTCCCCTCACCAGCATCATGATATGGATGGAGGGGACCAGCTGGAGCTGTATTGTGCTCTAGTCACTCACCTGGGAACACCGACCTCAGGGGGTAGCACAATGCCTGTCTATCTCCTGTCAGAGAATGGTCCTTAACCATCTCTGAGAGCTCCCTAGCACACCATTGAGCATATTCTCTGTGACCAAGCCCAGACAAACATGATGGGAGATTTAGGAACACCACCTCCTCATACCTGGCAGGGAGATTAGGACACCACCTTGGATTGGATTGTGGTGGTATGAAGGCTGAGTCTTGCCTTTGAGTAATCAAGTAAACTACCTGAGAAACTGGCTGCTGAGCTGGGACAGCAATACCCCCCTCTCCCCTCACTGATTGTGTTTACTAAGAGTAACTGCTGCCAGCTTTTTGAATGCTGTGCTCTGTGTTCTAAAATTAACCTTTGGGTGAGGTGGAATCATTATCACTTTGCAGATGGGGAAATGGATGTGCAGGAAAAGAAAATACTACCAAGATTGGATGGTGTTTACATGCAGACCCAGACTTTTTTATCTTGATAGCTATAGAGAAAAATTGAGATGAAATGAGAGATAGAGAATGGGGAGAGAGGAAGAGAGAGAAATGGTACATTGCTTCACCATTTATGAAGCATCTTCCTTGCAAGCAGGATCTGAAGATTTGAACCTGGGTCCTTGTGCATGGTAACATATATGTTCAACCTAGAAACATCATCTCAGGTCCTCTTGATTGGCGTCTAGGAGACACAACAGGACCCCAGCATCCCTTCATCCTGTTCTTTTCCCTCCTTCCCCAGAGTCATTTGCTTTGGTGTAATACACCACAGTTAGTCAAAGTTTTGCTTTATGTTTTCCTATACAGTTCTTTATTCTGAAATCCACATGTAAGTGAGATCATTTGGTATTGGTCTTTCTCTTTCTGCTTTGTCTCAACATGGTTTTTTTTTTTTTTAAATTTATTTGTGGATTAATGTTTTACAGTTGACAGTAAATACAATAGTTTGTACATGCATAACATTTCCTAGTTTTCTGCACAACAATACAGCCCCCATTAGGTCCTCTGCCATTAACACAATGTTTTTGAGTTCTGACTGGGATATGGCAAAGGAGATGACCTCATCATTTTAACAGTTGCATGGTTCTGAACTGTGTAGATGTACCACAACTCTCTTAGTCATGTCCTTGGGCATCTGGGTTGCTTCCAAGTTTGGGCTATTACAAACTGTGTTGCTTTGAACACTGGTATGCATAGGTGTTTTTAGATAGGGGTTTTTGTTTTACCTAAATAAATCCCTAGGAGAGGTCATAACATAGGTCCATTTCTAGAGTTGTGATGAATATCTAGACTGTTTTCCATAAGGACTGAGCAACTTATATTCCCACTAGCAGTGTAGGAGAGTCCTGTTCCCCCACAGCCTCTCTAACAGTGTTTGTTTTTGCTAAGTGTTTTCACAGGTGTAAGTAGGATCTCATTGTTGATGTTATTTCCATTTCCCTTATCATCAGTGACTTTGAGCATTTTTTTTCACTGCTGGGTGGCCCTTTGGACCTCCTCTTGGAGCTATGTGTACATTTTAGTTATCAGTCCTCTGCCCAATGTATGGAATATGTTTTCTCCCACTACGTGGGGCAGACCCAAACTTCCTACACCAGTGTGTTCCTGAACATGTAGAAACTACTACAACACTCAGCTTGATTTCTTATTACCATTGCATCACAGAGACAAACAGTGAGGATGAGGCATATTTCAAAGTGGATGAAAGCAAGGTAGGAGTGGCTTTGTTGTAGGACTAAGATGATTAATCACCTCTCAAGTGTCCTATGAGATAAAACACTATAAATTGTCAGGAGCTTATATTAACTTTTGATTATTGATCTATTATTTAATTAAGCAATAAAATACCCAAAATGGTGATATCCCACCACTATACACAAAAGCTACTTCACTCCCACCCTCCACCCTCAATTCCCTCAGTTCTATCAGCTGTGTCCCCTCAGATGATCAAAGCTGCACTTCTCTCCAGATCACAGATGCTCTGCTGTTTCAGCTAGGGAAGAGTCCCTGTGCTGAGATGACCTTGGGGCACAGTCCTGCTTTGGATGGAGGCACTTGAAGGACGGAGTCTGTGTCTGGCCTGTGATGTTGTGGGACTCTGAACACCTGGCCTTACACCCCTCTGGCTTCACACCTGGCCCTCAAGACCTCTGAAGGTGGAGATGGAGGTGCCAAAGGCAGGTGGAAGTGAGGCAGCCATTGGTGAGCAGGGCACAGGGCTGCTCTGCCCCACAGAACAAGTTAGGGCCCTGCAGGACCTGGCTCCCTGGCTCCAGGCAGGTGTGTACATGTGTGCAGGTGCATCTTCTGCAGAGTCAGGGACTCCTCCTGTAGTGCCCACAGCTCCTGCTGCTGCCTGGCCTGCAGGGCCTGCTCCTCCCTCAGCTGCTGGGCCAGAGACGCCACCTCCTGCCGCAGCTGCACGTGGGTGCTCTGGGCCTGGGAGCAGGCACCCCAGAAGTGGAGGCAGGCAAGGGAGAAGGCTGCCTGCTGGGCTTGGGCCTCTTGCAGCGCGGCCTGCATGGTGGCCAGCTCCTCCTCTGCAGCCCAGACCTTGTCGATGAGCTGACACTTTGTCTGGATCTCGGCGGCCAGCCTGGCGGCCAGCGCCTTCTCCCTTCTCACACAGAGGTGGCTCTGAACACACCGCACAAGTCTACACACCAGAAGGATGCCCAGCAGCAAGCTGGCCAACGGGGCGCAGCACAGCGCCTCCTGCTGGACCCCTGGGTGCCAGGATGCCATGGGCAGCAGGCCCACCAGCGCCAGCACCTTCACCAAGACTGGCCCAAAGGCGGGAGCCAGTGAGGCCAACATCCCTCCAGGGTTCTCTGCTCCTCGGTATCTGGCCGATCTCCCTGGAGACCTCAACACAGCACGCACCATGGAACCCCCTCACATTCCACCTGGAACCCCCCACAACGGACATCCTGGGTAGGTCAGTTGGGTAGTCAGTGGGGGGAAGGGCCTGGAGCTAAGTGGGATCCCCTCTTTAGGCCTAAGGGTCACTGTCCCCTCTTACTGACTTCACATCAATGGAGAATTCAAGCCCGATGACAGGGACACTGTGAGGTGTGGGATTGGACCATTCTCTGCATCCACAAACCTTATGGGTCCCCAAACTCTGTCACTGGGTCAATCACATCTCTAAATATTTTTTATTTTACTTTTAAAATATTTCTTATCATCATTCATTTAACTTTAGACAGAGGCAGAGAGAGAAACTGATCACCAGCTGGTACATTAGGACTTCAAGCTCTAAATTCCAAAGCTTTATCCATTGTGCTGTCTCCCATAACACAATTAATTTTTTAATTGATTTAATTAAAATTAAAGAGTTGACAGTTAACTGTGTAATGTGCCCTACTCAGTTTAGCTTAAGACTTCCAGGCAACAGAGACCCCCTCTATCAGTATCTGAATAAGAAAATGAGGAAATATACAATATTGCTTTTTCTTTTTTTTTTTGAGGGGGGGAGAGCAATGGTCCACAGTAAATACAGTTGTTGGTACATGTGTAAAATTTCTCAGTTTTCCTCAATAAGACTCTCACTCCCAGCCCAGGTCCTACTCCACCCCCATGCACCTGGATCTAATAGCCCCTTCCAGACCCCACCCCCAGAGTTCTTTTCTTTTTTCTTTTCTTTTTTATCTTCTCTTTTTCTCTCTCTTTTTTTAAAAAATAATTTAAAGGTTAGCTCTCTTTTTAGTTTTGTAAAGAAAAACAAGGCTGTGGTTTTTGTTTGAAAGAAAGCATAGGTAAAGCATCGTGGCAAGAGACACCACGTCTCAGGTGGTTGGGTTTGGAGTCCTGGGACTGTCCTTGGGCCCAGTGCAATACACCAAACCAAGTCCAAGTTCTATTTTTTGTATATGCTTCATTTTCTTCTTTCTCAACTTCTATCTATAAATGAGATCATCCCATATTCATCCTTCTGTTTCTGACTTATCTCACTTAACATGACTCCATCTTAACTATCCAAGAGGAGGCAAAGAAATTGAATTCATCATTCTTAATAGTATTCCACTGTGTATATATACCACTACTTTCTCAGCCACTCATCTGTTGTTGGATATCTAGGTTGTTTCCAGGTTTTAACTATTACAAACTGTGCTGCTATGAAGATAGTATACACAGATCTTTTTGGATGGGTGTGTGTGGTTCCTTAGGATATATCCCTGGGAGTGGAATTGCAGGGTCATAGGGCAGGTCCATTTCTAGCCTTCTAAGAGTTCTCCAGACTGTTCTCCACAGCAGTTGGACCAATTTACATTCCCACTAGCAGGGCAGGAGTCTTCCTTTGTCCCCACAACCTCACTAGCATTTTTTGTTGCTATCTTTTCTGATATATAACATTCTCATAGGGGTGAAGTGGTATCTTATTGTTTTCTTTATTTGCACTTCTCTGACAATGAATGACTTGAAACATTTTTTCCCTATGTCTGTTGGCCTTTTAGATCCTTCTTTGGTGAGTATTCTGTTCACATCCCACTTTTGGATAGGGTCACTTGTTTTTTTGTTGCTGAATTTGGTGAGCTCTTTCTATATTTTGGTTATTAGTCTCTTGTCTCATATATGGCATGCAAAGATCTTTTCCCATTCTCTAAGAGGTCTCTTTGCTGTGCTGAAGATTTTCAATTTGATGTAGTCTCATTTTTTTTATTTTGTTTTTGTCTTCCTTGTCATTGGACTTGAGTCATTGAAGATGTTTATAAAACTTGAATTGAAAAGAGTTCTGCCAGTGTTTTCCTCTAAGTCTAACACCCATTCTTTGATCCATTTGGAATTTACTTTCATATTGGCCAAATGTAGTGGTTCAGTTTCTTGTTTCTGTTCATTTCAAGCCAATTTCCCCAGCACCATCTGTTAAAAAGATTTTCCTTTCTCCAGTTGACATTTTGGGCCCCCTTGTCAGAAATTATATGTTCAGAGGTGTGGAGGATTATTTCTGGGCTTTCAATAGTATTCCACTGGTCAAGTGAGCCTCTGTCCCTGGCCTCTGGCTTGGTTCATTGCTACAGAAGCTCTTTAATATATGACCATTACATTTGGTGTCTTTTGAAATTTATGTCCCATGTGTTTACCTCTGTAGGTTTGCACATATGTTGTTTTCAATTTATTGATCACTTTATATTATTTGTAAAGGCTGTTTTCCTGCACATACAGCTGAGACCCAGGAAAGTGTCCTGTAGAGCTTTGTATTACTTGAGATGAAGGTGAGGTACACCAGTGTCTTTCTGTGAACAAATCCCAAGTAAGAGAATAATATACCCCAATCCACAGGTTTCTATGATTTCTTTGTATTCATTCATCTGCAGTTTCTCTCTAACTGGCTTAGAAATCATGTTTCTATTCAGGAGTGCCAGAAACTGAAGACATTTCTTGAGAAGAGTCAGCCTACTATGTCTTCATGCTGCCATCTTTGCTGATAATCATGACTTTCTTACTATTTTCTTTTTAAAGTATTCATAATGCCCACATTCCAGGTTAAATATCAGGTCTAAAACACAGCCTTGCAAAGCCCCACATTCTCTGTCACCTGCTTGCAACCATTTTAGCTCCAGCATCACTTGGTTACACTGCTTTTCTCCCTTGTACTCCAGGAGTACCAGATCCCACAGCCAGCCCTCATTCATCCTGCTAATTGGCCTTTGCTCATCAGGCCTCAATGTTTAGAATAGCTCTCTTCACCCATAGTCATGTCAGACAATTCCTACTTGATTTCCAAGTAACAGTTTATTTTATTGCATTTTTTAAATGTGAAAGACAGTGAGAAACTAGAGTGCTGATCTTTCTTTCATATGTCACTTATTCTGTATTTTTGCCTCTATATGGTGCCTAGCATGGAAACTGGAGCTTCACATTTGACTTGAATGCATTCTATCTCTGAATCATCTCCCATGACCCTTTGGTGTCAGATTCTTTAATTAACTAATTTTTTACCAGAGCACTGATCAGCTCTAGTTTATGGTGATGCAGGGGATTGAACCTGAGAGCCTCAAGCATGAGAATCTCTTTTCATAATCATTATGCTGGCTACCACTGCCTTTAATTTTTTATTTGATAGATACAGAAATCAAGAGAGAAAGCAGAGATAGAGAAGGAGAATGACAGAGACAGACACCTGCAGCACTGCTTCACTGCTTGTAAAGCGTCTCTCCCTGCAGGTGAGAGCTTGAACTAAGGTTCTTGTACATTGTAACATGCGTGTTCAACAGAGTGTCCCACCACCCCCACCCTAGGTGTCAATTTCTATGTGTTTTCTTCAGAGACTTCCTTGGCCACTTTTAAACATTATCTGTTTCAACCCCAGTGAGATATTGAAACACTGTACTCATCCCTCATCTAACTAACCTCTACCCCAATGTGTGGCTTTTTCCTATTTCCTTCTCCATCTTTACCAGGAAGATTAATTCTACCCCTAATGCCCATAGTAGCACCTGAAACTTTGGAATAACTTGATATATGCTGTGGAGTAATTTAACAAAGGACTTGAAAGAAGGAATAACATGTCCTATCATATAGTTGCTCCTAGGCACAGGGTCCATCATGTTGTCACACTTCCACCTTCTTCTTATTCCCCTCTGGAAGGATGCTTAAGTGTCCTGTTATTTTTATGGGCGGTCTGTATTCAGATATTGTGCTTCCAGAGGCCTGAGTAATGTGTGCACCTGCCGCTTTCAGGTGACCTTGCCTTGCAATGTTCAGTATTCACTGTGACTCACAAGGGCTGCTGAGAGCATGAAAGGAAGGATGGATGAGGCTTTGTGACATTGGTGGGTTTGCAGCAGGCTGAGCAACAGATAAAACAGGAGTTGTAATTGCTCCCATATAGGGTAAGGTCTTGTGTGAAATAACTTTACAGAATGCTTATTAATAAGCTTATACTGAGAGAAGGGAACATCAGTGTCTGGGTCATATTTGAAGAAAGCATTCTATAGCATCTTAGAAGTTATCATCTTTTAAGCTCACTATTGGCAAGAATTTCTATGGCCAGCCATAGAATAGTGTTGAATAGCAGTGACTTAAAAATTGTTCTTTTAGCCAGTGCTGGACCTTAGTGGGTTTTCCTCATCAATTACATTCAGCTCGCCTGGTGGTGTGTCTAGCCTGACTCATGTGAAAAACATCTTGCCTTCCTTTTTTTTTTTTTTTCATTCTTTCCTCTTGGATTAGAAAAGAGAGGAAAGAGATTTGTTTCATGATTAATGTGAGAGGAAAATCAATCTCCCTCCTACTTAAGTTCTTATCTAACTTTCCTTCCTCCTTAGCACTACCTCCTGTTGTAAACACACACATTTTTAAAAAGAATTTATTCATTTATTTAAAAAAAAAGATAGGAGGAGAAAGATAGGAGGAGAGAAAGAACTATCCATTACTCTGGTACCTGTGCTGCCGGGGATCAAACTCGGGACCTTATGCTTGAGAGTCCAGTACCTTAGCCACTGCGCCACTTCCCGGACCACAACACATGCAATTGTTTATAAATTTTGTTCTTGGTTTTGGCATGCAGGTGACAGAAGAGTGCAAATAACAAATCCCAGGAAGGGAATTGGCTTTTTAAAAGGAGATTTCAAAAGTCTGACTGGTTATCAGTTGACAAATATAAATTTGAAAATTTAATCTACCTTCTTTCTTCCCTAGGTCATTTGTGTATCTTTTTAAAAATTTTTTATATTTATTTATTTATTCCCTCTTGTTGTCCTTGTTGTTTTATTGTTGTAGCTATTATTGATGTCGTCGTTGTTGGATAGGACAGAGAGAAATGGAGAGAGGAGGGGAAGACAGAGAGAGGGAAGAGAAAGACACCTGCAGCCCTGTTTCACCGCCTGTGAAGCGACTCCCCTGCAGGCGGGGATCCAGGGGCTGGAACCGGGATTCTTACTCTGGTCCTTGCGCTTTGCTCCACGTGAGCTTAACCTGCTGTGCTACCGCTCGACTCCCTGTGTATCTCTTTATAGTGAGGTTTTTAATTCATTTTTGTTTTTTAAAAAAACCTTTACTGGCCACCTGCTCTGTGTGAGCTTCAGTGATAGGTGTATGTGATGCAGCACTTTGGCAACCGCAATCTGCTCTCATGCTTAAAAGATATTTTTGCCACATAATAACCCAAGTAAATGTAAAATTACTTGCAGCTATTGATAATACTACAACATGAAATGCGTTCTGCTATGGGAGTCATAGAATGCACATTGTGAGTGATTTGATTGGGATTCAAGTAAGTGAATAAGAAAAGAGCCAAGTTGATGAGAAGTTTAGTTGCAAGAAGGAGCTTAGGGTGATACTGTTTCAAAAGGCTTATTCAGAAATGCAACTCCAACAGCAAGGGAAACAGATGAGATTACATGAAACTGAAAGGTTTTTTACCCAGCACAGAAAACTCTCAAAATAAAAATGGCATCCTACAAAATGAGAGAAAATAGTCATACAACTTTTACTGGTATATTGTATATATCCCATGACCAACAAAGAACTCACTAAAGTCAACAACAAAAGAATGAGTCTATGATAGTATGATAAAACTGAAGACTTTCCTGTGTGCCCTCTGAGGTACCAAGTCCCTTTACCTACATCTTTAGATCTACAGTTTCTAAGGAGGAGAGGGAAAAGGGGGCTGTACTGAGGAGGAGGCTTTATGCCTCCTCAGGGAATAGTGGTGTATGGTTTTTTTTTTTTGAAAGGGGGCAGGGGTATTAACATATATTTTGGGGAGATTTGAAATGTTATCTCTGAGAAACTGCAGTCCTATAAAACATTTCCTCTTTTAAAAAATCAGTTTAAGGGGGGGTCACGCGGTAGCACATTGGGTTAAGCACACATAGTGCAAAACACAAGGACCTGAGCAAGGATCCTGGTTCAAGCCCCTGGCTCCCCACCAGCCAGGTGGGTGGGGTGGATGGGTTGCTTCACAAGTGGCGAAACAGGTCTGCAGGTGTCTATCTTTCTCTCCCTCTCTTTGTCTTCCCCTCCTCTCTCCATTCGTCTCTGTCCTACCCAAAAATAAATAATTAAATAAAAATAAAGGTGTGCAATAAATTAGAAAGGATAAGTGATAGATTTTAAAGAAACTAAGAAATCAGTTAAAGATAGATTCTAAAGAAACTAAAAAACCATTACTAAGAAACCAGTAAAGCCTGATGTAAGTAAGCAAGCAACAAGAGTTTGCAGTCTGATCCCCCTGTGTATCTCATGCTGTTTATCCCCTGTGCTACTGACCAAGATATCTGCTTCCTGCTTCAAAAGTATTATTCATTCTAGAAAGAACCTGTTCTTTGTATTACAGGTGTTTGCTGAATTGCCATGAGTTACTATTACCAGAGGACTTTTCTTTCCTCTTGTACACTCTATTGAATGCAGACTCTCCATACCACCATGGGTGGACACAACTGCTTTCTCTGCTGATGTCAGACTTGAACACATGGTATGAGTAAATACAAAGAACATTTTAGACCTACGCTGGGAGAGGTTTCAAGACTAGAGTAATAGCTGAAAGTTGTTTTCTTTGTACATCTATCTTCAAATGTACCACCTGATAACACATTAAAAAGAATCTACTGACAATACACTCAGACATAAGTAGTGTTTGAGCATTGCCCACTGCCATCTTTAAAGCTAGATTATACTAACACAGGTTTTGTTTTCTCATGGGTCTTAAGGTGTTATTAAGTACCCTTAGTGACATTTTGGCTAGATTTCTGTTGTTCTCTCATTGTAACAATACTTCTTTGTTATTGTTATTGTTGCTGCTGTTATTATTGTTGTTGTTGCTGCTACTGTTGTTGGATAGGACAGAGAGAAGTTGAGAGAGAAAGGGAAGACAGAGAAGGGAAGAGAAAGACAGACACCTGCAGACCTGCTTCGCTGCTTGTAAAGCATCTTCCCTGCAGGTGGGGATCTTCTGTAACAATACTCCTAATATATTCAAGAGATTATTTTCACAACATAGCTGCTTTCAAGGACAGATGAGATTAGTAAATGGTACATATTTTAATGCCTTCTTCAAGACTCATTATTTATGGGCATATTAAAGAATGATATGTTCTACAGTAAAGATATTGGTACTTTGTTTGTTTCAGCTTAGCACAAACTTATTTAACCATAGAACTTTTTGATCATTAATAACTATTAACAACTACAGCACTAGCTTTTCAAAAACATTCATGGAAAGTGATGCTCTAGGGCCTAGCTCAGTTTCTATTTCCTTCATATATTCTTTTAAAAACATGCTTTTAAAGGTACCATGAGACTCTTGATTCCTCTTGGAAGGAATGTGACATCAGTAAATTTTGCTCCTAAGTGCTTTCCAGGACTATATGAAAAACCTGAAGCACATGAAAATTACTGAGGAATCTGTACAGTACTAGACTATGGGTGAATGATCCAGTCGTTTGATCAAATTTGGAAATATACAAGAGCACAAGACTACTGAGTAGATTGATTCATTTATTTTACTATCATTTCTTTCTTTTTTTAAAATTTTTTATTTAAGACAGGATTAGTGAACAAAAACATAAGGTAGGAGGGGTACAACTCCACACAATTCCCACCACCCAATCCCCATAACCCACCCCCTCCCATGGTAGTTTTCCCATTCTCTAGCCCTCTGGGAGCATGGACCCAGGGTCGTTGAGGGTTGCAGAAGGTAGAAGGTCTGGCTTCTGTAATTGCTTCCCCGCTGAACATGGGCATTGACTGGTCGGTCCATACTCCCAGTCTGCCTCTCTCTTTCCCTAGTAAGGTGTGTCATTTCTTAACTGATAAGTATGAAGTAAACTTTGGGTTAATAATAGTAGTTCCTAAAATAATAATAATAATATTAGCCCCTGGGACTGGAGAGATGGCTCACCAGGCAGGGTACCTACATTGCCATGCATGCAATTCATATGTGAGTCCTGGTGCCATAGGAGTGGGACCATGGCAAAGGGCAAAGCTTCCATGTTCCCTCCCTCTTTGTTTCTTTGTTTCTTAATCTAAAAAAAAAAAAAATTAACCATGATGTCAGGTATTAGTGCCAAAGAGCTAACTCGAACGACTCTCTCAGTAGAGCCTATGACTTGCCAGTCACGATGCCCAGTTCCAAGCCCCAAGTCCCAGTATTGGGACCTGGTTAAGCCCACATATGACAGTGTGCAAGGACTCAGGTTCAAGTCCCTGGTCCCCACCTGCAGAGGGAAGACTTCACAAGTGGTGAAGTAGGGCTGCAGGTGTCTGTCTGTTTCCCTATCTCCCCCTCCCTTCTCAATTTCTCTCTGTATCTATTTAATAATAACTAACTAACTAAATAAATAAATAAATAATAAAATGAGAGTATCATGGCAGCAGTGGGGGAAACCCTAGTGCTGTAGTGACTTTCCATCTGTCTATCTGTTTCTGTTAAAATAAAAAAGTGACCCAGGAGCAGTGAAATCATTTAAGGGCTTGGGATTGATCATATATATACAAAAGTCATCTTTTAAAAAATGTTTTTTAATTTTTTAAAATATTTATTGGGTACAGTCAGAAATCAAGAGGGAAGGGGTGATAGAGAGGGAGAGGGAGAAAGAGACACCTGCAGCACTGCTTTACCACTCGCAAAGCTTTCCCCCTGTTGGTGGAGGCTGGGAGCTTGAACCGGGTCCTTGCACATTGTTATACGTTCGCTCAACCAGGTGCGCCACCACCTGGGCCCACAAAAGTTATCTTTTTACCGCTGCAATAATTTAGGGTACTGAAACTAATACTCTGAGAAATTGAGACTAGCCAAGCAGGTAGAAAAATAGTGGCCATAGACTTTAATCGAATTCTCAACTTTGCATGTTTATAAATATCATATATTTCTGAGTGATTTCCTTTGTTTTTTATTATATTTATTTATTTATTGCATAGAAACAGACAGAAATCAAGAGGCGAGGGGAGATAGAGAGGGAGTGAGACGAGGACCTGCAACACTGCTTCACCACTTGCAAAGCTTTCCCCCTGCAGGTGGGGACCCTGGTCCTTGTACATTGTGACATGTGTGCTCAGCCAGGTATGCCATCCCCTGGCTCCCACATTATGCATTTCTGTAGGTTCAATTAAACTTCAAAAAATTGTTTCACATTCAGAAGTCTTAGAATCATAAATCTAAATTCACTTCTTTATAATTAAAACTGACTTTCTAAAAAATTTTATTTATTAAATGGAAATATTGACAAGACCATAGCATAAGAGGGGTATGATACCATACAATTCCCACCACCAGAACTCCATATCCCATTGCCTCCCTTAAAAGCTTTCCTATTGGGGGTCGGGAGGTGGCACAGTGGGTTAAGCACATGTGGCAAAGCGCAAGGACTGGCGTAAGGATCCCGGTTCCAGTCCCCGGCTCCCTACCTGTAGGGGAGTCGCTTCACAGGCGGTGAAGCAAGTCTGCAGGTGTCTGTCGTTCTCTCCCCCTCCTTTCTCCATTTCTCTCTGTCCTATCCAACAACAAATAACATCAACAGTGGCAATAATAATAACCACAATGAAGCTACAACAACAAGGGCAACAAAAAGGGGGGAAAAATGGCCTCCAGGAGCGGTGGATTCATAGTGCAGGCACTGAGCCCAGCAATAACCCTGGAGGAAAAAAAAAAAAAAGCTTTCCTTTTCTTTACTCCTCTGAGTCTATGGACCATGATCATTGCGGGATGCAGAAGGTCTAAGGTCTGGCTTCTGTAATTGCTTCCCCACTGAACATGGGTGTTGGCAGGTCGATCCATACTCCCAGCCTGTTTCTCTCTTTCCCTAGTGGGGGAGGGATCTGAAGAAATGAGGCTCCAGGACACATTGGTGGAGTCTTCTGCCCAGGGAAGTCCGGTTGGCATCATGTTATCTTTTGGAACCTGGTGGCTGAAAAAGAGTTAAGATAGAAAGCAGAACAAATTGTTGACTAATCATGAACCTAAAGGTAAGAATATTGCAGATAAAGATTTGGGGTCTCCATTTTGGAAAAATCTGGTAGGTCTATTTTAGGTATATTCCAAGGGGCTCATGACTTTACTAGATTTTTTTTGCCTGTGCCTGACATCTAATATGCAGGTGACCCAAGCTATTGTCTGTCATAGTTGGAAAAAGAACCAGAAAGCTGGATCAGGGGAAAGACTAGCTCCCAAATATGGGAAAAGTATATAAATATTGTTCAACTGTAAACCCATCGATTTGATCTGGGGCCCATATTCAGCACAGGAGCCTATGTGTTTTTTTTTTAAGATACAAGATGTATTTTCTATTAATGAGATAAAATTAATAGAGTGAAATCCATAGACCTTCAGTCTTCTGTTTGATGAGCTTTGATAAATGTATTAATAACAAAGACAATATTCAAACTTTTCCTCATTTCATTCCACCTCTTCTTTCCTTCCTACCCCATTCCTATTCCCATTCCTTGCCTGCTTACCTGTTTCCCAACTCTATTATCAAGGAAAACATTTAAAAAAATTTAATATTGGGAGTTGGGTGATAGTGCAGTGGGTTAAGCGCATGTGGCATGAAGAACAAGGACTGGTGCAAGGATCCTGGTTCCAGCTCCCAGCTCCCCACTTGCGGGGGAGTCGTTTCACAGATGATGAAGCAGGCCTGCAGATGTCTACGTTTCTCTTCCCCACTCTGTTTTCCCCTCCTCTCTCCATTTCTGTCTGTCCTAACAACGATGACATCAATAATAACTACAACACCAATAAAGAAAAACAAGGGCAACAAAAAATAAAATAAATAAATAAATATAAAAATTTTTAATGTTTAATGAAGGGAAGAGGAAGGAGAATCTTGTGCTTTTATGAAATAATTTACTCCAACTGCAATTGAGCACAAGAAAATAGCCTTGGCATTACGGGCTAATTTGGGCCCCTGGGACCTGGCCTTAGCTTATATTGCTAACTGTATCTCCTCCCAGTCTTTGTAAATACCTGAATTCCACTACTACTAAATCATTTTTAGTTTTATCCAAGGGCCATGCTCTCTGTGATTTTCCTTCTATGCATCCCTACGCACAATGCTAGTCAGGACTAGTATCATATCCCAGCCCTTAGCACAAGACACTGTGCATAATAGGATATTAACACTTGTGTATTGACTATTTGCTTAAAATTACTTTCTCTCTTGCTCCTTCAAAATTCCAGGGCATTATTACTTCATCAAAGAAGACTGTCTTGAGTATCCCTGATTTCTACTCATATCCCTGTTCTATGCATATACCTACCACTGAATGAGACTATAATTTCACTGTTGATTGATTTCACTTTTTTTTTCTGTCAAGGTTGTGATTGCTTTAAGAGCAAAGACCATGTCTCATATTTGCACCATTAGTACCTAAAGTCTGCTTGTCAAGCAGGAGGCTCCTAAGAGCAGAACATATATATATATATATATATATATATATATATATATATATATATATATATATTTCTCATTCAGTAGTCTCCAGTTTGTAGGTTTCTAACCCTTCCCCTGTGAAATCTCTGAAATTTGTGTCTCTTAGTCTCTAGTGTTTTCTTCCCCTCTTAGGGGTTTTAGAACAAGTTACAGGACTCCTTAGTGCATATTATTACTTTCCATTTTGCCTCCTTTAACTATAACTCATCTCTTTTCTACCTGATACACCTCATGGCCAAGTACTTGGTAATGTTTCAACACTGTTTTAAACCAGAACACTGCTCAGCTCTGGTTTACAGTGGTGCCAGGGATTGAACCTGGGACTTCCATAACAGAAGTCTTTTGCACAAGGATTGTGCTACCTCCCCCTCCTTAACAAATTTTTGTGAAAGCAGTCAATGATGTTAGTTTTGTTTTAACCCATCTTTCTTTCATATTTTACTGCACAGACTTGGAAGCACTCCAGATCTAACCAGTGTTAGAATCCTTTTCCTTAGGTCTCAATAATGGAGCTGGCACTGAGCACCAGTCTTTTCCTTTGACTTGCATTTGATTTGCTCTCAGTCTATTTAAACCTCTTTTGCACAGAAATTTAGATAGCCTTCGTTGAGTGCTGAATTCTATGTATTAGTTACTTCATTAAAATCTACATACCCTGGTTCCCTGGCCTATCAGGGTCTGTCTTTACCTTTTCATAGAAAAGATTTTTTTTTTCCATAAAAGTCTGATGCCCTGTAATTTAAGTACTAACCCTTCTGTGATTCTTTCCTGGGAATCTAAGCCGGGTGGACAATCCATCAATGAATCCAATCCCAGCCTCTCCTGTGAGACTCACTTGTTCTCATGTAAATGAAGCTGCTATCAACCTTCAGACTGGATAGCACAGACCTGCCTTTTCATGTCTGGTTTCATGACACATAGGCAGCCAAAGTCCTCACGCAAGGACTCTGAGTAAAATAACAGAGATTTATACACATAAATAGTCAGCTAGTTATGGCCATTAATTATGGCATTAATACAATTTGGAAAAGCACTCAAAGGTTCTAGGGCATTTGCTGTAGAGTTTCTTCCCTAGAAGTAATTAATTTTACAGACATTCAAGTGGGTGATTGTTAGTTTTCTATACACATGCATCATAGCATGTGTGACACAGCTTTGAAAGTAAGTTTTGTGCTCACCTAAAGTGCAGCATAATAAAAGATGAATTAAGCCACTTAAATCTGTCTTCACTTACAGCTTTCATCACTGGAGTCTTTTCATTTTATTCTTGCCTCTTCCTTTCACCCAGGACATTTTGAATGTAAAATTAAGTGTTTTTCAGAGTTCCTAACATAACTGTAAGATGGTGTGATAGCAAAAAGCAAATACAAGTATATTCTGTAGTGCAAGCCAGTAATGAAAGTGTGAGTATACACTACAGAGGTAAAAGGCAAGTTCTCGTTCCTTTTCTAGCCATGACATCATCTCCCTAGACAATAACTTGGATTCACCTGCATATCAGATTTCAGGTTCAGGGAAAAAAAAAAAAACTAGTATAGCCATAGGCCCTTTGGAATATAACTAAAATATGCCTACTAACTATCTACAAATGGAATACCCACTCCAACTCTTCCTCTGCACTATTCCAGCCTTTAAGTTCATGATTGATCAATAATTTGTTTGGCTTTGTATGTTAACTCTCTTGTCAACCACCAGGTTCCAGATGCTAGCAGGATGCCGACCAGACTTCCCTGGACAGACAACCCCACCAATGTGTCCTGGACCTCTGCTTCCCCAGAGTCCCACCCTACTAGGGAAAGAGAGAGGCAGGCTGGTAGTATGGATCTACCTGTCAACGCCCATGTTCAGCAGGGAAGCAATTACAGAAGCCAGACCTTCCACTTTCTGCATCCCACAATGACCTTGGGTCCATACTGCTAGAGGATTAAAGAATAGGAAAGCTATCAGGGAGGGGATGGGATACAGAGCTCTGGTGGTGGGAATTGTGTGGAGTTGTACCCCTCTTATCCTGTGGTTTTGTCAATATTTCCTTTTTATAAATAAAAAAAAAGCCCTAAAAAATAAGGCAAGTTCTTAGATGCAAAGATCGACCTCACAATATACAGTCTATGAATGCTGGTACTCCCACAAAACACCATAGGCAAACCCATACAAGTCTCTTTATGAAAAGCAGAAGAGAACAAAACAGTACAGTGCTGGGATGATTCCCCAAGTTGATCGCAGATAATAAACCTCCCTGCTTCTCATTTTCCTGTTGAACCAAAGCAGGTTTCCTTGAGTATCCCCATTAGCAGTAGCCAGCATTATGATGACATAACCTATCAGTACTAGCTCTTTTTTAATTAAAAAAAAATTTTATTAGTGATTTAATATTGAGTTACAAGATTGTAAGATAATAGGGGTATAATTCCATACAGTTACCATCACCAGAGTTCTCTGTCCTAACCCCTCCATTGGAAAAATATTGTTTATCCCTCTGAAAGTATGGACCAAAATTCTTGATGTGGTGCAGAAGGTGGGAGTTCTGATATCTTTAATTGCTTCTCCACTGGACATGGGCACTGGCAAGTTAATTCATACCCCCAGCCTGTTTCTTATCTTTCCCTAGTGGAGTAAGGCTCTGGAGAGGTGAGGTTCCAGAACATATTTGTGAGGCCATCTTACCAGGGAGTTCAAGATGGAATCAGAGTAGCTTCAGGAACTTGGTGGCTGAAATGCAATAAGAAAGAAAGCAGGACAAAATATTTAATAAATAGGGGCCATAAAGTAGGAATTGAGCAGATGAGAGTAGGAACCTTAAGGTTGAAGGAAGTGAGGAAGTCTATTTTAGCAATGTTCCTAGGAGTATACGTCTGTCTTAATCAGCTTTGCTTGAATTTGATAGCTAACATGGGGATGGTCTAGAAATATTGCCTGGGAGGATGGTATCAGAATTGAAAGTAGAACAAGGAAGCAGGATTAGGGCAGAGAGTTGCTTGTAAACTTGAAGAAGGTATATAAATGCAATTAACTTTACCACAGTGATCTAACCTGGGGTCCATATATATTCATATTTAGCATAGGAGCCTGCCCATAGTCACAACTGGGAACATTCTAGGCTACACTCATTTCAGACCCAGTCTTCCTTGAGTGGCAGAGTAGGATGACCCAGCCTCCCTTTGGAGAGTGGGACAGTCCCTACTATTGCTCATTCATAGTGAGGGTACGACCCGGAAGAAGTCTACAAAAGGGCTTATGATGATGTTCTCAGTGGGTGCCATCACTAGCTCATTTTAGCCACTGGCAGTCAATGATACAAAGGGTTGTTTGCTCTACAGACTTGCTCATAGTTTAGGCATAATTTGGAGAGGCAAGTAGAATCAATAACCAGACATAATGCCTAGAATACTGGTTAGGAACTCTGAAATCCAAGTATCCCTACCTTTCCAATTAGTTAAAGTCCCTGAGTACCTCTCTCTGAGGGATCAGGGTTAAGTATAATAAGCAAAGACAAAACTCAGATCCTACCTAGACTTATCTTACAAATCTATTGATTAATTGCAAAAACTCTGGAAACTATTAAGCTATTTTTATTTTTCTTTAATTTTTATTTATAAAAAGAAAATACTGACAAAAACCATAGGATGCGATGGGTACAACTCCACACAATTCTCACCACCAGAACTCTGTATCCCATCCCCTCCCCTGATAGTTTTCCTATTTTTTAACCCTCTGAGAGTATGGACCCAGGGTCATTATGGGGTGCAGAAGGTGGAAGGTCTGGCTTCTATAATTGCTTCCCTGCTGATCATGGGTGTTGATAGGTCGATCCACACTCCCAGACTGTCTCTCTCTTTCCCTAGCAGGGTGGGGTTCTGGGGAAGCAGAGCTCCAGGACACACTGGTGGGGTCATCTGCCCAGGGAAGTCTGATTGGCATCATGGTAGCATCTGGAACCTGGTGACTGAAAGGAGTTAACATATAAAGCCAAACAAATCGTTGACTAATCATAAACCTAAGGGATGGAATACTGCAGATGAAGATCTGGGGGTCTCCGTTTTGTAGATAGTAGGCTTATTTTAGTTATATTCTAAATGGCCCATGACTATACTACTTTTAATTCCTAAGTATGCTATTTTCATAATTAACAACTGAGATTAATTTTCCAGAGCATACAAAGCATCAAAATACTCTGATTGGAATGAAGATGTTTTATAGAGTGGAATCATTAATTAATGGATTTGGAGGGGGCTACTGATATTTCATATGCAAAATAAATTTTATTAGAATTTACCCCTCTTATATCCTATATACTTTACACACATTTACTTTTTTAACATTTAAAAGATTTATTTATTTATTTTAATTTGTTTATAAAATAAAAAATATTGACTAGACCACAGGATAAGAGGGGTACAATTCCACATAGTTCCCACCACCAAAACTCTGTGTCTCATCCCCAACCTTGAAAGCTTGCCTATTCTTTATCCCTCTGGGAGTATGCACCCAGGATTATTATGGGGTGCAGAAGGTAGGAAGTCTGGCTTCTGTAATTGCTTCCCCACTGAACATGGGTATTGGCAGATTGATTCATACTCCCAGCCTTCTCTCTTTTCCTAGTGGGGCAGGGTTCCAGAGAGGTGGGGTTCCAGCGCACACTGGTGAGGTTGTCTGCCCAGGGAAGTCAAGTTGGCATCATGGTAGCATCTGCAACTTGGTGTCTGAAAAAAGCATTAAGATATAAAGAAGAACAAATTGTTTAATATTCAGGAACCTAAAGGCAAGAATATGACAGCTGAGATTTGGGGTCTCCATTTTGGAAAAAGCTAGTAGGTTTATTTTTATTTATTTATTTTTTGCCTCCAGGGTTATTGCTGGGGCTCAATGCCTGCACTACACTATGAATCCACTGCTCCTGGAGGCCATTTTTCTCATTTTGTTGCCCTTATGGTTGTTGTGCTTGTTGTAGTTGCTATTGTTGTCATAGCTGTTGTTGTTGGATATGACAGAGAGAAATGGAGAGAGGGAGGGGGAGACAGAGAGGAGGAGAGAAAGACAGACACCTGCAGACCTGCTTCACTGCCTGTGAAGTGACTCCCCTGCAGATGGGAAGCTGGGGGCTCGAACCGGGATCCCTACTCCGGCCCTTGTGCTTTGCGCCATGTGCGCTTAACCCGCTACTCTACCGCCCAACTCCCCTAGTATGTTTATTTTAGGTACATTCCAAAGGGCCCATGACTTTACTAATTTTTGCCTGAGATTGACAGCTAACATGCAGGTGGACCAAAGGTATTGTCTGGGGAGATGGTGTCAAAGTTGGAAATAGGACTAGAAAGCTGGATCAGGGAAGAGAGTAGCTCCCAATTATGGAAAAGTATATAAATACCGTTAAGGGAGCCCTGCTTAGCTCAGTCTTAAGGTGGTGCAGGGGATTGAATCTGGGACTTTGGATCCTCAGGCACCATACATTTACTCTTTAAACAAACTTTTAAAAGTTTTATTTGCTTACTTAATAAGAGAGGGAGGGAGGGAGGGAGGGAGAGGGAGAGAGAGAGAGAGAGAGGCTTTCCCTTGTATGTAGCACCGGGATTGAATCTGGGAATCTAGTACATGGTAGAAATACACTCTATGTGCTAATCTGGCTCTCCAGATTCATCGTTTACTCTTTATTCAGTGCAGTTCAAAGTGTAGGATGGACAGGACATCACAACTCATTTAACAGGTCACTTTGAACCCACGTATAGTAGGAGATAAGTAAGACTGTTTTGGGGTGAAAGACCTCTAGTGGAACTTTAGAGAGAGAGAGAGAGAGGGAGAAGGAGACCTGCAGACTTGTTTTAGCCTTCAGGAAACATCCTCCCTGAAGGTATGGAGTTGGGGCTCAAATACGGATCCCTGAGCATAGTGATATGTGCACTTGAGTGTGCTGCAGCCCAGTGTTCTCTCTCTATTTTATCAGTTCATCTCCTATCAGTCTCTCTCTCTCTGTCCAATAAATAAATAAACTAAATATTTCTAAAAGAAGTGTGTACTCTTTCCTTCCCTCCCTATATTTCTTTCTTCTTTTTTTATTTATAAAAAGGAAACACTGACAAAACCATAGGATAAGAGGGGTACAGCTACACATAATTCCCACCACCAGAACTTCATATCCCATGCTCTACCTTGATACCTTTCCTATTCTTTATCCCTTTGGAAGTATGGTCCCAAGGTCATTGTGGGATGCAGAAGGTGGAAGGTCTGGCTTCTATAATTGCTTCCCTGCTGAACATGGACGTTGACAGGTCGATCCATACTCCCAGACTGTCTCTCTCTTTTCCTAGTGGGGCAGGGTTCTGGGGAATCTGAGCTCCAGGACACATTGGTGGGGTTGTCTGTCCAGGGAAGTCTGGTTGGCATCATGATAGCATCTGGAACCTGGTGGCTGAAACCTCTCTTTCTTTTCTCCCTTCCTTCCTTCCTTCCTTCCTTCCTTCCTTCCTTCCTTCCTTCCTTCCTCTTTCTGTCTCTCTTTCTTTCTTTCTTTCTTTCTTCCTTCCTTCCTTCCTTCCTTCCTTCCTTCCTTCCTTCCTTCCTTTCTTTTTTTTTCTTCCTTTCTTTCTTCTTTTCTTTCCAGAGCACTGCTTAGCTCTAGCTTATGGTGATGGGAGGGATTGAACCTGGAACTTTGGAGCCTCAGGCTTGAGTGTCCTTTTGTGTAGCCATTATGTTATCCTCCCTGCCCAAGACATTTTCCTGTCTCTAGATCTACCATCTAGAAGCTCGATTGTTTTAACTTTTACATTTATGTCTATAACACGTGTTGTAATTTTACATACAGTGTGAGATGGTGTCAATATGAATTTCTGTCCATGTGGGTACCAGTTGACATCCTTTATTTGTAATGTTATCTTTTCCCTTATTGAATTATAATAATGTTTTAGTAGTCAGTCAAGTGGCTGTAGGTGTATGTATGTACGGTCTTTTCCTTCTGTTCTATTAGTCTGTTTATCTACCCTCATTCTAATACCACAGGACTTACAGTTTATAATTTATAGTGCATTGATTTATAATAAGTCTTGCTCTCTGAAGGCTTTTTTGCTTCATTTTTTTTCCAAATGTTGCATCTTCTTTTCTAGGTTCCTTTTTTTTCGGTAAAATTTTGATAATGATCTTTTTAATTTCATTGAAAGAGCCTACTGTCATTATGTTGAATCTATAAATAAATTTAGGGAGACTTTAATCTTAGTAGTAGTAATAAGACTTTCAATAACTGATAATGTTAAATCTTCTACATCAACTTTTAAATATTTCTCCCAGTAATGTTTCATAGTTTTCCATGTAGACATATTAACCATCTTTAGTCAGATTACTCTAAGTATCTAATACTTTCTAATGCAGGTGCCTAGAAGTTTAATTTTTTCTTCCATAATTTACTTTATTAGCATTAATGAAACACATTGATATTATTCCAGGGTTCTCCTTCTGTGATTAATCTTATAATGAACATTTTCTAAATGAAAGTGGGTTGTAGAAAAATATATTTTTCTGTTTCTGCACAGAGGTTTCTGTGGAAACATTGCTAAACCTTTAGACCTTTGCTAAAGGTCTAAAGAAGATAGTATAGAAGATAGTATATAATGCCTAAACAGTGGAGGGAGTCTAGAGATAACTCTCGCCCTGCAGTATGTTTCTGCATTTGAGAAGAAAATGAGAGATGGGACTAAGGAGACATACTGGATGCTGTTTATCTTACTCTGGAGAAATTTATTATTACATCACAAAATTAGAGTAAGCATCCAGGAGCCTTCCTATTGTATATTCTAGGAGATTCTCTCATAAACGGAGAGTTGATGGCTCTCTGCCCTTCACTAACACCTATAATGTTTTCTCAACTATGTTCAGGATGGATCTTGTTCCCATTGCTCCAGAGGTTAAAAAAAAAAATAATAAGGTATAGGTGAGCCCCATGTTTGGTATTTGCTGTAGACAACCAGCTTTGCCTCAGAAATCCTGTTTCCACTTTTAAGGTAATATCAGTCAATATGGATATTAAAATCTTACTATTTATTTTCCATTGAGACAAAAATACTTGCCTGATTTTGATTTCCATGGAATCATTCCTAGAATCTAGAGCTTTCTGTAGCTCATAATAGAAACTTGATAAATATTGGCATCTAATATGTTGTCAATAATTACTTAATGCTGTGCACAAAATCACCTCCACATTTAAAATATCAAAATAAGGAGCAACTAACTATGCCACAGTTTCTGTGGTCAGGAATCCAGGAGCACAGCTTAGCTGGGTGGCTCTGGTTCAGAGCTTCTTTGCAGGTTGCTTGAGCCTAGAGAATTGGTTTCCATATCACTAATGTGTATGGCAACCACAGGCTTTGGTTTCTGGCCATGTGGATCTCTCCACATGGAGAGAGATACTGTTGACTGTACAGTTGGCTTCTTCAAGAGAAATTGAAAACCTATGAGTGCAATACCATCATTTTTACTTTATTCTCATGCATGTGCCACAGTGATGCACTGGTTCACTCTCTTTCTCATAAATAAATATATCTTTAAAAAAGAGACTAAGGTACAAATGATGGTATTGCATTCATAGATTGTCACTTTCTCTTGGATTGAACTCAGGACTCCATATTTGAGAGTCCACTGCTTTATTGACTATACCACCTTCTGTGTCATTCCTTATTTTCTGTGTTAAAAACATACCACTAAGTTCTACACACATTCGAGACTTGCGGGATGCAGGGCTACAGAGTAGCAACAGCTGTGTTTCTCTCCTCTCCTCAGTCAACTAGGATATCAAAGGAGACCACCTGGGACCACAAAAAGACAGGATTAGAATTACTTTGGAACCAACCAAATCACCAGAGCATTTAGAGACCACAACTCTACCCAGACCTCCAGCTCTACCCAGTTGGGAAACTTCTCTAAAGAACAAGGAATACCAAAGATCACAACAAGACAATTATTTTGGGTACCCACCAAGTCACCATTGAGTGAAAACACATGTGGCTCCTGGACAGAGAGGAGCCTAAGGAGAGATTCCTGGCGCTAAAGCTCGTTATCCACTCCAGAGAGGCTGGTAACAGTCTGGCAGTTTGCCAGTTGAGGAGCCACCTCCAGCCTGTTTTACCAAGAAAAAGACTGCTGAAGGGAGGAGAGGACTCCCCTAAGACTCACCAAAATGCAACTGTGCTTCTCCATTTGCTACTGCCTTCAGAGATTGGAGCAGCATGGAGGACACTCTGTGCTGACATTTGGGGGCAGAGATCTGGCCAGGGAAATTCAGAAGAGCTATGCCCTCGTGGTCTAGTGGTGGGGCTGTACAGTGGGGAGCCTTTCCATGTTGTTCTCCTGATGAGAAAATGATGAATAATTGCCTCAGAACCTACAGACTATAAACAGGACTTGCTCAGAAACTCACAGGGCCCAGCAATGCTTCCTGGCTTGGCAGAGAAGCTGAATTGAGCCCGGAGCTTTGGATCCTTTAGGTGTGGGAGTCTCTTTGCATAATCACTATGCCATCTCTCCCCCACTCTGCTTTATCTCTTGGTCAGGAGTGAGTGATTAAGCTAAAAACCCTACTTATAGGTTAAAAAAAAGCCCTCAGGCTACCATACCCCAGAGGGAAGAAAAAGAATAAAAGAGGGTTTAACAGCCACTGTCCTTCAACTCAAGAATTGAGATAACTAAAAACAACTGTTATTTCCACAACTGTGAACTCTTTAAGTACCTTACTTAGACACAAGTCAATCCAAGCAAGAGTGATTAGTGGATTGAAAAGTGCTGATAGAAGGACCTCATGTCACACTGTAATAATGGTTAAACCAAGGAGAAACACTGGAGAAATGAGCTAGGACAAAAGTCCAGCTAAAAGCCCCCCAAAAGGTAGAAACATAGGAAAATGATATCAACATCCAAATGCTAGCTAAGGAATTAGTCACAGGAGTGAGGAAATAGTTTGAAAGAATTGTCACCAGAAATGTAAAAGCAACAATTGAGTCTCTGAAAGAAAGCAGTAACTATCTCAAGGTACTTAGAGAGCTGAAAGCTGAAATAGCTGAGCTAAGAATACAACTAGATGAACAAGCTAAAACAGTATCAGAACAGAGTAACAAAATAGATGGGCTACAGAAAACAACAGAGGGGATAGAGAATAGAATAAAAGAGGCAGAAAACAGAATTAGCAAGATTGAGGATGAATTAGATTAATAGATACTGAAAACAACAACTAGAGGAAGAAAGAGATGGATGGGAAGAAAGCATTCTATAGGACATAATAGATGAGAACTTCTTAGTCTAGATAACATAAAAGATATAAAGGTTCAAGAAGCCCAGAAGGTCCCAAACAGAATTAACCCAGACTTAAAGACACCAAAACACATCATAATTAGAATGAAAAGGAATAAGGATAAAGAAAGGATCCTGAAGGTTGCAAGAGAAAAACAGTCACTTACAGAGGAAAACCAATAAGATTAGCATCTGACTTCTCCACACAAACACTACAGGCCAGAAGAGAATGGCAAGATATCTATCGAGTTCTCAATAAGAAAGGCTTTCAACCAATAATACTGTACCTTGCTAGACTATCATTCAGACTAGATGGAGTCATAAAAACCCAGTTGAAGGAACCAACTATCACCAAGCCTGCCCTGAAAGAAGTTCTGAAAGGTATCCTGTAAACAATCAGATCACCATAAACATGCCATATATCAGAGCACTCTAAAAATTTACAATAATAACATTAAAATATCTTTGATCTATAACATCAATAAATGTCAATGGCCTGAATTCACCTATTAAAAGGCTCAGAATAGGAAGATGGATCAGAAAACACAACCCAACTTTATGTTGTCTGCAGGAATCCCACCTAACTCAACAAGACAGTCACAGACACAAAGTGAAAGGATGGAAAGCTATCATACAAGCCAATGGAACACAAAAAAGGGCAGGAACAGCTATGATGCTATCTGACATGTCAGACCTTAAAATAAATAAAATTTAAAAAGGTAGGGATGGTCATTACTTAGTGCTCAGAGGGTCAATCAATCAAGAGGACTTAATGATTATCAGTATTTATGCACACAAGGAGAAGTCATCTAAATACATCAAACATCTGCTGAAAGAGCTACAGCAATATATTAACAGCAACACAATAATAGTAGGGGACTTCAACACCCCATTCTCTCAACATGACAGATCATCCAGGCAGAAAATCAATAAAGACATAAGGGAGCTGAATGAAGAGATAGATAAACGAGAGCTATTGGATATTTTCAGAGCAAAATTTGTGATTTCTCCATTTTCAGCCCATCTTGGATGGAGCTTGAAGAAATTGTTAAGTGAAAAAGTCAGAAACAGAAGGATGAAAATGGTATGATCTCATTCACAGCAGAAGTTGAAAACAAGATCTGACAAGAAAACACTAAGCAGAACGTGGACTTTAGTTGTACTGCACGAATGTAAATGACTCTGGGGTGGGTGGGTGAGTAGGTGGGGGAGTTCAGGTCCTGGAACAGGATGGCAGAGGACTGAGTGGGGGTTGTATTGTTGTGTGGAAAATGAGAAATGTTATGCATGTACAAACTACTGTATTGACTGTAAAACATTAATCCCTCAATAAAGAAAGAAAGAAAAAAAGTTCTACACACATTAAACCAGAGGAGATCACATAATCCACTAAAGTTCAAAAGCAGAATTCATTGTGACTTTCTTAGAGGCTAGCAGCTTCATATCAATTAAGGAATAAATTATTTAATGTCACATTTCTACTTGACCAATTTTTTGCTTTAGCTGGTAGCATTGCAGTGAGTGAACTTTACACAGGAAGGGGAAAAGAAAGAAAGGTAACCCCACTGAAAGAAGCACAATACACAGGCACAGGCCAGGAAGGGCATGTTTTCTGCAGGGAGCTATGGGCAGGTATCTACCAGAACACAGGATGGTGGGTAGGAACTGTGGGGTTTGTGGTTGAACTACAAAGCCAGATCTATTACAAGCCCTGAGAAGGATCTTAGACCTCAGAGAATAAGCTATCACTGTGCTTTTTCTATGAAGAAAAATAGATCCATTATAGAAACTCTAATTTTTATCCCTTTAGCATTGTGGAAGGTGTCTCAATATTAGATGAAATGGGACTGAGAGCTGTTAGAACTAATTCAAAGTGCTAACTGTGAATAAGACAGTTAATAATGGGAATAGAGGACCATAGCTTACTATTTCAATGAGCAATAAATAGAAGAAAGAGAAGGAAATAAAGATTTGTAGGACCTATTATTACACTGCTTGGGATATTAGCAACACTAATAATAGTAGGTGGGACATGGAAACAACCTAAATGTTTGTTGGTGGATTATGGATAAAGATGTGTCACTGCTGCAATGGAATTCTTCTCCGCCATTAAAAGGATGAAGTAGTGCCCTTTGCAATAGCATGAATAGAAATTGAGCTAATACTACTGAATGAAGGTGTCAGAATATGTAAGTAAATCAACAGATTATTTCTTTCATAAATAGCAGATAAAGAAAAAATAAATGAACTAAAAAAAATAATAAAAACAGAGCAAAAATGGCTGTTACTAGAGGGAAAGGAAAAGTGTGGGTAAGAGGAACAGGTAGAAGGAGCTTTTTCATTTTTTATTGAGGGGATTATGGTTTACAGTAATACACACACATATATCAATGTACCAATGAGGTGGGAACTGGGCTCAAGTCTGCCTGGGTCACGTACCACATCAAATAGCAGGTGAGCTGTTTTGTGAGTACAAATATCCAGGTGAGCTGTTTTGTGAGTACAATCACAGGCATTTTTGTTTAATTTTCTTCTAACCAAACTTACAGTTCTGACCATAGAATCTTTTGTTCCCTTTTGTTATTAGTGATTTAATAACGACCAACAAGATTGTGGGATAAGAGGGGTACAATTCCACACCATTCCCACCACCAGAGTTCCATATTTCATCCCCTTCATTAGAAGCTTTCCTATTCTTTATCCCTCTGGGATTATGGACCAAAGATCTTTATGGGGAGAAGGTGGGAGGTCTGGCTTCTGTAATTGCTGCTCCACTGGACATGGACATTGACAGGTATATCCATCACTTCCATCCACAGAATCTTTTTAAGGCCTTTTGGAGTGGCTTGTAAAATTCATCTTCATTTTATATTTTTTCTTTAAAATAAACTGAAATAACATTGCATTAGAACATATAAGTGCCAGATGTGCATTATTAAGATTCCACAAGTGCATATACAATAGTAAATTCCTCACAGAAGGTCTAATTCTGCCCTTTATTGTACAGATAGCCCCTTTAAGCCAATTATATACTCCCTTACCTCATACCCTTTTATCACTAGTTGATCATATAGCCTAATAATTTAGTTTTTGTTTAATTCATTTGTGAATTTCTTTTATCAATATACCAAAATCAGATAAAAATGGATTGAAGATCTTGATATTAGACCAAAAAAGTTACATTCCAATTTTGATCTCACCTTGGATGGAACCTGAAGGAATATTGTTAAGTGGAATGAGTCAAGAAGAGAGGGATGAATATTGGATGACCTCATTTATAGGTAGAACTTGGGCAACAGGATGTGAAAAAGAGAACACAGGGTGATTTTCTGAACCAGAAGTGGTGTACTTCCCCAAAGCCAGGAACTCTGGGGAAGGAAAAGAAGAAGTGGGGTGTTGTAGGGTCTGGAGCCCTAAGTTGCTGGTGAGAGCGTTTTGTTGACACCTGTCACAAGAACCCAGGAAATTGTGGCCATGTGTAGACAATTGTGCTATAAACTATTGACCTCCCAATAAAATGGAAAAAAAATGAATTGGTCAGCTAGATGTATAGTACATCTTATAACAATAATAAAAAAAGTCACTGACAGTGTTCTTATTCGAGAACTCAGAAGTTCACTTCTCAGTTCCTATTTTATCTGGCCTCTAAGAAATCTCTGAAAATATTAATGAATACTCATTTCATTCATTTATTCAATAAGTGTGCTTGAACACATATTAAGTGATGAGCACTGATTTCCATGATAGGAACACAGTATTGAAGGACACAGAATCTTTTTGTCCCAGTTTTATTAAGGTATCACTGACAGCAAATGTCCAAGTTTAAGATCCACACTATGATTACTTGATAAATGAATGTAACATAAATTAATTACTATGGGGAGTTGGGTGGTAGCGCAGTGGGTTAAGCGCACATGGCACAAAGCTCAAGGACCAGCATAAGGATCCCAGTTTGAGCCCCCACCTCCCCACCTGCAAAGGAGTCACTTCACAGGCTTTGAAGCAGGTCTGCAGATGTCTATCTTTCTCTCCCCCTCTCTGTCTTCCCCTCCTCTCTCCATTTCTTTTTTTTTTTTTTTAAATTTTTTATTTATAAAAAGGAAACATTGACAAAACTATAGGATAAGAGGGGCACAGATTTGCACAATTCCCACCACCAGGACCTTCGCATACCATTCCCTCCACTGGTAGCTTTCCTATTCTTTAACTCTCTGGGTGTATGGACCCAAGGTCATTGTGGGATGCAGAAGGTGGAAGGTCTGGATTCTGTAATTGCTTCCCCACTGAACATGGGCATTGACAGGTCAATCCATACTTCCAGCCTGCCTCTCTCTTTCTCAAGTGGGGAAGGGCTCTGGGGAAGCAGAGCTCCAAGGCACATTAGTGGGATTGTCTGTCCAGGGAACTTTGGTTGCATCCTGCTAGCATCTGGAACCTAGTGGCTGAAAAGAGAGTTAACATACAAAGCCAAACAAATTGTTGAACAATAATGGACCTAAAGGCTGGAATAGTGCAGATGAAGTTTTGTGGGGTCCTCCATTTTGTAGATAGCTAGTAGGCCTATTTTAGTTATATTCCAAAGGGCTTGTAGCTATACTAGTGTTTTGTTTTTTTTTCGCCTGAGCCTGAAATCTGATATGCAGGTGGACCCTAATTATTGTCTGGGGAGATGATTTCATGGCTGGGAATAGGACCAGAAAGCTGGATCAGGGAAGAGAGTAGCTCTCTAATATGGGAAAGGGGTATAAATATTGTTAACTGTAAACCCCACTGATTTGATGTGATCTGTGGCCCACAATCAGCTTAGGAACCTATGTGACCTCCTCATCCCTGCAGATCTGAGCTCACATTCTGTGGTCATGAGTAGGAACATTCCATGCTGCCCCACTATCAACCCATCTTCCTCAGGTGTAGCCTAGAGTATGTTGTCCATCCTCCCTTCAGAGGATGGAACATTCTGTACCGCTGCTGAGCCAAGTTAAGGGCAAGGTCCTATGGGGGCCCATAAAGGGGTCTATTTTGTTGTTCATGATAGAAATGACTGGCAACAATGGAGAGAGGTTTTTATTTGAAGTCTAGGCCAATCAAGTCTGTTTGGGAATCTCAGGACTCCCCGATTAGGGTCCCAGCTTTTGGAATGGCCTGATAATGACTAAAGAGTCATCGTTAAAGTATGCCAGTCTCTTGCCCTTATTCAGCTTTTGCAGTTCTTGCTTTAATAAGGTTAGCTTTGGAGTGAGTGAGATAACTGTAATAGGAAGTAGGTGAGGAGGGTATCTGGGTCTAAGTGGATACTATTTCATTATGAACTTGGTACTGACTCACTACAGACTATTGTGTATTTTTGCTTTCAGATATATATTTTGCCCTAATTTATGGATACATGTGAACATATGCTCTATCTTATGGGACCTGTTTTATATCTAGGTTTTGGGACTTTGTTAGGAAGTGAACCTCCTGGAATGGAATTAGAGAATATCATGAAAGGAAAGGTCTCACCCAAGTGATGAGGGTGACGGGTTGGCAATCCATGCCTGATGTCTCTGTACAAAGTCTGACGTGAAGCACGCTGAGATGGTACTCATTGCATTGATTTGGTTGGAATTGGCAGATGCATTGTCATTTGGTATGAATTGAGTAAAGTATGCAGGAAAGTGAACCCCACCCCAGATGTTCGAGGATTGGGAGAAACATAGGCTCTATAGAGGCAGCGGGAGATTCCTGTTGTCTTAGGGTTTAAGAAGACAATAGATAGTTATTGCAGTAATCACATTGTTTAGCAATTAGGTTAACTTTAAAAAATCCCTTTGTTAGGATTTGCTGTATCATAGATGGAATCACCATAATTTATATCCTTTGACATTATTTGCATATAGCTATGCCACTGGTTGCTTCTGTTGTCCATGGTCTAAGCTTTTAAGAGAGTCAACATATCAAAGACTCAGCCTATGTATTAAAAAGACTCAGTCTGTGCTCTAAAAAGTTTGAGACATTCAATCAGTTTTTCCCCTCTCATATAAGTTAAATAGTGATTTATATGATTACAAATTAATAGGAGTGTACATAAACACCATTCCTACCACCAAAAGACTGTGTCCCATCCCCCCATGAAGTTGAACATCCACCCTCACCCTCCTCTCTCCATTTCTTTCTGTCCTATCTAACAATGACGCCATCAAGAACAACAACAATAATAACTACAACAACAATAAAAAATAAGGGCAACAAAAGGGAAAATAAATTTTAAAGCATTAAAAATTGCTATGACATGGCTAAACCTTCATTCACTTCACATTTGGATGGGGGTGCATGGTGAGAATAAGATGTATTTTTTAGGAACCTGAGAGTTATCTCAGTGATACAGCACTGGGCTTACATGACTGAGGCTCCAAACACCCACATTAAATCTCTGGGTCTACCATCTGATAGTACTACTACATTTGAGCAGTGCTCTGATCCATCTCTCTCTGTGTGTATTTTTCATAAAAATGCCCTTTTAAAAAGTACTGAGAGCATGACAAACTGCTTTTAGAAAAACACTAGACTCAATGGCAAAAGAATTGGAAGCTTTTCCTCTCACCACTCTCACCACTCTCACACTCAACGGTTTTGAAAGTCCTAGCCAGCATAGCAATCAATTTAAGATAGCAATCAATTTAAGTCAACAATGCAATTTCTTAGAAAACTTCAAACTTGTCAAGAAAGGGGAAAGAAATAGATTATCATATAGGGTAAGTACCCTTTCAAGTGCATAGTCTTGGGTTTGAAGCCCAGTAAAATATGGGAGCACCACAGAACTAGAATCAAGGGATGCTACACAGATGGTGAAAGAGCACAGTGGTTTTCCTCTCTCTCTCTCTCTCTTTCTCTCTCTCTCTCTCTTTCTCTCTCTATCTCTCTCTGTCTCTCTCTTTCTCTCTCATATGTAAAAATAATTGTAAAACTGACCCAGGTGTATTGTACGAAAGTATAAAACTCTGGAATGTATGTGTGTGTGTGGGGGGGGTTCAGATCCTAGAACATGATGGTGGAGGAGGATGTAGTAGGGGTTGAATTATTATGTGAAAAACTGAGGAATGTTATTTACATACAAACTGTTGTATTTTACTGTCAATTATTAACCATTAACCCCTCAATAAACAAATTTTAATAATACTGACCCAGGAGCAGTTGAATTGTACATGCACAAGGCTCTAGTGCTATAAAATTTGTAAGAGACCAGATCTTAACTTGTGTCTCACTAAGAAAACATATGATAATTACGTGGCAAGATGGAAGTATTAGCTAATGTCACCATCTTGCAACATACAAATGACTAAAGTCAACTCACTCTGTGTCCTAAATTGACATAATACCATATGCCCATGGTATGTCAATAAAAAAGATGATTACTTTTAAGGAATAGTGGATAATAAGGAATGGAAAGAGTGAGACCAGATTAAATGCTTGAAAAAGAGAATTAACAGGAAGGCGAAAAGTATAGTGTGTTGAGGCAATCTTATTATTTTGAATGAGACACATGAGTATAGTTCTAGCCAAAGAAAAGTGGTGGTGAAACAGAAGAAAAGAAAAAATGCAACAGATAGTTTATGAGGAGAGTACTATTTTGGAGATGGAAGTATATGAGATCAAGAAGAAAATAAAGAATTATGTGCATATAGGATAAAAGCCCTATTTCCTTCAGAAATAATAACAAAGCAAGAAAATACAAGTGAAAATGCCAATAGATTTGATTTTAGATGCAAAAAATACTGAGGTCCTAATCTGTGTTCTCTTCAAAAAGAGGATAAATCATCTATTAAGGACAAGGAATGCAGAGGTGGGGCTGTAGACTTGGGGGACGGGTGTGTGACAAATTTGTCTGGAGGCAAATCCAAGGCCAACTAAAGCTTTTTTTAATGACCTCGACATTTCCACTGAATCTGAAATCCAGAAAAGGAAAAGGAGTGGACACAAAATTATCTCAAGTTGAATCTTACTTCCATTAAATACACAGGAATGAGAAGCATATATGGCTCTATGAAAATTTACCTCCCAGTGAACATTTACATGTGTCCAAAAAGACACTTCTCCAAGGAAATATTCATTCACCTAGAGAACATTATTTTGTTAAAGAGAATTCTCAGTTAAAGATATCCACCAATAATGACTACAAAAAATAATGCTGACTACTGATCGCTTCTCCAGTAACTAGCCCAAAAGTCCTTCTTTTCAATTATGACAGTATGGAAAAGGCTAAAAGCAAGGTTGAAAATGTGTTTTCTGTTAAACAGGTTATGGAAAAGGCCCCAAACACTGAGATAGTAAACATTTCAAAGTGATGTGGTGAGGGGGTCCAAATTCTAGGTAAATGAGTTGGGTTAAGTTCCAGTTTGAGGTTAACTCCTCTCTTGTAAAATTGGTCATTAGGCTGTAACAAAAGGTTCTACTAATTTAGAAAAACAAAACACTTTGTGACTGGATTCAACAACTGTTAAATGAACGATTGGAGCTAAATTGCTTCCTAGTAAAGGTGAAATAGACCAGTGATTGTTCAGAAGCATTTTCAGTTTGCTGTTTTTCTTTCTTTCCTTCTTTCTTCTTTCCTTCCTTCCTTTTTTTCCCTTCTTTTTCTTTTTGGCCCATGATCTAAAAAGAGCTTTTACATGTTTAATTGGTTTCATTTAAAAAGGTTACAGAAATGCCTTCCTAATATCTTTGATTTTGCCATTTGGCTAGTAAAGCCTAAAATTTACTACTACCCTCTTTGCAGGAAAATGTTTGCCAATCCTTAGACTAAATGATTGTAAGACTGTAAAATAAGAAAAGGTGACAAGCCTCAAAGGGGATAATATAAACTCAGATGTAATTGTGATATGTTTACCCACTTATATCAGGTGTTTGCATGTGTTTTCATATGCTAGTTTGTGGAAGAAGGTTGCTCTACATCTTATCATTAATCTATGTATTGCCTTTTAGAATGTGTTTTGTTTATTTATGTCTTTTAATGAGAGATACAGAGAGATTATATTAGTGAGAGAAACCAAACCACTGGACTGTTCTGGCTTCTGGTGGTGCTGGGGATTGAATAGGGGACCTCAGACCTTCAGGCATGAAAATCTTTCACATAACCATTATGTCATCTTCCTAGCCTCTCTCTATCTTGCCTTTAAAAAAAAAATCAGTTCTGTACTCTGCAAAGACCTTATGATGGATACTTGTGTTTGTGAGTAACTGAGTTGCTGGAGAGGACAGATTTTGGAAGTGAATTAATCATCCATTGAGGTGATTTCAGGTGAAATGTGATGACTAACCCAAGTGGAAGTTAAAGATGGTGGGACCTCTGGAAATGGCAAAGCATGCTGGTTTCCCTATCCAAAAACATGTGAGCCAGTGCAAAAATCTTTAAGACCAAAAATGTAGAGATGTGTGGAGTCAATTTGAGGGAGTAGTCTCAGAAATTAAAAAAAAAAATAGAGTGGAGGTGGTCACCAAGTATGACTTCATGAAATAGAACTTGAAGTCAGATTAACATGTCATGGTAGTATCTGCAAATTGGTGGCTGAAAAGCATTAAGATACAAAGCAGAACAAATTTTTTAATAATCAGGAATCTATAGGTAAGAATATAGCAGATAAGTCTTCATGTGGGAAGGATCTAGGAAGTCTATTTTAGGTATATTCCAAGGGGGCCCATGACTTTACTAATTTTTGCCTGAGCAATTACAGAAGCCAGATCTTCCACCTTCTGCACCCCATAATGTTCCTGGGTCCATACTCCCAGGGGGCATAAATAGGAAAGCTTCCAATAGAGGGAATGAGCGGAAGAATGTTGGTGGTGGGAATTTTGTGGAATTGCACCCCTCTTATCCTACAGTCTTGTTAACCATTATTAAACCAATAAAAATAAATTAATTCATTCAAAATGGAACTCAAAGACTGCTAGGGCCAAAGTTCCTTCTTTTAATCTGTGTGGGTTTTTATCACAGGTACATTTCTGTAGGTGATAGTTCCTGCTGGGTATACACATCATGGGGTGGGGGAGATTTATACTAATTATTCTTGGGATGACTGACTCTTATGTAACAACAGAGTTCTGAGAATAAAAACAAAACAAAATAAACAAACAAAAAACCTGTCACCTATCCCTAAACACCCCAGGGGTAGCACAGTGCCTGTCCATCTTCTCTTTGAGAATAGTTCTTAACTGAGCTCTGGTTGCTTGCCTGGCATACCGCTGAGCATTTCCAGTCAAATATGATGGGAGATTTAGGAACACCACCTCCTCATACCTGGCAGGGAGATTAAGCATTCTGGGTTCCCTATCCAAAAACATGTGAGCCAGTGCAAAAATCTTTAGGAGCAAAAATGAGAGATGTGTGGAGTCAATTTGAGGGAATAGTCTCAGAAATTTAAAAAAAAAATAGAGTGGAGGTGGTCACCAAGTATGACTTCATGAAATGGAACTTGAAGGATTGGATTGGATTGGATTGGATTGTGGTGGTATGAAGGCTGAGTCTTGCCTTGGAGTAATCAAGTCGACTACCTGAGAAACTGGCTGCTGAGCTGGGACAGCAATAACCACCCATCTCCCAACACCCTCCACCTTGCCATTACACTGACTGTCTTCACTAAGAGTAACAGCTGCTGGCTTTTTGAGTACTGTCCTCTGTGCTCTATATTTCACCTTTGAATGAGGTGGATTCATTCTCATTTCACAATTGGGGAAAATAGATGTGCAGGAAAGGAAAATACTAACAAGACTGGATGACTACCACATGCAGCTCTCTCTCTCTCTCTCTCTCTCTCTCTCTCTCTCTCTCTCTCTCTCCTGTGCTATTGTTGTTTGGACAGATTTAGAAATTGAGATAGAAGGAGAGGAAGGGAAGAGACAGCTGCAACACTGCTTCACCATTTATGAAGCATTACCTGGGAATGAGAGGCAAACCTGGGAACTGAAGACTTGAACCTGGGTCCTTGTATATGGTAACATGTGGCTTCAACTAGCTGTGCCACCACTTGGCTCCAAGACTCAAATAGTTTTTAGTTTTATTGTGAGATATTTGTTTCAGTATAGTCTTTAACACATAGGCACAACCTCTCATCTCTCTCTTGATTGGCGTCTAGGAGACACAAAAGGATCCCAATGTCCCTTCATCCTGTTTTTCCCTCCTTCCCCAGAGTCATTTGCTTTGGTGTAAAACGCCACAGCCAGTCGAAGTTTCACTTTACATTTTCCTGTACAGTTCTTTATTCTGCAATTCCACACATAAGCGAGAACATTTGGGATTGTTTTTTTTTTTTTCTCTTTCTGCCTTGTCTCACTCAACATGATGCTTTTGAGTTCTGACCAGAATGTGGCAAAGGAGATGACCTCATCATTTGAGACAGCTGCATGGTACTGCTCCAAGTGGAGGCACTTGAAGGATATAGTCTGTGTCTGGCCTGTGATGTTGGGGGACTCTGCATACTTGGCCTCACGCCCCTCTGGCCTCACGCCTGGCCCTCACGACCTCTGAAGGTGGAGATGGAGGTGGCAAAAGCAGGATGGAAGTGAGCCAGCCATTGCTGAGCAGGGCTTAGGGCTTCTCTGCCCCACAGAACAAGTTGGGGCCCGGCAGGACCTGGCTCCCTGGCTCCAGGCAGGTGTGTGCATGTGCGCAGGTGCATCTTCTGGAGAGTCAGGGACTCCTCCTGCAGCGCCCACAGCTCCTGCTGCTGCCTGGCCTGCAGGGCCTGCTCCTCCCTCAGCTGCTGGGCCAGAGATGCCACCTCCTGCCGCAGCTGCATGTGGGTGCTCTGGGCCTGGGAGCAGGCGCCCCAGAAGTGGAGGCAGGCAAGAGAGAAGGCTGCCTGCTGGGCTTGGGCCTCCTGCAGCGTGGCCTGCATGGTGGCCAGCTCCTCCTCTGCAGCCCAGACCTTGTCGATGAGCTGACACTTTGTTTGGATCTCGGCGGCCAGCCTGGCGGCCAGCGCCTTCTCCCTTCTCACACAGAGGTGGCTCTGAACACACCGCACAAGTCTACACACCAGCAGGATGCCCAGCAGCAAGCCGGCCAACGGGGCGCAGCACAGCACCTCCTGCTGGACCCCTGGGTGCCAGGATGCTATGGGCAGCAGGCCCACCAGCGCTAGCACCTTCACCAAGACTGGCCCAAACGCGGGAGCCAGCGAGGCCAACATCCCTCCAGGGCTCTGCTCTTGGGGATCTGGCCGGTCTCCCTGGAGACCCCAACACAGCACGCACCATGGAACCCCCTACATTCCACCTGGAACCCCCACAACGGACACCCTGGGTGGGTCAGTTGGGTGGTCAGTGGGGGGGGAGGGAGGAGGGCCTGGAAGTAAGCAGGATTCCCTCTTTAGGCCTAAGGGTCACTGTCCCTCTTACTGACTTCATATCAATGGAGAATTCAAGCCTGGTGACAGGGACATTGACAGGTGTGCGACTGGACTAATCTCTGTACCCACAATCCTAAGGGTTCCCATACTCTGTCACTAGGTTGAATCATACCCCTGAATGCACAGTCAGCCACTGTTACCTTTTTGTGTGTGATCATTTTAATTTATCTTTAAATTTATCTTTACTGTTTTTTAAATTTTTATTTATAAAATGGAAATATTGACAAAGACCAAAGATCATAGAATAAGAAGGGTACATACAATTCCATACAATTCCTACCACTAGAACTTTGTATCCCATCCCCTCCACTGGAAGCTTTCCTATTCTTTATCCCTCTGGGACTATGGACCTAGGATCATTATGGGATGCAGAAGGTGATAGGTCTGGCTTCTGTAATTGCTTCCCTGCTGAACATGGGTGCTGGCAGGCCGATCCATACTCCCAGCCTGTCTCTCTCTTTCATAAGTGAGGCAGGAATTTGGGGAAGGGGAGCTCTAGGACACTTTGGTAGGGTCATCTGCCCAGGGAAGTCCAGTAGGCATCATGGTAGCATCTGGAACCTGGTGGCTGAAAAAGAGTTAAGATATAAAGCAGATCAAATTGTTGACTAATCATGAGCCTAAAGGCAAGAGTATTGCAGATGAAGATTTGGGGGTCTCGATTTTGGAAAAAGCTAGAAGATTTGCCGTTTTAAATGATTTGTTTATGGTCATTATTTACTTATTTAACTTCAGATAGATACAGAATGAGAGAGAAATTGATCATCACCCTGGTAAATGTTGTGCTGGGGTCTAAACTAAATAATCAGGCCTTACATCCAAAGCTTTTTACAATGTGTTACCTTCCATACCACAAATTAAATTTTTTCAAATGATTTAAGTAGAAGAAAGGAAGTGACAGTTAACTGTGTAATCACCCTCAGTCAGCTTACAAGAAACAGAGACCCTTTCTATCAGTAACTGAGTAACTAAGAATGAGGAAATAAGAGTTAAGATTTTGTTTACTTATTTGTTTTATTGGGGAATCTATGACCTATAGTAAATATAGTTGTTGATACATGTGTGTAAAATTTCTCTCTTTTTAGCAAAACACTGTCACCACCAGCCTATGTTTCTCCACTGTCATGTACCAGGACCTGAAAGCTGCTCCCCTCTCAGTTTTTTGTTTTTTTGTTTTTGTCTCCAGGGTTATCATTAGGGCTTGGTGCCTGCACTACAAATCCAGGGCTCCTAGAGGCTATTTTTTCCCCTTTGTTGTCCTTGTTCCTGGAGGCTATTTTTTCTTCTTTATTGTCCTTGTTGTTTATCGTTGTTATTGTTGTTATTATTGTTGCTACTGCTGTTGTTGTTACATAGGACAGAGAGCAACTGAGAGAGGATGGGAAGACAGAGTGGGAGAGAAAGACACCTGCCGGCCTGCTTCACCACTTGTTAAGAGACCCCCCTGCAGGAGTTGGGGGCTGGAACAGGGATCTTTGCGCTTCATACCATGTACGCTTAACCCACTTAGCCACCATCCAGTCCCCTTAGAGTTCTTTACTTTGGTGCAATACACCGAACCAAGTCCAAGTCCTGCTTTGTGTTTCCCTTTCAGTTCTTATCTCTCAACTCCCGTCTATGAGTGAGATGATCTCAAATTCATTTTATTTTCTTTCTGGCTTATCTCTCTTAACATGATTCCTTCTAGCTTCATCCAAGATGATGTAAAGAAGGTGAATTTATCATATAATTATTAATAGTTGAGTAGTATTCCATTTTGTATATATGTCACAACTTTCTTAGCCACTCATCTGTTGTTGCATATCTATGTTGCTTCCATATTTGGTTTATTACAAATTGTGCTGCTACAAACATAGGTATACACAGATCCTTTTGAGTTAATGTGTTTGATTCCTTAGGATATATCCCCAGGAGAAGGTCATAGGATATATATATATATATATATATATATATATGTATGTATAGGTATATATATATATATGTATAGGTATAGGTATATGTATATATATATAGGGTAGGTTCATTTCTATCTTTCTGAGAGTTCTCTAGAATGCTCTACATAGGGGTTGGACCAGGGTTGGACCAATTTACATCCCCACTAGCAGTGTAGGAGGGTTCCTTTATCCCAGCAACCTCTCCAACATTTGTAGTTACCATCCTTTCTGATGTATGACATTCTCACTGCAGTGAGGTTGTATCTTGTTGTTGTCTCTACTTGCATTTCTCTGGCAATCACTTGTTTATTTTATAGTGGAGTTGTATTCCATTCTGTACATACACCACACCATCTTTTTCTTTATGTCTTAAATTCTTCCATTTCTTTGCCATTGTAAAACAATATTGCAATAAAAATGCAGATAACTCTTCAAATTAGTGTTTTGTATTCCTCAAGTAAATGCCCCAAAGTCGAATATCTGGATGACATTGGGTTTCTAGTTTTAATTTTTGAGGGATTCTCCTTACTGCTTTCTAGCATGGTTCACTAATCTGTATTTCCACCTGCAATGGGTAAGCTTTCCCTTTTCTTCATACCATCTTGTCTTTTGGATAATAGCCATTCTTAAAGGAATAAATGAGTTATATTTCCCTGACAATAAGAGGTGGTGATAATAGGAGATGATTACTGGCTATGTGTGTGCCTTCTTAGGAGAGATATTATTTTAGATATTCTGCCTGCTTTTTTTTTTCTTAGTGACTGAGTAATGATTAACAAAATTGTAAGATAACAGGGGTATAATTCCACACAGTCTCCACCACCAGCATTCTGTGTTCCATCCCCTCCATTAGAAGCTTTCCTATCCTTCAACCCTCTCTGAAAGTGTGGACCAAATTTTTTTATGGGGTATAGAAGGTGGAAGGTCTGGCTTGGTAATTGCATCTCCACTGGACATGGACATTGGCAGGTCAATCCATACCCCTAGCCTGTTTCTGTTTTTCTCTAGTGTGGTGGGGCTCTGGAGAGGAAAGATTCCAGGACACATTGGTGAGGTCGTCTGCCCAGGGAGGTCAGGATGGCCTCATGGTAGTGTCTGCAACTTGGTAGCTAAAAGGCATTAAAATATAAAGCAAATTGTTCAATAAATGGGAAGCCCAAAGGTAGGAATAGAGTAAATGAAACTAGGGGTCTTCATGTGGATAGAAGCTAGGAAGTCTACTTTAGGTATGCTCCATGTGGCCCATGACTTTAGTAATTTGATAGCTGACATTCTGCCCACTTTTAAAATGGTCTTTGGAGAGTTGCTATTATTAAATGTTATGTGTCATATATGATGCATCCCTTTCCAAACCAAACGGTGTGCTGATATTTTCTCTCATCCAGTAGGATTTTTTTCTATCTATTAATGTATTTCCATAGTGTTCTTGCTTTGTTGGATTCTTTGCATCCTGAATTTCTGTTATCTTCTTATTTGAAGATTCAGCTTCTACCTTCTATATATTTTTTCTGTGCTCATTAATTTCCCCCTCAGTTTTATGTATCTCCTTGATAAATTTTCTGGGTTATTTGGTGTCAATTTGACTTGTTTTTCTGGGCCGGCTTTTTTTTTCTCCCCCTACTTCTTTGAGTGTATTATAGTTAGTTGAACTCATCTCATATATAGACACAGAGCACCAAATAATCACAGATGACACAAAGACAAAGTGCATTCTCAGGAGCACTGAACACTGCACGTTACTACAGCCTCTCAAAATCAAGGATATAAGGTAATTATATTTGTGTCATCACTAGGAGCATCCTTGCCTGTCTAAAGCAAATAGTGAAACCAGGAATAAGAGTGGAGACACACACAACCCAAAGATCATCTTAGAGATGAACTCCTGCAGGCTGATTCCTTCCTCTGCTACGCCTTTGGGTGCTACTCAGTGCTATAAATAGAACTGCTGGAACCAGAAGCCATTCACCATTTTTCTGCTTAAAGCTGGCAGGAGTTTGGAACACTAGTGGATTTAGGATAAGAAGCATAGGAATATTTGTGCACATTTTCAACATAGATTGCCCAGTGCAAAAGGCATAGTAAAATCATGGTGAAGAAAGTCTATGATTAAACTGATTCTCCAAACTGGTGCCATTTCTAGAAGTCTTGCCATTGAGTCTCTTTTGCTGAACCTCATTCAGTTGTACAGAGTTATGGGCTGTAGCCACAACCCAGTGTCTCAGCTCTGCAAGTGAAGGCTGAGCTTTATAACACACTCTCTGTCTTAAAGGAGCAATGACTTGAAGCAGAACTGGCATGGGGAAAATTACTGTAAAGAACAATTTATTCCTGCTGGTTTGTCTTAATAAATGTGTTTGTCAAGCTTTTTTTTTTTTCTTTTCTTTTTTTTTTTTATGGGGTCAGTTGGTAAAGAATTGCCTTAAGGGGCCTTGTGGCATAGTGGAAAATACAATTTCATAAGTTTATAACAACTGTGCATAAGCTAAGTAAAAGCACAGGTACTTTTAAAAGACTCATTAAATAGAAGCATGACTGTGCCTCTGAGCTCTGTGTGCCATACTCTAATCAAAAATGAAATGGGGGTGGAAACTTGTGATTTCCTTATTGGGTCTACTCTTCTTCAGAAAGACAGGTGAGAGTTTATTGTATTGCTTTAGTGTTTAGAGAGTGATACAATTTTGTTATTGTCTTTAATATTTTACTCTTGTCAGAAAGAAACATTTATTTAGGACAGAGTGATACCTGGAAATGCTTTGAGATTAGTCTATGAGTGGACATGTATGATGATCATCTTTATGGTAGATGAACCAGATTTGTCACAATTCACTCTCAAAATGCAGGAACCTCAAAGAACTATACCTTGTTGGTTTTCTTTTTTCTCTTTTGTGGTTAATGGTGGTTTATACTGCACCTATTAGCAGAATCCTGTGTCCCCACCCTCCCAACTATAGCCATCATAGTTCTCATAAAGTCTTAGGGACCATTTGTTGACTTGTTTGTTATTGTTGTTGCTGTTGTTTTTCAACTTCATTTGTTTCAGTTCTCTAGAGTCTGCATATGAGTGACATCATTGGGTAGCTGTCTTTTACCTCTTTACTTCTTTCACTAAGCACAGTCACCTCCATACCCATCTGTTTTGTCCATATTGTTTACAAAGCATACAATTTTCACAACCTCTGAGTATATAAACTAAACTGTATCCATTTCTGCCCCCCCAACACACACACTAGTGGAGTTGTTTCAAGCCCACACCTTTGTAGAGACAGCTCCATCCATATATATTTACATGCAAATTTTGAAATGAACAAGATTGTATAAGTTTGAACTAATGTAGAGACCACTTGGAGGTATGCTCTTTGGGAAGCAGAGAGTTGAGTGAGCAGGGTTGTTAATTAGGGAGTGCCTTTAAAATCCAAGCCCATAGGAAGGGAAGAAGGGGCCCAGCTGGACAGAGAGAGCTGTTGAATAATGACCTCCCTTCTAAGTGTTCCTAGTAAAATAGCCCAGCTCAGCTATTTTATTTATAAATATTTTATTTATTTATTTATGGTGGTGGTGGTAGAGATCGAACCTGGAATCCTTGGTTCCTCAGGAATGAAAGTTTTTGCCCAATCATTGTGCTATCTCCCCAGCCTTCAACATAATTATTCTGAGCTAGATTGATATGGCCAAGCACACATATCTGCATTACTCACTGGATGTGGGTTTGACTGAGGTCAGCCCAGTGCATCTCTACAGAGTCAGCAAGGGAAGGCAGCAGCTAGTCACACATTCAGCAGGTTCGGGGTAGGGGGTGGGTTCAAATTTTTCCCTGCAGATGGAACTGGGCTATAAACCACATTGCCTGTCCATGACCTCGCAAATCTTCCCCTGAGGTCTTTCTCTCTGAATTAGCACTTGGATCCCAGATCCAGCCTGGAATGCAGACTCAAAAAATAGGGTCTCCTACTTGAAATCACATCTTTTTTTTTTCTCCTGAGAGACAAAATACCGCTGCATGAAACAAAATTCAGTTAAGCTCCACAGAATTGGCAAATTGGAGAAAATGAGGCATAATTCTACCAGAGCAGGAGAGACCCCATTTTAATTTTTAATTTTGCCACCCCTCTCTAACTGCAGCCACCACATTGCTCTGACTTTTACTCACTTTACCAGAGTAGCCATGTTCTGGCCTTCACTTTAAACTTTCTTATGCTAAAATCCCTGTATTTCCAAAGTAATATTCCTGAGAAGGTATATTTTTACTGTGTTTGTGGGTCAAAAAGTGGAAAACAGAAATGTCCTTCAGAGAGGTGTCTGTTGCCCACCATGAAGACTGTCAAATGCAAGCCTTGCAAATGCTCTCTTGATTTTTTTTACTTTATTTCCTCCTTTATAATTTTATTGGGGGAGGGGCTTAATAGTTTATAGTACAGTGGTTGACACATGGGTATAATTTCTTATCTCTCTGTGATAGGTGTCTAAAAAGTATTCTCATTCCCAATCTAGGTCCCCCTCCACCATCATAAACCAGGATCTCAAATCCTCCCACCACCAATCTCCTCTGGCTTTTTCCTCCTTACCCACCATCCACTACTTTGGTTCAACACACTAAACCCAGTCCAATTTTTTTTTTAAAGAAATCAGCACTGTACTGATTACAACAATCATTCCTGCCAGAGAGATTTAAAGACTGAATCCCATTCGCTTTCACCAGTGTGACACCCCCAGGCTCTCCCTTTTTCAGTCCCACAAAACCCTAGAAGCCCAGCCCAAAAGGGAGATGCCTTTTGAAGACAAGCCCTCCATCTTTTCAACTTGCTACCAAAAGGAACACACTTTAATGCTCACCAAAATTCCTCAACAAACTTGGAACTGGATGTTGGAGTGACCTCCATGACAAGGTCTCAGTTCTCTCCAAAGAATTCTTTTTGCCAGTTTCCTCTCAGAATCCTCTCAATCCTTTGTATAGTCTTATCTGACTAAGGCAGTCAAAACTTTTGGAAAGGGTTCTTAAAATCACTTTCTTTGTGTCCTGCCAAGGGGCAGTATGACAATGACCATTTATTTCAGCTGTAGTAGTTGTCAATGGGCTATGAACTTCTAGGTCTGAGTATTGCTGGCCCTGGATCTTCAGGCAGTTGTGGGGTGGGAGGAAGCTCTTATGCTAAAGCACCTTTTGACAAACTTCTGATTATCACAGGAAACATCAGCTAGAAAAATGATACTTTCCTTTTGACCTTTATAAATATCTACAGCAGGATGAACATGCATAATGCTATCTACCTTCCCTCTGCAAATAAAAAGGACTTTGTAAATGTTAAGAGGAAATCATTTCTGAAAATTGGGTACTTTGCAAAAAAAAATGTATATGGGGGAAGGGTAAAAGGTCACCTCTGAAATTTCAAAGAGAGACTACAAAATAAGGATGCTCATTGATCTCCAAATCAGTCATTTTGCTGGCTCTTATCTTCAAGCTAGCAATCAGTTTGAATTTGCCAATTAAGAAAATTAACGGGAGTCAAACAGTAGCGCAGCTGGCTAAGTGTATGTGGTGCAAAGTGCACGTGGCACAAAGCACAAGGACCAGAATAAGGATCCCGGTTCGAGACCCCCGGCTCCCCACCTGCAGGGAATCACTTCACAGGCAGTGAAGCAGGTCTGCAGGTGTCTGTCTTTCTCTCCCCTTCTCTGTCTTCCCCTCCTCTCTCCATTTCTCTCTTTCCTATCCAACAACGACTATAACAATAAAACAACAAGGGCAACAAAAGGGAATAAATAAATATTTTTTTAAAAAAAGAAAACTAACTTAAAATCACTATCAGCTAAATACTATATTCCAGTCATCATGAGAAGACCCTAAAATTCTGTAATATTGGGGGTAGACCCATCATCTGGGGCCCTAGAATTAATTCCCTAGAATTAGGGAATCCTCAGAATTACACATAGACATGATGGGCCTTGGCCTCTAAAAGATCCCTCTTTCCACCATCACTGGTCATCTCCATCAAGAACAAAATAGTGGACCCTCTTGTGGGCCTCTACAGGGCCTTGTTTTCAATGTGGAACAACAATGGTAGGGACTGATCCACTTTCCAAAGGGAGGTTGGGTCAACCTACTGTGCCACTTGAGCAAGACGGGTCCTGAAATGAGTGCAGCCTAGGATGTTCCTAGCTGTAATCATGGAATTCAAGGTCAGACCTATAGGGATGCAGAGATTACACAGGCTCCTGTGCTGAATATGGGCCCCAGATGAGATCAATGGGGTTTACAGTTAATGGCATTTATATACTCTTTCCATATTTGGGAGCTACTCTTCCCAAATATGATCCAGCTTTCTAGTCCTATTTCCATCTCTGATGCCATATCCCTAGACAATACCTTTAGTCTACCTGCATATTAGCTGCCGGACTCAGATAAAATTAGTAAAGTCATGAACCCCTTGGAATATACCTAAAATAGACCTATTAGCTATTTCCAAAATGGAGACCCAAATCTCATCTGCTATATTCTTATCTTTAAGTTCCTGATTGTTAAATAATTTGTTCTGCTTTATATACATATATATATTATTTTTTTTTATAAAAAGGAAACATTGACAAAACCATAGGGTAAGAGGGGTACAACTTTGCACAATTCTCACTACCAGAACTCTGTATCCCATCCCCTCCCCTCATAGCTTTCCTATTCTTTAACCCTCTGGGAGTATAGGACCCAAGGTCATTGTGGGATACAGAAGGTTGAAGGTCTGGCTTCTGTAATTGCTTCCCCGCTGAACATGGGCATTGACAGGTCAATCCATACCCCCAGCCCATCTCTCTCTTTCCCTAGTGGGGATGGGCTCTGGGGAAGCAGAGCTCCAGGACACATTGGTGGGGTTGTCTGTCCAGGGAAGTCTGGTCGTCATCATGCTAGCATCTGGAACCTGGTGGTTGACAAGAGAGTTAACATACAAAGCCAAACAAATTGTTGACCAATCACGGAACTAAGGGCTGGAATAGTGCAGATGAATAGTTGGGGGGGGGGGGGTGTCCTCCATTTTGTAGATAGCTTCTGCTTTATATTTTAATGCTTTTCAGTCACCAGGTTGCAGATGGTGTCATGATGCCAGCATGAATTCCCTGTGCAGATGACATCACCAGTGTACCCTGGAACCCCACCTCTCCAGAACCCTGCCCCACTAAGAAAAGAGAGAAACAGGCTGGGAGTATGAATCAATCTGCCAACGCCCATGTTCAGCGGGGAAGCAATTACAGAAACCAGACTTCCTAACTTCTGCACCCCATAATGATCCTGGGTCCATACTCCCAGAGGGATAAAGAACAAGCAAGCTTTCAAGAGAGAGGATGAAATATGGAGTTCTAGTGTTGGGAACTGTGTGGAATTATACCCCTCTTATCCTACAGTTTTATTGATCATTATTAAATCAGTAAGTGTCTTTAAATATTGGGGGTGGAGGGAGAAGTCTGGGACTGGAGAGATAGCTCATTAGGTAGGGTACATGCTTTGCCATGCATTGTGGTTCACATTCAAGCCCAGGCACCACATGGGATGTTCTGCAGCACCAGGGGAAACTTCCTGAAGTGATTAAGTTATGCGTGCATAAGACCCCAGCTCAGTATAGGAAAAAGTTCTATTATAGATGAAATAGTTAATTGAAATTCTAAATATATATATATATATATATATATATATATATTTTTTTTTTTTTTTTTTTACTTCACATGTGTTTTGAACTTCTGGAAAAAGACACATCATCGGGCCTCTATAAACTGCCATTATTTATTAAGGCATATGGGAAGGGTGTTGCTAAAGTCTTCAGTTTCCCTCAGTGTTAATACTAATTGAAACTCATTTCAGTGAAGTGCCAGGCATGAGTATGTGTGAGACGAATACATATAAATGATGCTTTATAAATAAACTGTGAAAATATGATGTTTTTCAGAGGCAGTAATACCTCATGAAGTCTATTTTCTCTTTCTGGTGTATGTAGGTAACACAATTTTCAAAGTTTTTACAAGATAAATTTATAGCATCAGCAGTTTTATTACAAGTATAGTCTCTCCCCAGAAGAGGTAGGTGGACAAAAAAATGAGGGAAAGACATAATGGTTAATGGTTTCTGTTTTGTTTTGCCACCAGGGTTATCATTGGAGCTCAATACCTATGCAACTCCGCCATTCCTGGAAGTCTTTCTTTTTCCTTTTTTTTTAAATTTCTTTTTCTGATAGAAACAAAAGTTGAGGAGAGGAGAGAGAGAGAGAGAGAGAGAGAGAGAGAGAGAGAGAGAGAAAGACACCTGCAGCCCTGCTTCATTGCCTTGAAGCTACACTGACCCTAACCTCCTGCAGGTGGGAACCTGGATACTTTCAGAGGGAAATGAATGGCATCCTTCCAGGCCTTTTTTTTTCTTCCTTTCCTTTTTTCTTTTCTTTACATGTTTGTGTTTTAACAATTTTTTTGCCTCCAGGGTTTTTACTGGGGCTCAGTGCCAGCACTATGAATCCACTGCTCCTGGGACTCAGTGCCAGCACTATAAATCCTAGCAGCATGCCCCCCCCCCCATTTTATTGTATAGGACAGAGAAATTGAGAGGGGAGAATATAGAAAGGAGGAGAGAGATAGACACCTGCAGACTTGCTTCACTGCTTATGAAACTATGACCTCCCTGCCAGTGGGGGAGCCAGGGCTCAAATCCAGATCCTTGAGCAGGTCCTTGCACTTCCTACTATATGCGTTTAACCCAGTGAGCCAACACCTGACCCCCTAACCAGTTCTTTATTTTTCAATCTTTTTATTGATTTATCTTATTTGATAGGAGAGGAATTGAGAGGTAGAGAGGATAGAGAATGAGAAAAAGACAGAGAGACAGCTGAAGCACTACTTCACTATTTGTGAAGTTTTATCCCTGCAGGTGGGAATTAGGGGCTTGAACCAGGTTCCTTGCATATGGTAGCCTGCATATGTGTTTAACCAGGTGTGCCACCAGCTCGCCCCTCTACCAGATGTTTCTATGAAGAAATTGTCTTATGACACAGCTATTTTATCTATCAGTTCTGCCAAATTTGGAATACCTCTGTGCCTTCTCTTTTCCCACTTTAGCTATAACCTTAAAAAGAATAATTAAGAGGTATTCGGTAAAAGGATATTGAATCAAGATAGTGTGAAAGCAGGGGTCAGCTTAGTACTGACTAAAAAATCAACATGCAAATGCAGAGGAAGCCAGGTTTTGCAGTAGCTAGGATCATTAAAATGTGCCCAATGGCATTAAGAGAGCTCAGAAGATCATCGTCCACAGGAGACTGAACTGAACCTTCTGGCTCAGCCTGGAGCAGGAAGGGTCTCCAGGGAGGGGAGCCAGTGTGGGACAGTTCTTCTGCTTTTCACATATCACCCTCTTCTGCAAGCAGGCAATTCTGAAACACAAAACCCTTAACTGGCCTCTGTTGGTTTTAGCAGGCAGCAAGAATCCTTACTTATTTATAAGTACACTTTGCACTTCTGTTTTCATCCCAGCGTTCCAAAGAGCTTTCTGGGGCAAAGAGGTGCCATCATTCCACTCTACATGATTGCCATCATTCCACTCTACATGATTGAATCAAGGTCTGAGCAGAAGCCATCATCTCTCTCTGCCCATTGCCAAGTTCAATTTCTCTGCAAGGAGAATAGAGGGAGTTAGAGAGAGTATCTCTGTGCTGAGAGGGCTGAGAACAAGCCTTCAGAAACCCTTCTCGGCTTTTTCTCTGGTGAAGTTTTATTCATTCAATAGGACACATACAAATACTGTACAGCTATGCCAACTGAATGCTGTATGAAAACGCACTTTGTATAGAGCCCCTACTTCCCCCAGTCCTGGAACCCTTGGATAGGGCCCACTTTCCCATATGCCTCTCCCAATCCATATCAAATAATATTGCATCCACCGATCACAACCTAACCAATGCAACTATTGCCACCTCAACATGCTTCACTTCAGACTGTGTCCAGAGACTTCACATGTGGAATGACAACCCTTCAGCTTCATTACTCGGGTGAGACCTTTCCTTTCATAGTATACTCTAATTTCATCTCAGGTGGTTCACTTTCTAACAAAGTCCCAAAACCTAGATATACACCAGTTTCTGTGAGAGAGAGCATATGTTCACACGTATCCATAAACTACTGAAAAATATATACCTGAAAGCAGAAATACACTGGAGTTTGCAGTGAGTACCTCCCTAACACTTCCTCTCCACTATTCCAAGCTTTGGGTCCATGATTGCTCAACAATTTGTTTGGCTTCGTATGTTAACTCTCTTTTCAGTCACCAGGTTCCAGATGCCATCAGGATGCTGGCCAGGCTTCCCTGGATTAAAGACCCCACCAATGTGTCCTGGAGCTCAGCTTCCCCAGAGACACACCCTACTATGGAAAGAGAGAGGCAGACTGGGAGTATGGACTGACCAGTCAACGCCCATGTTCAGCGGGGAAGCAATTACAGAAGCCAGACCTCCCACCTTCTGCAACCCACAATGACCCTGGGTCCATGCTCCCAGAGGGATAGAGAATGGGAAAGCTATCAGGGGAGGGGGTGGGATATATGGAGATTGGGTGGTGGGAACTATGTGGAGTTGTACCCCTCCTACCCTATGGTTTTGTTAATTAATCCTTTCTTAAATAAAAAAAGAAAAAGAAAGAAAATGCACTTTTTCATGAATTCCCTGAATTGGGTGTTTAAGAAAATCGGGCTAGTTCTGTACAACAGAGACTTGATGAAAATGGAGTTTTCTTCCTCTTCCTTATTCAAGAAATATATTTTAGCTAGCCAGTGAGGGAACAACTGAATGCATAAATGTAAACCGACCCATGTCTGCTCTCTAGAAAAGTTGTTTTGCCAATTCTGACAGTCTGTAAGTAAATTTATTTATTTGGAGATGTGTCTGAAATTGTATGACTCACCCTTCATGCTCCTTTTTTTTTTTCTTGGAATTGTTTCATTAAGGAAATACTGAGGTGCAAAACACTTGTCACATGGGTACAGTTTCTTATCTCGCTGTGTGTGAGAGGTGTCTCTACACCACTCCCACCACCAACTTAAATATCTGCTTGGAAGGGAATGAGCTCGTCTACACACCCACAGGGGCATTCTTTGGGAGGAAGAGGTGTGGTAGCAGTGGAGGAAGTTTCAGTAGAAGCTTAGCTTTTTGACAATGGCAAGAAGGTGAAATTAAAAGAGGTTTTAGAGTCAACAAAATGACCTCCTTCAGTAATGAAAGCTTGTTAGAACAGATGGTATTATTTCGAGAGGTTTTAGTATAAAAAAATAAGAAGAAGAAGTGATTTAAAACCTGGTCAATTAGTCATAAAATAACTAAGACGTAGTTAAAGTATGCTGGGATAATAGCATATTATTGTTCTATATTTTATTAGTAAGAATGTATGAAAATAGATGAATATGTCATCTCAGACTACAGTGGGTCAGTGGCAGAGACGATTTCTTTATACATGGTTAGTGATTCAAGGTTTAAAAATAGCGAGTTAGAGGAAGAAAAAAGGGGAGAAATGTTATCAACCTCTAAACTTAGGGCTTTGGGTGATAAGTATTGTAAGTGTCACAACACAATGCAATTTCACCTACGAAGTTCTACAGTTAAATTGCCATATATCTGAGGTCTCTAATACAGTATGATTCATTCCTATTTTATTTCATTTGATCCATTTTGTGGGAGTAAGCTTGGTCTTCTAGAAGAAAATACAAAAAACTGGCTCCACATCAAGGTATGAAAACAAGATTGGGGGAAATAGCATAATGGTTCTGCAAAAAAAAAAAAAAAAAAGAGAGAGAGAGAGAGAGAGAGACCTTCATACCTGAAGCTCCAAAGTCCCAGGTTCAATCCCCAGAACCAATATAAAGCAGAGCTGAGTAGCTGTCTGGTAAAATAAAATGATAATTAATAATAATATAAACATGGCCCTGCTGGAGAAAACTGACCCTAGTTGTCAGGTTTATTGGCCAGGCAGCTCAACTGTTGCATCAGTTATGACTAAGCAAAAATGCTCACATTCAAAATATATAAAGGGGATTAGGTAGTGGTGCCTCCAGTTGAGTACAACCATTACCATGTTCGAGGACCCAGTTTCAAGCCCCTGCTCCCCACTACCTCTAGGAAGGAAGCGCTCACAAGTGGTGAAGCAGGCCTGTAGGCATCTATCTTTCGTATAACCACCCCTTTTATCACAATTTCTCTCTGTCCTATCAAATAAAATAGAAACAAAACAGGGGAAAAAATGGGTACTGGGAGTTGTGGGAGCCCCAAGAATAACCTTGGTGGCTATATTAAAAAAAAATGAATAAAGGTTGAGGTTGGCTGGTGGTTCATTCTCTTGGTGGAGTAGCATATGTTACTAAGCACAAGGACTGGGTTCAAGACCTCACCTGTATGAGGGAAGTTTGTTAAGTAGTGAAACAGCACTACAGTGCTATAGCTGTCTCTCTTTTTCTTCCCTATCTCCCACTTCTGTCTCAGTTTCTCTCTATATATAAAAAAACAAAATAAATAAAAATTTTAAACAGTGTTTAAGCATTGACAAAGGGTTTATAATACTCTCTCCTTATCACCTTAGGAGAAATGATCCTGGAATCGGGCAGTAGCGCAGCGGGTTAAGCACATGTGGCACAAAGCACAAGGACCAGTTTAAGCATCCTGGTTCGAGCCCCCAGCTCCCCACCTGCAAGGGAGTCTCTTCACAAGCGGTGAAGCAGGTCTTCAGGTGTCTATCTTTCTTTCCCCCTCTCTGTCCTCCCCTCCTCTCTCCATTTCTCTCTGTTCTATCTAACAATGACGACATCAATAACAACAACAATAATAACCACAACAATTAAAAAAAGAAAAGGAGAAATGATCCTCTGGAGTTATGATGGTTTCTCTCTCTCTCTTTCACACACACACACACACACACACACTATATATATATATATATATATATATATATATATATATATATATATATATATGGTTTTTTTTCTTTTTTATTAATAGTATGTTACAAGATTTTAAGATTACAATGTATGAAGTTTCACACCACACCCACTATGAAAGTTCTGTATCCCTACTCTCCCACTTTCCAAAGATAACCACTATAGTTCTCAAAAGTCTTACAGTTTTCTTGCTTCTATTTCATTTGGATTTTTTTTTTTTGGCAAGTTTATGTGAATCAGATCTCTAGATTTCAGGTATAAGTTAAACCATCTGGTAGTTGTCTTTCATTTCTTTACTTATTTTTCCTCTTCTTTCTCTGGGTCTTGATGGAACTGGATTTCAGAACCCTTTGGTCATCTTCTCCTAATATTTACACCTCTGGGAATATGGACTAAATATTTTTATGAGTTGCAGAAGGTGGAAGGTCTGGCTTCTGTAATTGCTTTTCTGTTGGACATGGGTATTGGTAGATCAACCCATACCCCCAGCCTGTTTCTATCTTTCCCTAGTTGGGCAGGGCTCTGGAGAGGTGGGGTTCTAGGGTACATAGGTGAGGTCATCTGCCCAGGAAGTTCAGGATGAAATTGTACTAGCATTCACAACTTGGTGACTAAAAGGCAGTAAGATATAAAGCAGTACAAAACGTTTAATGAACAGGAACCATAAAGTAGGAATAGAGCAGATAGGAATAGGGACTTTATAGTGGAAAGAAGCTAGGAAGTCTATTTTTGATATGTTCCTAGGGGCCCATGAATATTTTTGCTAGAGCTTGATACCTAATCTGCAGGTGAACTAAAAAAAAAAAAAAAAAAAAAGCACTTCTGCAGGTGTTTATCTTTCTTTCCTCCTCTCTGTCTTCCCCTCCTCTCTCGATTTCTCTCTGTCCTATCCAACAATGATGGCAGCTAAAACAATAACAACCACAACAAGGGCAACAAAATGGGAAAAATGGCCAAGAGCAGTGGATTCATAGTGCTGGCATGAGACCTAGTGATAACCCTTGAGGCAAAAAAAAAAAGAATCCCACAGAGGGCTCATAATTATGTTCCTGATAAAAGTGACCAGTGACGGTGGAGAAAAGGGATCTATTAGAAGACTAGGCTCATTGAATCTAAGGGGGAATCCAAGGATTCCCTGACTAGGGCCTCAGGTGATGGGGTGGTCTGGCAGTGACCAAGAAGGCCATCATCAAGTGAACCAATCTTCTGCCCTTTTCCAACTTATATAGTCCCTTCTTTACCCGATTTAGGCTTTCTCCCAGTTGTTAAAGTGTTGAGCATCATTTGTTGTAATTTTATTCTTTTTTTTACTGCCAAAACGACAAACTCTCCATTCCTTAAGTCAACACTTCTCTTTTTTCCTTTTTATGCCTTTTTAAGTTTGTTTTTTATTTTTTATTAGTGATTTAATATTGATTTACAAAATTATAAGATATAATTATAATTCCACATCTTTTCTACCACCAGAGTTCTGTGTTCCCATTCCCTTCACTGGAAACTCTATTAGTTCTTCCAAAATGATAGATATGGCTTGACTGTTATTTCTATAACTATATATCTATATTTTTATATATTTGCCCATTTTTTCCCCTTCCTTCTATTTCCTTTTGTCCTTCCTTCTATTTCCTCTTTTCTAAGTCATATCTTCTACTTTTAAGTGGCTCCCCTCTGTCTCTGGGTAAGAGCCCTTTGGACATCTTTCCTTAACATTTACTTCTTTGGGAGTATGGACCAAAATTCTTTATGGAGTACAGAAGATGGAAGTTCTGACAAGTCAAACTTTTTATCTCCTTCTTTTCTAATTCCATAAGAAAGCTGGAATCTACACCAAAACATTTTATACCTATTACATACCAGGGTGTTTTTTTTTTAATCTATGCTTATCAACTACTCTTTGAGGTGAATAACGTTTTATACTTCTGAGACTTCCTCAGGCCTGGAACAGTGATAAGATATGCAAGAAAGATTTTTTAATTAATTTTTGCCAACCACATGCATACTAATTATGCCCATCACATGGATAATGAATACTTCACTTAAACATACATGCATAAATCCTGGCCAAAAAAATCACACTGTTCTGACCAAGTCCATTAATAGTACTTCTGACCTAAATCTTTCCCAACTTTTTAAGAAAGCTGAAAGCAAAAGAAGCTTCATTTAATCAAAATACAAAGCAGAACCTTGAGGATGTTCCAGCAAATCATTTTGTAAGTGCTCTGGATAGAGAAAACATTTTTTTCATAACTTAACACAAAGTAATTCATTACAGTCAGATTCTGATTAGCAGAAATTTCTCTCCTGTCATTTCTTGGTCACTTTGGTCCTGAGAGCTACCTCATGAGGGGATTTGAACTATCTGCCTGTCCCAGTCTCTGCTTTGATACTAGTTACTCATTTTCTAGAAGAGAGGCTCAGTATTTTGACTTTCTCCTTTCCTCTCTCCATAAAGAGTTTAGTTTCTGTCAGTCTCAAGAGGACCTCAAGTACTTACCTTAATTTAGTTAAGGCTGCTTCAGCAGAAAATTATATTTCTCACAACATTAGGACCTAGAAAGTCCAACACAAGATAATTCATAGGCAGTTCTTGATGATGATCCCCTTTCTGATTTGCAAATAAGCATCTTCTCACCCTACCCGCATATAACAGAGAGAGAGAGAGATTGTCTCTCTCATGTCTCTTTTAAGAACACCAATCCCAGCATGAGGGTAGTGATCTACTTCCCAGAGGTCCCACCTCCAGATATCATCACATTGGCGATTAGGCCTCCAGTTCATGAATTTGGAAAGAAACAAGTTTTCATCTCAAAGCACTGCTCTCATTCAAGCTAATTGGCCACTAACACCACTTCCTTTCTGATTTATCTCTTGTGTCCTCTCCTTTGCCTCACTTCTCTGGCTACACAGCCAGCTCACTACTGCTTTTGTTGTTCTTGTTGTTGCTATTGTACACAGAACTTCATTGCTTTTGACTATTTCAGATATATATGGAGAGAGAGAGAGAGAGAGAGAGAGAGAGACTATCATAATTCAGGTACCAAAACTTTGCTCAATGTGGTGGGGGCTGGGTTCAAATTTTTTAAACCCAAGAATGTGTGCAGTTCTCTCTGAATGGAATGTTTTTCTCCAGATCCCTCCACATCTCATTCTGCATTTCATTTATGCCACTATGATGAACTCCGAGAGAGATGACCTCACCAATGTATTCCTGGATCTCACCTCACCAGAGTCCTACCCAACTACAGAAAGACAGAAACAAGCTAGGGGAATGGATAAATGTGCCAATGCCCATCTCCAGCAGATTAGCAATTACAGAAGTCAGACCTCCACCTTCTGCACCTCAGAAAGAATTCTGGTCCAGTTTCATCAGGACCTGGAGAAAGAAGAGGAAAAAAAGTAAGGAAACTCAGAATTAGTAATAGCTGTAGGTGTGACTTAGGAAGAAAGAGAAGGAAGGCAAGGCCATGGGAAAAAAGGAGGCAAAGGCATATAAATATAGATCAATAGTTATAGAAATAATAGTCGACCTATATCTATGATCTTGAGAGAACTAATGCAGTTTCCAGTAGAGAGAATAGGGACACAGAACTCTGGTGGTGGGAAAGGTGTGGAGTTATATCCCTGTTATCTTAGAATTTTGTGAATCAATATTAAACTCCTAATAAAAGAAAAGAATAGTTGCAAGAGAGAGATTAAAAAGATGAAAGGAGAAAAAATATTTTCCAGAGTAAATCAATGTCAGTTGTAGAAATAGCAGGATATAACCAATGTCAAATCTCCTTTCCTATTCTCTGCCTGGGAGAAGAAAACATCAGTTCTCCTCCATGCAAGGTAGGCATGAAGGGAGGACATCAAAGTGGAAATCACCAGGACAGATTGAACCAGAGCTGCTGAAACTTCCCGTCCCTTCAGTAACACCTATGCAAGTAATTATAGAATTCACTTTGAAAGCTCTGGGAGAATAAAAGAAGATTCTAAAACGTTGAGAGAATGACAGCACCACTGAAGAAACAGGAAAAGAATGGTTTGGGAGGTGGAGTGCCTGATAACAGCTCAGAAAGTTGGAGTCTAAGGTGATTGCAGAATATCCCAAAGGGCCTAGGAAGGGCGTGCACTGAGCCTGATGGAAGGTTCTCAAACACAGGTGCGTGTTAGATTTCTCTGCAGAACTTTAGAGGTCGCAATCTGCTCAGCTTCCCCAAGCAATTCTGACTCGGATGGTCTAGAATGAGGCCAGAGTTTGGTCCTAAACTACTATGCTAAGAGCTGCACATCTGTAAAGCTATTGAGGCCAGGCTCAGACCATCTAGATGCAGTAGTCATTCATCAACTGTAGTTAATGAGGAAAAATAAATAAATAAGATATCAAATCTGGATTTCTTTATTTCTCTCTCCTTTTTATTTTTTTTCCTCCAGGATTATTGCTGGGTTCGGTGCCTGCACCACGAATCCACTGCTCCTGGAGGCTATTTTTTTCCCCTTTTGTTGCCCTTGCTGTTTTATCGTTGTTGTTGTTATTATTGTTGTTGTTATTGATGTCATCATTGTTAAATAGGACAGAGAGAAATGGAGAGAGGAGGAGGAAGACAGAGAGAAGGAGAGAAAGATAGACACCTGCAGACCTGCTTCACCACCCCTGCAGGTGGGGAGACGAGGGCTCAAACTGGGATCCTTACTCCAGTCATTGTGCTTTGCACCATGTATGCTTAACTCGCTGCGCTACTGCCCGGCCCCCTGGATTTCTTTCTAACCATCTCCTCGCCTGTACTTGTTATATTTGCCTTTTGATATTTAACAGTCTCACTGTGTTAAGTGGTATCTTCTTATAGTATGGTTTTCATAAGTCTGATAACTAGTGCCTGAGCATTTTTTTCCATCTGTCTGTTGGCCATCTGAATCTATATTTTGATGAAAAGTTGTTTTGGTTTTTTACCTCTAGGGTTTTTGGTTTGACATTAGGATTCCACCCCTCCTGGTGGCCATTTATTTAATTTTTCTGGCTCTTTTTATTGGATAGGATAAAGAGAAATTGAGAGAGAAGAGGGGGTGATAGAGAGAGAGAGAAATAAACCTTCAGACCTGCTATAATTCTTGTGAAGTGGTCCCCCTGCAGGTGAGGAGCAGGGGGCTCAAATAGGATCATTGTGCTTAGTACTAAGGGCACTTAACCGGGTGCACCACCTCCTGGCCCCCTTCCTTATTTTTTCTTTTTCTTTTTTTTTTTTTTCCTCCAGGGTTATTGCTGGGCTCGGTGCCTGCACCATGAATCCACCGCTCCTGGAGGCCATTTTTCCCCCTTTTTGTTGCCCTAATTGTTGCAGCCTCATAGTGGTTATTATTGCCATTGTTGACGTTGCTTTGTTGTTGAATAGGACAGAGAGAAATGGAGAGAGGAGGGGAAGACAGAGAGAGAGGGGAGAGAAAGATAGACACCTGCAGACCTGCTTCACCGCCTGTGAAGCGACTCCCCTGCAGGTGGGGAGCCGGGGGCTCGAACCGGGATCCTTATGCCGGTCCCTGCGCTTTGCGCCACGTGCGCTTAACCCACTGCGCCACCGCCCGACTCCCTTTTTTTTCTTTTAAATAGAGTTGTCTTTTTATATTTTTTAAAATTTATTTATTTTCCCTTTTGTTGCCCTTGTTTTTTATTATTGTAGTGATTATTGTTGTTGTTATTAATGTCGTTGTTGTTAGGACAGAGAGAAATGGAGAGAGGAGGGGAAGACAGAGAGGGGGAAAGAAAGACAGACACCTGCAGACCTGCTTCACCGCCTGTGAAGCGAACCCCTTGCAGGAGGGGAGCGGGGGTTCGAACCGGGATCCTTACTCTGGTCCTTGTGCTTCGCACCACATGCGCTTAACCCACTGTTGCTACCATCCGACTCCCGAGTTGTTCTTTTATTGTTGCTGCATTTTCTGAGCTTTTTATGTATTTTGGTCACTGGGCTTTTGTCTGGTGTGTGGTAGAAAATGATTATTTTTATGCCATTTGGACAGTAGCTGATTTTTAGTATGGACTTTTCTTTAATGTGGTTTTGACCAAATAAGTTCTGTGTTGATTAAGTTGTAAATCTACTTATGGATGTTGAAGGGAAAGTGATAGTCATAGGGCTAACTGAGTTTTGTGACAGATGGTTTACATTGAAATGTCTAAGATAGACAATAATTGGTTGCACAAAATAGAAGATAGTCATAAAACTTGAGATGGGTGATGGGACTTTTAAATATGCATGTATAACATATAGTTACATTAAACATACAGACACATGTGACCCATATATAGAGAGATGTGTGTGCCCTTTGTTTCCTTACCAAATTTTCATGTCCTTATATACATCATAAAGTTCCACTTCCATGTTGTGTAGATTCTCTTGACAGGAAAGAAGTAATGCCTACACACAGAAATAGAGTTTGGGATCTCTAGTGACTTAGAAAAGAGAGCGAGCGCAAAAGACAGGTTTCCCCAGCACAGCACTAGACCACAGCAGAGGCAACAATCTGCAGAATCATTGGCTATGTGTCAGCTAGCTTCTCGGGTAGGAGAGAGAGACAACCAGGGACTCATGGCTGAGTCTTTATTCAAGTGGAACGTGTAATCTAAGCTATCTCTAATCACAATCCTGTCATTATATATCCTGAGGCCGGAAGAGTCAGGTCCGAAGAGGATGTACATAGGATAGGGGGTGGGGAGAAGGAAAAAGCGTGCAAAACAGTGAGGATTAAACCAATGCCCTGGAGGCAGGGTAGTGCTTAGTTAACAGTGGCTATGTAAATGGAATACAGTGTTAAGCAGGGGGGATTAAACCAATGAAACAGAAGGGGTCTTAGAAGCAGAATTTAGAAGCAGACCAATAGCTACGAGTGAGTTCCCTATCAGCAGGCCTGGGCTTGCTTGGGACAATGCTTCTAGCACCAGCCACAACACTTGGCACAGGAGGAAGCTCAGTATTTATTGACTGAGCAAGAAGCATTCTTTTTGGGGCTGGATGCTGGTGCATCTGGCCAAGCACACAAGCTACAATGCACAAGGACCTGGGTTCAAGGCCTATCACCTGCAGAGGGAGAGCTTTGTGACCCAGATAAATAAATAAAATATTTTTAAAGGAAAAAGAAAAGAGAGCACGCGCGAGAGAAAGCTGCAATGTGTTGAACTGGAAAAGAAAAATCTAAGGAGGCCTTTAAAGTAATTTGTGCTGATGATGTAGTTTGCAAAGCTTGCTAAATTAAACATTTAATCTGCGTGTTCCCATTTGAAAATGTCTCTATTGACATTGCTCCCTTGGCAAACACCCATTTTCACTCAATAGTTATAATTTATCAACTGTGGCACCAGGAAAGACAATTAAACACTTGGTATGCTTCTAATTCTGCTTCTAAAACCCCTTCTGTTTCATTGGTTTAATCCCCCCTGCTTAACACTGTATTCTATTTACAAAACCACTGTTAACTAAGCACCACCCTGCCTACAGGGCATTGGTTTAATCCCCACTGGTTCACGATGTCTTTTTGCTCCGCCCCCTCTCCTTGTCACTCCCTGATTTTTACCAGTCTCTTTTCACTCCACCCTATGTCACATCCTGTTTGTACCCTACTTGGCGAGTACATATATAAGGACAGGATTGTGATATAGTTAGTTTAGTTTAGATAGCTTAGATTGTGCTGCGTTCCACATGAATAAAGACTGATCTGCATACCACTCAGCCATGAGTCCCTGGTCGTCTGTCTCCTGCCTGCGAAGCTAGACCGGCAGGCCACTATAAAAACCAGTCTTACTCTTATTCAACATTTTTACATACAATATTTATTATTTTTGATAGAACAGACAGAAATTAAGTGGGGAGAAGTAGATAGAAAAGGAAAGAGATACCTATAGACCTGTTTCACTGCTCATGAAACTTCCCCTGCAGGGGGGAAGTGGGGCTTGAACCTGGATCCTTGAACATGCTAAACAGGTACACTCAGCCAGGTGCATCACTGCCTGTTCCCTGATATTCAACTTTGTATAGTAACCTACAAAATTACATTATATCACTTAGTAATTGCTGTGATCTGAGTGTTTGTGTCTCCCTGAAATTCATCTGTTGACATACTGGTGTCCACTGTGAGGCTACTAGGAGATGAGACCTTGGGGACTGCTTAAGTGAGGAGATTGGAACACTTTGGATTTGCTCTCTTACAAGAGACCCTACAAGAGATCCCTAACCCCTCCCATTATGGGGGACACAGGAGTAGACCCTCACCAGGTACAGATCTGACCATGAAGTCACAGTGATTTCACACTTCCAGCCTTCAGAACTATCAATTTCTGTTGCTTACGAGCTATCAAGTCTGACAGTCTGAAAAGACCAAAATAGTAATAACCACCATTGTTATTTTTGGGGTCAGTTAACAGGATTTGAAGGAAATCTTTGGGTACTTTCAGTGAACATTTTGATCAAAATTCTATGCACAACCAGGTAATAGGTAGGCCTCTATTTTATTGCCTATTAATGTGGAAGATGCTTGTAGACCAACTATTGGAAAACTGGTTCCAACACAGCTGAAATGGTGCCTCGGTAGTTGCTACTTCTCCTCTAGGGTGGCAGGCTTGCTTACAAATCTGGAGGTCAGCCTCACAGCTGCCCCCACTATAATGAGTAGGAGGAAAAATAAATGTAGGAGCAAAATTGTTCACGCTCAACAGAAAACAGTTACAAAGAATCAAACCCACACTTGACCATGGAATGACAAAACCTCCTACCCACTCATGGTAGAAACTAGGTGAATTGGGAATCGGGTGGTAGCACAGCAGGTTGGGCGCATGTGGTGCAAAGCTCAAAGACCGGCCTGAGGCTCCCCACCTGCAGGGGAGTCACTTCACAAGCGGTGAAGCAGGTCTGTAGGTGTCTATCTTTCTCTCTCCCTCACTGTCTTCCCCTCCTCTCTCCATTTCTCTCTGTCCTATCCGACAACAAAGACATCAATCATAACTACAATAATAAAACAACAAGGGCAACAAAAGGGAATAAATAATAATAAATATTAAAAAAAGAAACTAGATGAATTATTGGAACTGTGGCTCATTACATTGAGAAATGAATTTGGAACAGGTAGCATTTGTTAAGGACATGTTGGGAACAGCTGGCCCTTCATGTGACTTGGCCCTTTCTGCGTTTATCAGGCTAGCAGTTTTTGCAAATGAGCCTTAGCTGTCATAACGGGTACAATGAACCTCTTGGAGAGATGACACTGATAAAGGTGAACGCTCATGTAAATTGTAGAAGCAGGTTAATTGTCTAAGAAGAAAATTACTGGGGCCAGGTGGTGGCGCACCTAGTTAAGCACTCATATCACAGTGCTCAAGGACCCAGCTCTGGTCCCCACCTGCAGGGGGAAAGCTTCAAGAGTGGTAAAGCAGGGCTGCAGGTGTCTCTCTGTCTCTCTTTACCACCCCCTTCTCTCTCAATTTCTGGCTGTTTCTATCTAATAAATAAATAAAGATAGTAATAATTTTAAAAAGAAGAAGAAAATTACCTTCCCTTTAAGTAACGCCTATGCAAGTCACTAGAGGTTTCTCTTTGAAAGTCCTGGGAGGGGAAAAAAATAAAACTGTAATTCTGAGGTTCAGAGAAGCCTGAAAAAATTATGGCATCTGGGCTGGACAGTGGTGCACCTGGTTGAGCACATGCATTACCATGCTCAAGGACCCAAGTTCAAGTATTCAACCCACACCTGCAGGGAGAGATCTTCAGGAGCAATGAAGCATTGATGCAGGTATTTCTCTCTTTCTCTCTATGCCCTTTCCCTCTCTATCTCTGTCTCTGTGAAAACAAATATAAATAAAACTCTTAAAAAAGACTTTTAAAATAGAATGATGGCACCATTGAGGAAATAAAAAGAGTAGGACTTGGAAGCTAGGTTTTCTGGTAACTGGTTTATATGTTTTGAGTCTGAAGTGATTTTAGAACATCCAAGCTATTCTGAGAACAGAGTGCACTGAGCTAAATGGATAGTCCCCAGATGTAAAGGCATATCCGAATCCTCTGCAAAACTTCAGAAGTAATAATCTGTCTCCTAAGTCTCAGGAATGCATTCAGACTGATGAGGGTAACCCACTCCATTGAGAAAGTGACTTCAGAAATTCTAGATAAGCTTTGTTGTCAGCCTGCATTCCAGGAAAACTGCCTTCCCCTTATGTAAAAGTGTAATTGATGTTTTAGAGGTAAAGTATAGTTAATATATGCCTCGAATGAGTGTGGAGCCCTTATAGAAAGTTGCTGCTGTGTGAGTGAAGGTAAAAACTACCAAAGGGTGTAATCCCTGCAGCTCCATCTGGGGAACAGCATGGCTGTGCCTATTAAATCTAGGGGTTCTGGGAGTTGCACCAGATGGCAGCTATACCAGTGAATTTACTAACCTCTATAGGGCTTTAGATTGACTTAAAGCTTTGTGGGTGGACCAGGGAGCTAGCATAATGGTTATGCAAAAAAAGACTTTTAGGGTGGAGGGTAGATAGCATAATGGTTATGCAAAGAGACTCTCATGCATGAGGCTCCAGAGTCCCAGGTTCAAGACCCCACACCACATAAGCCAGAGCTGAACAGTGCTCTGGTAAAAAAAAAAAAAAAAAAAAAATATATATATATATATATATATATATATATATATATTTATATATTTAAAAAAGACTTTTAAGCAGAGGCTCCAGAGGTCTCAGGATCAATCACTTCACTAGCACTACCATATACCAGAACCAAGTAGTGCTCTGGTAAAGAAAGAAAGGGAGGGGGGAGTCGGGTTGTAGTGCAGCGGGCTAAGCGCAGGTGGCGCAAAGCACAAGGACCGGCATAAGGATCCCGGTTCTAACCCCGGCTCCCCACCTGCAGGGGAGTCGCTTCACAGGCAGTGAAGCAGGTGTGCAGGTGTCTATCTTTCTCTCCTCCTGTCTTCCCCTCCCTCTCTCCATTTCTCTCTGTCCTATCCAACAACGACAACAACAATAATAACTACAACAATAAAACAACAAGGGCAACAAAAGAGAACAAATAAATAAAATAAATATTTTTAAAAAAGAAAGAAAGGGAGGATGGAAGAAAGAAGAAAGAAGAGTGGTCCGGAAGGTGACGCAGCGGTAAAGCTTTGGACTCTCAAGCATGAGGTCCCAACTTCGATCCCCAGCAGCACATGTGCTAGAGTGATGTCTGGTTTTTTCTCTCTCCTTCTATCTTTCTCATAAATAAATAAAATCTTTTTAAAAAGGAAAAGAAAGGAAAGGAAAAGATAAAAAACACATGGGGGGATGTTAATGATCCTGGAAACAATATGAAAGCTTCCAGTGGAGGGGTTGGGATATGGAACTCTGGGAAATGTGTAGAATTTTATCCCTCTTACTCTGTGGTTTTTTTCAATATTTTCTATTTTATAAATACATTAAATTAAAAAAAAAATCAGGGGGGGGGTTCATGTGGTTGAAGCTTGTGCATTCCTAGTGCTGACTGAAGCCAAAAATAAGCCTTTCTTGCTTATTGATGCAGATACACTCATTGTTTCACACCCTGATCTTTTTTTTTTTTTTTTTTTTTAACCAGAGCACTGCTTAGCTCTGACTTATGGTGCTGCAGGGGATTAAACCTGTGACTGTGGAGCCTCAGGCATGAGGATCTCTTTGCATAATGGTTATAAACATAACTATTATGCTATCTTTTTATTTTATTTTATTTATAAAAAGGAAACACTGACAAAACCATAGGATAAGAGGGGTACAACTCCACACAATTCCTATTACCAGAACTCTGTATCCCATCCCCTCCCTTGATAGCTTTCCTATTCTTTATCCCTCTGGGAGTATGATCCCAAGGTCATTGTGGGATGTAGAAGGTTGAAGGTCTGGCTTCTGTAATTATTTCCCTGCTGAACATGGGAATTGACAGGTTGATCCATACTCCCAGCCTGCCTCTCTCTCTCCCTAGTGGGGCAGGGTTCTGGGGAATCTGAGCTCCAGGACACATTGGTGGGGTTGTCTGTCTAGGGAAGTCTGGTTGGCATCATGGTAGCACCATTATACTATCTAACCCCAGTCTGATCTATCCTCTTTATTTCAACTCCAACTGCTCTTAGGATACTGCAGGAATCTCTAAAGGTCATATTGTGCATATGTGAGTATGTAGGGAACTTCTGGGAGAGAAAGGTCTGAAGGTCTGAAACTTATGACTAGTGGATAGAGGTGTCCAAGTCTAGAGGTGTTAATCTCTTGAAGGCAGTAGGCACTCTTGGAATAAGCTAGTAAATGAGGCTTGGACAGATAGCAAATGACAGAAGGAGTTCTTTGGACTGATTTAAGGCATTGTTCTTGTGGCTGAATTTATATTTGGTATTGATGTTCTGCTTATACTGTGAGTTTCATAAGTGCCAGAGCAGATTCTCTTAAAGCAAGTCACATGTATAATTGTAGCACCTTTGGGATTTTGCTATTTTAATGACTCCTTTAAGCTGCAGCTCTTTGCAGTTAGTGCTTTTGATGACTAACATCTGGGGCATGGGAAGGTAGTCTCCACTCAGAGATGCCCTCTAGGGGTTAAGACTGTTGCCTCCCTGATATGAGTAAGTGCCGGGTACACACTTTGGCAGGACTGTAAGCTTGCTAATGGGATCTTGTCAAAACAAAACCATTAACCCATGAAGATCTTGTGATCCCCACCCTAATATTTTTATTTTGAGTGGAACAACTCAAATTCAAAGACTGACATGGTAGTAAGTGGAAAAGGAGTCATGTTTTCAAGTGAAAATGAAGAGTGCAGCCAGGCTGACCTAAATCTGTCCCTTCAGAGCCACCACTACACTCAGTTATTCTAGCAGAACTGGGACCCCTACAGCCCAGCAGCCTGCCAGGAGGCCACCTCAGGGGCTCTGTCCACAAGGAACAGAATTCTTCCAGTGCCACCACTTAGGGCTTCAGGACTGGACCTCTGTGGTAGCAGATATTTATTCCCTCCCTCCCCGCCCACCCCACCCCCTGAAAAAAACATAATGAGTTCAATCATTAAGACAGCATTAAAGTATTAAAGGAATTATCACAAGTTGAATAGAGATCCCCCAAGAAGACTGGCGACATCTCTCTACAATGAGACTGCTCTTTACTTGTGAGGGAGCTTTTCAGAATTGTTATGTGTGCCCTGAAGGAACTAACCCGAGGTCAGAAAAGATGGCACAAAGCTTTCCCTAACTGTAGCTGAAGTGATCAATGGCAGCTTCTAGGTTCTGAAAAGCATTCAGAGCAGCCTCAGGTACCTGGCCTGGGTAGTTTAACAGAGAATGCTCCTGGACTCTCTCCTGGGGGGGGTGGGGGTTGAGGCAGGGTCTGGTCAATGGTTAGTATCTTGTGTATCTGAATTACTGCCTCAGACAAAGGGGAATAGTCTCCAAAATGAAAGAGCTTCATAAGAACCTACTTTATCCCCAGATCTCTGACCCACTAAGGAAAGAGAGAGACAGGCTGGAAGTATGGATTGACCTGATAGAGCCCATGTTCAGCGGGGAAGCAATTACAAAAGCCAGACCTTCCATCTTTTGCACCCCACAATGATCCTGGGCCCATACTCCCAGAGAGATAAAGAATAGGGAATCTATCAGGGGAGGGGATGGGATATAGAGCTCTTCTTCTTCTAGCGTTTGCCCTTCTTCCGTAGCCAGTCAACAGCGTCAGGTTGAGCCTGATGTAAAGTTTTGAGACCTCCTTTGAATCTGGAGAGGTGGCAGTCGTTGACTATGTGGGTCATAGTCTGTCTGTAGCCGCAGGGGCAGTTCGGGTCGTCTCTGGCTCCCCAGCGATGGGGGTGGCCATTATGTGGAAATGTACCCCTCATCCTAGGTCTTGTCATTTTATAAATAATTTTTTTTAAAGAAGAACCTACTTTCTATGTCAGATGCTTATAGTTTGGGGGACTTGTTTGACTGATTGAGTCTGAGACCCTGAAGTGCAGAGTTGAGATCAATATCACAGACTGACCTTACCCTTGAGCACTTTCCATAGTACCCTTAATTAATCTTATAGAATTCAAATTGAACAATTTGGTACCCCCCTCCTGCCTTAAATCAGATTAACCAGTCATTGACAAAGTAATGCAATCAAGAGATAATTTTTTTCCCAGATGTGATAAGGATGTAGAAGTGAGAGGAGATTATTGTTGAATGGCAGACTTGCTTGGTAGTATCATGTTATGTTTTTTAATATCTTGCTTCCTTTTATTTTGTTTATTTATTATAGGTAAATGTTTTAATTTTAATGTTCTTTCTTTGAATTTTTTTATTGATTTAATTATACTCAACAAGTCTGTTGGATAAAAGGGGTACAATTCAACAAAATTCCCACAACCAGAGTTCCGCATCCCATCCCATCCTGTGTAAGTTTTCCTGTTCTTTAACCTTCTGGGAGCATGGACCCAGGATCATTATGGGGTGGAGAAGGTGGAAGGTCTGGCTGCTGTAAGTGCTTCTCTGTTGGACATGGGTGTTGGCAGGCTGATCCAGTAGTATCATATTTTTAAATATCCTATGAGCAGAGGAATCTGCTGCCTCTGTTTTTTATCATCTCTTCCAGGGTGTACACAGGATGACTGGCTTTAACAGTCAGAGAGAGCAAAGCAGACTTATTATCTTTTTATTATTTATTTTTTTATTGCTGCCAGGTTTATCACTAGGACTCAGTGCCAGCTATAGGATGAACCCACCCAAAGGCTTCTGGCTGCTATTTTTTCCTTCCCTTCCTTTCCCTTTCCTTTTCTTTCCCTCCCTTCCCTTCCCTTCCCTTCCCTTCCCTTCCCTCCCTTCCTTCCCTTCCCTTCCCTTCCCTTCCCTTCCTTCCCCTCCCCTTCCCTTTCCTTTCCCTCCCCTCCCCTCCCCTTCCCTTTCCTTTCCCT